>NC_136597.1:11476476-12016476 GCF_910589615.1 Taurulus bubalis | reverse complement strand
ATATATATATATATATATATATATATATATATATATATATATATATATATATATATATATATATATATATATATATATATATATATATACTCGTCGTCTCATACGCTTACTGGTTTGATGTGCGGTTTGATGTGCCAAGGCCATAGTATACCTTCCAGTAATGAAACACAAGCATTGTGTAGGCCTTAGATGTCTTGAGCCACAATGGCAGTGCCATAAACCTATTTGATTAAGACATATGTAGCTTAGCCTAAAATAATGCGAAATTATCAAAATCCCCCAAAATAGCTACTAAATGGACCTTGATGTGATGCTGGTTTGTCACCTGCTGTTTACATATTCAGAAGAGTGCTCATAACATCTAAAATGATCATGATAACTGGGTAAGCTGGGCATATGATCAAAAGCTCCACAAAAGTTACTCGGGTTGGTCTTGTACATTGTTACGTCATGTCCATGTGGGCTCTAGAGTTGTTATCATTAGTAGTAGAGTAGTCTTAGTGATGAAGAAATCAACAAAAAGCCAGTGAAAATCTCTACGAGTGAGACGTCTTTCTAAACGCGAACATCCTTTGGCGGCGCCGGGCTCTGTGATTGGTCCCTGGTCTGGTATGACGTCAGTGCGGGAGCGAGTAGAGGAAGCGCGCAGGCTGGAGGAGAGGCAGAAGCTGGAGGACCGAGGATGCAGACAGACTCACCTGAGAGCCGCAGCGCTGACTCTCCACAAGGGCCCGATGGAAACGCAGAAAAATGTATCTGGAAAATTCGGTCTCAAGTTGAGGACATTTCTCTCAAGAGTCTGCTTTGCTTCTGAAACAGGTGAGAGACGCCGAATGGAAATGCACATATTTGCACGTATACGACTTCACCTGCTTTGAATCTGTTCTTATGCCATGCCCATAAGATACATACAGACATAGCTGCTCATAAAATGCATGTTTAAGTTTGATTCGTTAGTTTATTTGTATTTTTATGCAAGTTAACATATTTCTTTACCACCACGGACGCCCTTGCGTTTCATTTAAAATGAAGGTACACGTCTTTGGTCCGTAACAGACAAAACCCCTTGTTATTTAAAGTGCCAGCATATTACACCACACTCCTCGGTCTATTATTATGATCAGTAATAAATTGGTTTCTGTAATAGCTTGTGCGGATAATCCTTCAGATGTGAAATAGTCTACTTCTAGCAGAAGTAGGCCAATCGCAGCTCTCATTAAAAGTAGGGATCCGTTGCCCCAAGGAGAACTGTAAGAGCCCAGAGCAAATTAAAGCATCTTCAAGACTTGCTCAATTCACATTTAGCAGATTAAAAATCAGCTGTTGATCTCGGAGCATCCTATATCTGCTGCATCAAAGGGCTGTTTCTTTATACCTAACACTGGCTCAGGTTCATGGGCATGCACATGTTTCCACACTGACTTTTTATGATCATCCACTTGCATAAAATAGTCTGAAACGGTATCTTATGTCATCCCAATTTACATGTAGAAAGTTCTAAAGCCTGTATCTGATTTTACAACAATATAAGTCAGGTTGTAAAATAGCCGTCCAGCAGTCATTCATTGTGTGTGTTACGATGTCATTAGTTATAGACTCGCATGGCAGGCAGCGGTGAGTCTGAATGTTTCCTTCAATTAAAAACAGCTCGTGTAGAAGGAGATGTTTCCGAATAGTTTTAATACAGGCCTGTTATATAAATTAAGAGTATGTTATTTTAAAATGGTTATTTTTCAATGCAACTTAACAAGTGAAATGGGACTAGATAAAAAAAAAATCTCGAGTTTATTACAATAAACATTTTACACGTTGTCAATGACTGAGTATTATGTCCGATTCGTGATATAAATATAGTCGCTGTTAATTGCTAGACATGCTGATGCAATAGGCCTCCCATACATCTATTTACCTCTCTTATAAATGCAAAGATAATTATTACATTGTCTTACTAAAGCTTAAAGTTATCATTTCATGTTTTTGAAGGAGGCTTTTCAAATACGTTTAACATTTGTATTGTAAAATTAGGTCACTGTACCATTGAGAAGGCCTTCAACCTGCAGACACTTTTACATCACGACAGGAATATATAACCATAATCAATATGTGTTAGCTTCAATGTTTTAGTTCATCACGTGATCATATCGTGTCAGGCTGCGGTTATTCTCAGTGGCCCGGAAATAAAATAAATACTGTATAAATGTGTGGTTTTTTAAAATATATTTTGGGCCAATACTTCTTCATCTTGCTTCTAGATCACGTCAGCATCATGTCGGGCTTCAGCACGAGCGCGTGAGAGGAGGTCTGTTTCTGTCTTTGGTTATCTAGCTGTATGAGTTTTAAATACCTGTCATAAAGCTAGATAACCGAAAGTAGAAATGACTTCCGTAACGTTGTGTTCATTCCCGAAAGATAGAGGACCCCTCAAGCTTTTACCCCCAAAAGGTAAGAACAGTGTTTTGCTTTGTGGTTTTCTGAGTTGGCAATATATATATATATATATATATATATATATATATATATATATATATATATATATATATATATATATATATTAGCATAAAACGATCCCAAATGACAAAACGTATATCTAATATATGAGTTTTTATATAAAGCTTCATAAGTGAGTTTTTATTTATTTGTATAGTAAGTATAAACTTTTAGCATATGGCAGATTTAAAGGTATTTTTAAGTTTGCAGAGCCTTTTCTTTGCAGAACAAAATGTGAATGTGTTAATTGCCTTAGCTTTATCAGTGGTCTTTGTCTAAGGAAAACTAAAATGTCTTTGAGACAATTGATGTTGAGACAAAATGCAGCTTAACCAAGCTTCTCATTTATCACTATATAGTTTAATATATTGTTGATTTTCTTCTTCTATCTCACTTGACTTTATTTTGAGGATTCAGAATAAGGGCCCTCAGTCCTGTTTTAGGGAGGTTAGGTTATCCATTCAGGTCCTCTGCAACATGGTGCTGAATGTTAAACAGGTCGCTCCGGTGGAGAGGAACAGCACCGACTAGAACAAGAACTCCCCAACTTTCTCCATTTCAAGAATTTGGCTTTTATTCTGTGGAGAAAACAAAAAAATCTAATAATATATGCAGGGAGGTAATACTGGGTCACAATAGTTTTTTTTTCTTCACAGCAGACATTTTTTCTTGTCATAGCATGAGGCCCAGGTGTTACAAATAACACTAACAATGGCTCTGTTCTATTTCTATGTAAGTCATGACAGTGTGACAGCGAGCCATCATGCACAATACCATGACCCTGAAAGTGAAGCAGCTAAATGGAATTCAGCCATCTTTAATTGTGTTATATTCGCCTGGGTTTTTCCTACTGTGACATGTGACAAGTGTCTTCTGTGAAAAAAAGGCCTATCACACCTCAGAGTGTTAAATCTGATCCCTCCCGCTCATATAAGTGGAAAAAAAAACCCAGGAAAGCTCAAGTCCTCCAGGATTTCTCTCTGGGATCCCTGGAGGCTTCTGCTTTGGGACACACTGGTGGGTTGATCCCTATATAGTCAATGCTCATATTTTACCGTAGCAGAACCACTTGATTTATGTTTTGCATTTACTGTTTGATTATCTACTTTAATCTTTTGGGAGAGAATTTGTCATTTATTATATATTTAGATTTCCGTTGTGAGACGTTGTTTGTAGAAGAAAGAAAAGGGAGACTACTGCTTTATCCAGGCACTAATGTCTCCGAGTGCTAATAATGCAGTTGAGTGGCGTAGCACCCTACACACACACAGTTAAAAAAGACACTTGGCGTCTGTATTTAAAGCTGTAGCTAATCTCAAGGCCTTTGGGACACATTGTGTCTCGCCTCAATGAGAAGGCCAAGGCCATCCTGTAGGCAGGATTTGAGTTTGTGAACTTGGTACTTCAATGCTGTGCAGTGGAATACGCTCAGCACGGAGAATGCCACGAAAGCCCAAAGAGCACCAAAGTGAGATGAGTTTTCATTCACTCTCTTAAATACCTATTGCGGCAGAGCTTGCTGTCAAATCGGGCTAATTGCTTCGCTTCACAGCGAGATATTGGATATGTGAAAAAGCCGTTGTCCAAGTCTTTTCCCCGAGCTTCGCCTGTTAGGGCGTGCCTCCTTAATGAAGGGGAATAAAAACACTTGAAGCTTTATTTATAGGATGGTCAAAGGCGTTCTTGTTTCAACCTGCGTACGTGTAATTCAAATGATACTTTTTGTGCTTTTATTGTAGCAAAAATACACACACTCATGCACACACAAAAGCTCGACGAGGAGACTGGACGTTGATTGAGCAGAGCTGGCCAGATATTTAGATGTTTCAATAACGTTAGAACCACAACTCAGTGCACATGTTAAGTGTTTCTGGTTTAAAGAAAAAGGTGAACCGTTGTTTAGTTAATAGGCTGTGTTTACTGATAACTCAAATGTGTTTTTCACGTTTTATTCCTCTGTTTTCTCTCTTCCATCTTCTTTTGTTTCAGGCTTCCGACTAACGGCATTAAATGATCGGGGATCTCTGAACAGAGGGTAGAACCATCATTAAAAGCAAACGAGGAGAGAGGCGGGAAAAATGGTTGGTCCGGAATTGCCACCTCCTCCTCTTCCCTCCCCCCACTCATCGCCCTTTTTGCCCAAGAGCCTCTAATGCCATCTGTGCTGCCAACGGGGGGACACTGTGCCCGTGCCAGGAGGCGGACAAAGACCCTTCCGGATCCCTGGAGTATGGGCGCGCTCAGAGGAGCCATCTTGGGGAGATGTTGCCGCGACACCTAAAATGGCTGGGCTGGCACACGAGGTGAGCAGCATCACGGTTTTCTGTTGGGTACCGGTGGTGATGGTGGTGGGCAGGAGGTGGGGGAGTGTGTGTGTGTGTGTGTGTGTGTGTGTGTGTGTGTGTGTGTGTGTGTGTGTGTGTGTGGTGGTTCGATGGGGGATGGGGGCAGGAGGAAGGACGAGGGAAAGAAGACGAGTTTCCCATTTCCTCCCCAGTCACACATGGCCTCCCCCTTTTCTCTTCTATCTTCTGCTTCTGCTAATTAGCAGTTAAGGGGTGATTCGAGGGGGGCGGTGGGTGAGGAAGGGTGGTGGTGGTTGGTGGTGGGAGGAGGGGGGGCTGGGTAGCAAACAAAATTAATGAGCTGGCACTGGTTGAAGGAAACCTGCCATCCTCTCTTGTCATGGTGCTTCTGTACTCTCTGATGCAAACCAGGCAACGGTGTACGTTGTGTTTCCACCCGACAAACCTTGTGGATTAATTCATGCAAAACTGCTTTTATTATGAAATTCACATTATGATGTTTTGTACAGTATCTTAGCTGTCTTAATGGGCTTAAGCCCTCATGTGAATTCTGCAGAGGAGGCGATACTCAGATAATTACTATTTGGGGAATTGCATTATTGCTTTTATCAGTAGAACCCATACCATTTTAGATTTACTTTACTTCATGAACAAATGTATTTTGGCTCACAAATCAGTTATTTATCTGTATTGAAATCAGCACTGATTATTAGCAGTGTATAATATTCATGTGATGTTCAGAACATTTTAAGTGCTTCAAATGGCATTTTTTAACGGCTTAAAGTTATATACTAGTTATATGTTACATAGCAGAACATCTTCAGCATTTAGTCCTAAGCATGCCATCATTACAACTCTCAGTTTACAGTATAACTCTGCTACTACAACGTTGCGCAAGGTTTATTTGGCACACACGCACAGACAAAACATGTCAAACATCACTGATGTAAAAATCTGAGAAAACAAACAGACAAAACCAACAGTGACAGCCAGATACCAAAGCTCCAAATCTGTACCACTTTCATCCCTGTAACCTCTTACACACACACACACACACACACACACACACACACACACACACACACACACACACACACACACACACACGCTCCTTGTCATGCCGTAGAGCTGCTCTGTAACCCTGGTGGCTCCGGCAGCAACCTGAAGCAGAAAAGAGAGTGACACGTGAGCATGTGTGTCCGGGGCCAACATGTGCAGCTGCAGTGCTGCCTGTGTGTTAATGAACAGCGCCGTGCATTTTCACATTATCATTCAGCCCCGCTCTCTCGCTCTCTCCCCTCTCAATAGCTGTTTAGTCCCCCACCCCCCGCCCTCCGTAAAGGCCTGCTTTCCCACCATTGTGGGAGCTGGTGCTGCAGCGGGCCTGGGCTGGGGGCAGGGTGGGAAAGACCCTCCAGACTAGACATGAGCAGATGCCTGAGACATTAGACTGTCGTGCGGATCACCGGGGTCGGGCGAGCCGCTGGGTTTTAATGTGTGAGCAAGTGTATGTGTGTTTGATATGTGTGTGATGGGGGGTGGTGGTCCAGGCCCTGGAGTGCCACCTGACTGTTCATTAGTCTATTCAGCCTCCTCTGGATGTCTGAAAGGCATGTAGATGCTGTTTTCAGAAGGATCTCACGGCATTCATACACAATATGCATATAGAAGCTCAGGCCTGCACCTTGTCACACAGTAGATCATTAGAGTGTAACAAAGGTGTAATACAATGAGGTTTCAATGCACTACAAAGATGCATTTTCATATTTCCTCACATTGGGAATCTGACTTTATTTCACGCAGTGTGCCTGCCATCAGCCATGTACACCTTTATCTTTGCTCAGTTTACCAGCTGGATATGATTTGTCCTTCCACATAACTGTATCGCTCTCAGCTGGGGAAACTGACAAGACATCACAGAAATCTCACAAGACAGCCGGTAACGGTGTTTCACCGAGAATGACTCAGCTGAGGCGATGGGTGTGCCTAACAAGCTGAATGATGTAACCTGTGGATAATGGTTATTAATGAGCCTCATACTGTACATGCGCCTCCACAAAATATGTAAGGCATGTGCGGCACACATGTCAAAAGATTATTCCCTCGCTTCATATAAAAGAATCAGAGCTGTCTTTATAATTGCATTCGCGCTGCTCATCTGTGATATACAGCGCATTGCTTCAGGCAGATTTGACAGAAGCAAGAAAGAAAGAAAGCAAGGTGAAGGCGAGAAATTAATCTTGGAGATAGTGTAGCTCGCTATACTACGTCTTTGTTGCAGATCTCCATGGTACGTTAGAGAAAACAGAGAAGCAGAGGGCGGGGAATGATGATGAAATGTAAAATCAAACTAAAGATTGACTCATCACAAAAGGGTTAAAGACAGTGTAGACAAACCTATCCGCGTATGTAAAGGAGGCACCGGAGGCAGGTGGAGCAGCCATGTTTGAGCCACCAGTGTTACCTCTGCGACTGCTGAGCGAGCTTGTGTTAGCTTGTGCAGTGCCATGCTAAAGCAATTTGCAGCCTGCGAGGATCTGGGCATGGCGGACTGGTGTGTGTGTGTGTGTGTGTGTGTGTGTGTGTGTGTGTGTGTGTGTGTGTGTGTGTGTGTGTGTGTGTGTGTGTGTGTGTGTGTGAAAAGAGTAAGGGGGGAGGTCGGTCTGCAACTGTATTGGATAGCTGCGGCATCGACAGAGGCAGCGTGGTCAAAGAGAGGCGGTGACTGAAGCATATTTTGTCAGGAAAATGTATTCGTCCTTACTATGCCTGCTCGAAGAGCAGTCACTATTTCTAGGATGTAAAAATAGAGTGACACGTGCACACACCTGCGCAGAGAATATTTATTCATCTAATGATTACTGTCTGTAATTCTGACTAATTGCAATATGCAGCTTGACATAAAATGAGCGTTAGGGCACAGAATTAAAATAAGCTATCACGGTTAGCTTGTCTAGATTTTGATAGTATGCGATGTCTTTGGTGAAACTGCGTCTGGTTTTAATCCGCTCGGAAACCAACAGAGGTTTCAATCAAGATGGTCAGAATCCAGAGCGGCTGAACAGCGAGGTCAGCTTCTTTGACTCCGTGTCAGGAGGATTTAGGATGTGAACGTCCCTGAATATTCCTCTGCACACTGCAGACACAGTGACTTAAATATTAATTATTCAATTCCTTCCTGTACATTACCTAAACACTGACAGTAAAAATGTATCTTCCCTTCAGAAAATGACAGAATATAGATGATTACTTTCTTTTTCTTTCGTCTCTCTTTCCTGTTATTCATTTATAACTATGTCTCGATTTTGCTACGTGGGATTTTCAGTGCAAGGAAATTATAATGTGTGACATGATGAAGTGACAGTAGCCGGCGCCCACTTCCCATTCTGTGTGGGTGAAGCAGCGTAGCCATAGTAGCGATAAAATGTTAATACCATATAGCTCCTGGGTTACCTCTTCGGATTCTCCTCACTATGTGTGGACACTATTAATGTTTTAACGGCTCGACTGTGATTTATAAAGCCTGGCTCAGGGGCCGCCCATAGTCTTGGATGAGGTCCAATGTGGGTCAAGCGGGGCTCATCTGGGGTTTTTAATGCAACTTTGGCCGAGACTAATCTAGCACAAAGCCTGACATTAAGTATCTTAGAGGAAGATGGAGAGAAGTTTCTACATCCCAGGCTTTTCAGATTACGTCTGTTGGCTGTGGTGTCCCTGAGTAGGGGTCCTGTATGCTCCAATGAAAGTAGAGGAGAATTAGGTGACTGAGCCTTTAATACAGCGGCCCTTTGTAATCATATCAGGAGGAGATGAGGTTCTATAGGGTGATGAGAATTCGGGGGAATCCTTGGTGTGACCTCATTTTTAATTTTTTTGTAGTCTTCTGGTACAGTATGTGCATTTGATACCAGGTGAAAAAGAGGGAAAAAAGTATGTTCATCCTCATGTCGTCAGATGGATATACGACCCCATCACACAAGTTCAAGTTCATGGGTGCAGCCGCTCTGTCTGTGGCCAGTCGGGGAAAGTTTAGAGAGTCTGTGGCCACCCTGCAGTACCGGAGGAGGAGGTGGTTGGTTGGGTAGATGGGGGGTACATAGCCTTTGACCTCTGTTAGAGTTGCTATGGGAAAGAGGCCGGCCGGCTCAGTAATGTACGACTGAAAAGGCCGAACTGTCAGAGCTGTCCAGCAGACGTCAACCCCCCACCACACACACACACACACACACACACACACACACACACACACACACACACACACACACACACACACACACACTAACTCTCACCCATTCACACATACTCACAGATGGCACGGGCCAGCTTGGGAATGTAAGCAGCGAGAGAACGCTTTATGTTCATCAGACACCGTTATAATTCATCCAGCCTTTAGAGTTACACATTACGAGTCTGCACCTCTTCCTCAGTGCAGACCCGCTATTGTGTTGGACCACTCGTGTCTCATTTTTCAACCTCATCCTACACATCTGAACACCCATTGTGTGTGTGCTGTGAACTTATGGGCTTATAAGACAGCAAATATGCCATTGCTGTGGTGAAACAACACTTGTCAGAAAATAAAAGAACTTCTTACATTGCAAAGAAAGAGCTTTGTCTCCCTCCACAAGTTCTATAAATAAAATCAACCACAAAAAAGGCGTCCCAACTAAAACATAGCTCAAGTCCTTTCAACCAGAATCCATTCTCTGTGGCCCACGCCTCCATTCTTGTGGTATATTCTCTGCTTTCCATTTGTCTAAATAAACTGCATGCATAGGCATATAGATAAAATAATCTGTGGCACAATTTAGGCATATATTTCTGTCTGCTCAATTCAACATTGCCAGTGTTCAATGTTTAAGTGGCTGCGTGTCAGAGAGGGCATGCAAATCCACTGATTGTAATATGTGCATGTTTCCATGCCCCCTCTGTAAACGTGTGCAAGTGTGTCCTCATTTAAGGTTGCATTCACTCAGGAATAAAAGAGCGCGTATTTGCATACGCTGCATGCTGTCTGCAGAGAGGGAGCAGTCAAAAAAAGATATCAGAGGTGGACAAAGAGAACGAGGACAAATCCTTCATTGTGGGGTTGGTGGGAGAAAAGGCTTGTCTGAATTGGGGAGTGGGTGAAAATTGACAGAGAAAGAGTTTGGGCTGGTTCCCTGTGGGGATAAAAGCCTTAAGATCCCTCCATGCATACAGCCTGAAAATGGGAGAGAAGAAACAACATGCAGAGCACAGGGGCCTATTTTGACAGGGCATGAAAGGAAAGTTTGTTTTTCTGAAACACTGCCTGCATTTTCTGCAAAACTAAATATCATGCCCAACAACCAATTCAGCTGTTTGTTTGCAGAGGGTTAGGTTTGCAGAATCATTAATGCCGTCTACATATTGGTTCTTAAAACACATCTCCATAGACTTGCTTTGCAGCCCTTTTATGTGTTGTTTTACCCGGTTGCCTTTTGGTTTATTTTTGTTTTAATCTCTTTTATAACACATGTTGCAAGTGCTTTGCAAGTTTAGAAAAATGATTTTTAAACAATGCTTTTAATTATTAGGAGTTTTCAATCTTCTAGTTATTCAATAAACACATTTTCTGTTATGCTATATTGTCAATGGCGTCTAATCCTAATGAACGTATGTATTGTAGTGGAGAAAAAAAACGTAATTCTTTCTTTCTTGTGAAATATTATTACTGTGTAAGAGTTTACGAAACCAAGTTTTATTCTCATGCTAATGAGTCCCTCCATTGTTTATCCGCAGGATGGGACAGGACCTGTAAGCCTTTCTGCACTCTGGAGGAACCTGCTCGGGCACGAGGAAATCATGGACCAAACCCAATGACATGCTGTCATCAGAAACTCTCACCACAACGGGAATTCAAGAGATTATCATCACCTAAATAAACGAGAAGAGTTGCGGTGTGTGCTAAAGGACTGTTGAAACAAAAGAGCTATTCTGTAAGCCTGAAATGTTTAACTCAAATATGTCTGTTATCCATGAAAGTGTATTTCAAGATATATATGTATTCATTTTCAAGTCTGTGTAATTTTCCATGTTTATGTTCCTACTTATTTCTCACTCAATACATTACGTGCATTTTCATAGCTAATGCATGTTTCAATTCATACTTTATGAAATCATTGTTCTCACATTGAAATAGTAATAAATACAATTTAAGTACATTACTGAAAAAGTTGATTTGTTTTAAAGTGACTGCTGACATTGAAATAAAAATAATGGGAAATATTATCATCTCTGTGTTACAGTTGTTTTTTTGAGCAATTCTTTTGGTGATCAATTAGGCAGTGAAACAATAGATTATTACACTGATGAAATGCCTTTTATATTTAACATTTTCAACAGCACTTTGTCTTTAATCTTAAAATATATATTAAAATAAATCTAAAATAGACAATGTATTAAGAGTCAAGTCTGCAGGACCCTTTCTCTCATTCTCTCTCTCTTTTCTGTTTTTAGATTCAAATGGTAATGTGTGTGAGGATCATGTGAGAAAACGTTTGAGTGACCTCACATTAAGTTTTAATTAGGAGGAGCAGACAGAGGGACGTGTGTTGAATCAGTGTGGGAAAAGAAAAGTTAATTGCTCACAAAACTCAACACTATAGAAATGATATTCATTCCCCTTTATTTATTTTAACAAAATATAATCAAATTGTGCTGATTTTTTTTTGCTGTGAAAAATTCAAGTACTAAACGAATAGCATAAAAAAGTGTGTTGTATTTGAAAATATGTGTTGTTTGCTTTCAATCTCAATTGACTGCCCTCCAGGGCCCAGTTTAGACGATTAATCAGGTTTTGGGATTACAGGCCTTCCTGGTGTCAGCTGGACCTCAATCAGTGTCCGACTGATCTGTGTCCGGAGTCAAACAACAGATGGACACGTGCAGGGTCAACAAGAGATTATCTGTCTCTTTAGCATATGTCCCAAATGTATAATGTCCTCTCCATTAAAATTAACAACGCTATATCTTAGATTTAGAAGTTATATATATTTTAAAACAATTAAACAATATTCCTTTAATGGGATCACTATAATATATACTGTATGTATATGATTAATGGGCCAAAATGTATCTTAATTTGTTTTAAAATGTTTCCCTAAAATACACAACACGTTTTTTTTTACTTCTTTATTTGAAATGAATACAATGTAAAAGCATCCCTGTGTCATCATGACAGAGAAATTAAGATAAAAAAGCAAAACTTTACTGATTAACAGTAATCACAGCAGTATAAGTACGAGAGCTATTGCATAAAGATATGCAACTTAAAAAAAACTAGAATACTATATATATTATATTTTCTACGATCGACTAAATAGAGGATCTAGAAACCAACATAAAGGTAAGCTATTGATTACAATAAACACCAAACAGAAAACAAGTTTACAAGCAAAGTGAGGACACATGGGAGTTGTAATAAAGAACTGACGGGTTTTTGTTTTTTTGTGTTCACATCTGCTTGAATCTAAAATCACACTCATGTATCAGTAGAGCTCTCTCTCTCTCAAAGGAGAGCCATGCAGGAGTTAGCATGTTTTCAATCCATCCAAACGCTGTTCAGCGACTGATTTTGGTGATTAGTTCCCCCCTCTGGATGACTGGAAACTAATTAATGAAATCATCCTCTGTGGAGTGTGGATGGAACGAAAGCCCAGCATTTTCAATTGATTTTGTAAAAACTGTTACACTGGTGATTTTCATCATTAAACTTATTTTTCTTTTCCCTGGTTGCTCTGCAAATGTGTGTTTTTTTTCTGTTTCTATTCTGCAAACACGTGTTTGACGAGAGCTCCACGCATAATCACGTCAGCTTCAGTGTCCTATCGTCTCTCTGCAGAAGCAATTGCTTGAATCTGCTACTGGGGTTGAATATTGCTTTTCGATGAGTGTCTTGTGAGGCGGGACTGCTGGTCAGGGACCGGTTGGTGAAGTCCCTGGAAGTCAGCAGGAGGTCAGAGGTCATGATCTGGACAGTCCCCCAGAGGACCTTAAACAGGCTGGAGAGACGTTGAGGTCAGGAGCCGTCTGAGCCAGAGCCAAAGGTCAAGGGCCGCTAATTAAGTGGCTATTTCCTGCTATTCCCCATTGACCACTGGACTCAGAGAGACAGGAAAAGGCCAGGAGAAGTCTATTTACAGGAAGTTAATAAAACCTGGTCACTAGAAAACAAATTTGTGACTGGTCAAGATAATATGGGGGGTGGGGGGAGGGGGACAACAACAACAACAACAACAACAACAACAACAGCAGGTTCACCTCTGAGGATTTGTTTTTAAAAGGAAAACAAATACAACTTCTAAAATAGCATTTAGCTCTGATTTAGAGAGGACACTTTTGAAAATATAGAAAAAATAAAGCCATACATCTTCTTGTAAAGTCTGATTTTTATTGTTTTAACATGATTTAGAATTTCTTAAGTATGCAAAAAAAACCCATAAATGGATGATTTTCAGTTCAATAATCTCAAATTGAAACCAATTTCCACTTCAGAAGCAACAAGAGAGAGAAACAGAGGCGGGACCTCAGAGCTTAAGTTAAAGAATCCAAACCTTTTGGAGGGAAAGTCAGGAGAAGCTGTTTATGCCTGTCCAGCCACTGAATGAGCCTATGTGTATATGTCCTTTAGCATAAGAATGGGGATGGGGCCTGTGAACTCCTCTGACACTGACCTTTCTACCAGGATGTGAATAGTATCGCTCAAGAGCTGCCGGCAGCCTTTCAGTCAGACCTGCGCCTTGCCCTCGCCTAAAACTCCTAATCAGGCTGATTTAATGCATCCTACAAGTCCTTCCTCACCACCCAACTCACTGCCGCTTCAGAGGAGTCGCCCTGCGTCATTTTCTGGAAGCACACTCACTCCTCACAGCCCTGCCTCTGGGCCCCTGCATTTTGGAAAGTTAGAGGAGCTGGTTTAAAACAACAGGGTGCCCTTTCTCCTCCCAAAGAGTCTGGGTCTCTTTATAATCAATTGGTTCCTCCCCTAAGGAGCGGATGCGTATTCCAAACTATGTTGGATTTCTTAAATAGTTTAAGAATGGAAATATGAAAAGAAAACTATTTTTTGAAAGGATCCAGTGCAATGCAGGCTTCTTTCTGCTGTCAGCTGAAATTGACTGCATGATATAAATCAAATACGCCTGCATTTAGCTAATTGATTACATTTGTTTTCAATGCAATGAGTAATTTTAGAGCATATATACAATATATCTTTGTCATGGGTAGAGACCAATAAGAAATTATCTGGAGAAAAACAACTATAGTTAGTGCTGAATGGACAGTGCCAAGGAGAAACTTTATATGTATATATATGTATACACTAATTAAATGAATACACCATTTTAACAAACTCATCACAAAATACATTTACACACCATCATCTCAACATGAGACCTCATGTAAAATGATCACAAAAGAATATCAAAGTGAAAGAAATTTAAAAAAATAGAAACAGGTTGATATTCCTACAATGATCCAATAACGTTTTAGTTAACCTCTGGTTTTGGGGTTTAGCCTATATCATGTAAATAAACTGATCACATGTTTATAAAGATATTGCTTTAATATTCCTACAAAAATATGTAGATATAGCCAGTTTATAAATTCCCTAATTAATGGTTCCATGTATTTTTAAAGTACATGTCAATTGTCAAATTTAGGCTATTTATGTTTTTATTTAATAAAAACATGTATTATTTATTTCTTTTAAGTGGTTGTTTTAGTTTCCTGGATTTTAATTTACACCTTTTAATTTACGAGTTTACATCCGTGTTTACAGCCACAGTGCCTCCCTTGATTGGTGCGTAACAGCATCAGTGCCGCGTGCAGCGCCTCGTGCTGCAGCTCCCGGCCTGTAACACAGTTAATGGACAACCGGTGTAATGTAGTGTTGCTCCTCTGAGAGTCCGCCGCCCGGGCCCCGTGTAGGCTGCTCCTCTGTGATGTCGGCACATTAAGGATTGTCTGCTGGGGTTTAAATGGTGGACAATGACAGGAATTCAAAATAAACACATAATGTGTGATTTTTTTTTTAAGTTTGAATTTCTACGGCTTGCCATGCAATGGTTTTGGGCAACCCTTGGGTTGTTTAATTAGTAATAATGAAAACAAAAAGTGCGATATTTGTATGTATAACGAGACGGCCGAGGATACAAAAAGCACAGGAACTGTTTTGACGTAAGAGAGACCTATATGCGTGTGATACATATGTATTCTCTCCAGAAATAATCAAGCAACAGTGTGCTCAACCTTTTGATTCTAGTCATAACCTAAAAAATAAATAAAAAAGATCTATTTTTATTGACGATATTTTCTGAATAGATTTTCGAAAACGAAGTGAAATCGGATGTAGTCTTGTAAAGTGCAAACACGCTGTCAACACGACAATCAATGTCGAGTTTACATAAAGGACAAACTGAATTCACTTTTAAACGCGCAAAAAAAAAAAAAAAAACGTGAAGTCTAATTAACAATTCGGTAACACATTATAATAACTGCACAGTATGAAGCATTAGTTAAGTATGAGTAAACACTTAATTCATCATTCATCAAGCATTGTCCAACACTTTATGAATTATGGATTGACCATTTGTGAATGAAGTATTAACTAATGCTTCATAGTTATTATAAAGTGCTACCAACAATTCAAATAAGAGTAATCAATTCCTTTTTTATCATTTTTATTAACAAAATTAGTACTTGAAGTGTTTTTCTATTAAGAGTATTGCAAATTTAAAGTGCAAAATTAATTACATCCAAAATGTCATGACACAACCAATCCAGCCTTTTAAGAAGCTTCCTTACTAATAAGAAAAAGCAGTGGATGCAGGTTGAGGTTTTATGTAAAAACCTCTGAGGGTTTGGAGCAGCACAGGCAAAGCGACACCACAAAAGGCATTTACTTGTTTGTCTAAAGAACACAATAACCTGATTTGTGAGTGAAGAGAGGAAGCTGTGTGTGTGTGTGTGTGTGTGTGTGTGTGTGTGTGTGTGTGATCGTGTATGTCTTTTTTGTCACCTTGCATGTCCACGTCTATAATGTGAGCACAAGACTCAAGTGTGACATAAACACTGTTGTGACTGCTGTCTTGTGGTCTTCTTGCACCAATCCTCAGGTCGTGGTTTACATCCAGACTTTAAATTGGCTTTACTTGAATGTAAAATGCCCCCAGAAAGAAATTAGCTCTTTTACAAATGTACATCTGATTAAATGGAGAATGACAGAGGATCTCAATTAGACATTATATTTGTTTTGATAACAAAAACAGTGACACACGTCTAAAAGACTTTCGAGACAGGAGGGGAAAGAAAGAGTGACAGGATGTGAGAGGGAGAGATGAGCCATGTTGAGACACAATCAGCACTGTGCGCATGCTCATGAGGCTCATAAGAGCTTCACACTGTGCCAGTTGGCATTTTTCAAAAAGCCTCGTGCAGCCGTTCCTTTCTCTCACAAATCTGTCATGACATGCTGGTTATAGCTCGGCCGTGATTGGCTGAAGACGATGTGAATCAGCAGTCAAAGGTGAAAGGTAAAATGGAGCATGGCTGCTTGGAAATGGTCCTCAATGCGGCTGAAAGCTGATTCTCTTCATGAATAAACAATAATTCTAGATGCTTAAATCTACAATTTAGTTCTGTTTAAATCCGTATTCCTGCTGGATGAGCCATAAGCAAATGCTACAAATGCAATACAATCAAACCATTTGATTTTACGGTCTTCATATTGTCACAATAACGGTCTCCCTCAGGTCTTTGGGTCCATCGCTGCAGGAATTCAAAGCCACATTCCAACAGGCTGATTTTAGGGTGATTTACCATTCAGCATTCATATGGACACAGGGGACTTGAACCGTGTCTGATGTGTGGCTGCTGTGTTACCCTTTGACCCCAGACTGTCTGGAGGGCCACAGTGACAGAGAGTCAAGGTCAAGGGGACGAGGGGATGGGCATGGGCGTGAGCAGCATCTGATGGATGGAAGGGCTCCCTGTCTGGGAGTGCAGAACCCAGACTGTCCCAGACGTCTCTCTGAGGGGAGACGGTGTCCTGTGTGAACCCCTTTAGATCCCCACGTCCTACCCTGTCTGTTCCCACTCACCTCCGTGGCCCTGGAGGGGGAAACAGGGACTGCTGGTGTCTAGAGAGTGGCGGGGGAATAGTTCCCAGGCTGGGGAGAGACACAAATCTGAATATCACTAATCCTTTTGATGCAGATAAACACAAACCGACTTAATTTACCCTTTTTTGATTTACAATGCGTTCTCTCGGTCTCACTTACACAAAGCTTTTATCTTTGTCTCTGACAGCGGAGACCTTCTTTTCACTTAAATTAGGATTAGTTGTATTAATTATTTTATGTTAACTCAATGATGCTTATTGTCCACTTTCTAACCATAACCACAACTGTATGTTTTATTATTATTAGTATAGTCCTAATATCTTTATTGTTTTTATTCAAATTTCAGTTTGTATCAATTTATTAACAGATAATAATTTAAAATGTTGAAATGTCCAGCATCGTATATAATCCTTATCTATGAATTGCTATAATTTTCATTAAAACCTCAGATGGTTTCATTTCACAACAGTTCGGAGGCCAAAGGAGGTACAAGTATTCATTTATTTCACAGAAAAAATGAGGCAAATTGTTTTGGTACTTTTAGCACCCTTATCATCCAGGCTCACAGTCAAAGACACCAACACAGTAGATTATTAGTTATTCGGGTGATTGAACAGCTGTTTGAAGCAGAAGCAGCTCCCTCTACAGGTAATAGACGATATTTACACTTTCATATCAGCAGAACCCAAGTATACTATATGCCCCAACCCGCATGTTTTCTTTGCCAACTAACATAACCTGCCATGGACACACACACACACACACACACACACACACACACACACACACACACACACATACACACACACACACACACACACACACACACACACACACACACACACACACACACTCACACGGTCACAGACATAAGGCCCCCCAGACCTCCCGGGTGATCCGCAGTGGAGCGTGTAGCCACCTGTCAATCACCAGATCGCGGCCGCCTTAAGAGAGACATTTCGTCTGGGACAACGGCGGCTCGTCCCTCCCCACACATTCTGCCTCCCCTAGCAACCTTCACCGGATGACTGAGAGGCTTTGTCCCCTCACAACGGGAGTCCACCATTGAACCCAGGAGCCCGTAGCAACCAGAATTAGAGAGTGCCAGAAAGGGGTCTTTTCTGTGAAACGGGGGTGAAAGCTCTGTTCTTGTCCCCTTCGTCTGGGATTCATATCAGGAGCCTGAATGGCGTCCCCTCCTCCTTTTAAATGCTGGTGTAACGGAGCGTATGAAGGGCTAGCGGCGAGCGGATAGGATCATGGTTAATCTGCTGTTCCTCTCCACTGTGGTCCGATAGGGACACTTAAGCAGCCTCTGTGGACAGTTAGTGACGTGGGGAGGCCTGTAGGTACCTGGGGAGGCCGGAGCGAGGAAGTTCATCAGCAAGTTGCAAACAAGTGATGGGAAGTGGTGAAAGAGGGAGCATCGGATCATTTACTCTGAATGTACCAGTAAAACAATATGTATAACAATTTTGTACAACAAAAGCCTTTCACTCAAAAGTCACACAAGCCACAAAGGTCGGAAGAAAATTCATTATATCTTATAAGCTTATCATATATTTCTGTCAAATAAAATCCCTTCTGAAATCCAAGTATTATACCTAAAAACTTCACTGCAATCCACGTTGCTTACTTTTTATGCGTTCTACAGCTGCCCTTGAAAAGTGCTACTGTTGCATGCAGTATGCATTCAATTAGGAAATGACTACTTCATCAGTACACTTCACCTTGAACTTTGGCCCTCTTGTTCATATATCCGCTGCGCAGAGGATTGTGGGTCAGAACAGCCAAAAAAACATGCTTTCAGGCTTGCATACAGCATAATGCCAGGATATCCTGGTGTTTTGGGTGTATTGCATTTGACATGCTATTTATTGGGACACACTAATTTTCTGGCATAGTATGGCAGTATGGATATGGACAGCACAGTTGGGTCCACTGCTGTAGATGAGGACAGGACTGATGTTGGGACTTTATGGCACTTCCTAAGTAGTATTGGGCATCAAAAAGACAGTCCAGATCTAAATGGTCAGAGAAGTTTTGGAAATCAGATGCACCTGCTGAGAAATGACCTTTACGGGACACTGAAACTGCACAACACGTGAGCAGATTAAGTATAGAGAGAAGAGAGTATGGGCTTGAATGGTTTATGACTAGTTCTATGGACTTGTGGTTTCTTTCAATTGAGGCTTTTACTGCTCTCTTTATAAGGGAGTGAACATGGATCCCTGAATACTCCTCTAACCGCTGTAGAGCCTTGTAACTGTAAAGTGAATTCAGGGGAGTTTTACTGCAGAGTGACTGACACCTGTGTGTAAACTGTAAAACAATCAAATGAATACGCTGACCACATAATCCCTGATAGACATATTACATAGTTTTCTAAGAATAATGGTGAAAAATAAGAAGACAAAAAGCCAAATAGCCACTGCCAGGTGCTCTGACGCGACCTCCCACGTTGGACTTAGCCCTGTGATGCTCTGTGCATCTTACATCACACGATTACAAACTAATCTCAACCTACAAACAACATGCAGAGAAAACATGCTTTCCCTGGTATGTTCTTTATCATTAATGAGCGTCTCCGAGGCCCCCTGTATGGGAGTATGTTTTGTGCAGCTCCCATTCTACGCTCTCGTCCTAGGCCCTCTTTCCCACCCTCTCTTTCCCTCCGACCTGCCAATCAAAGATCATGATTGAGCCCGGATGGCAGGCAGTCAGTCATCAGCAGTGAAAGTGAGGCCTCATTCTCCGTCTGTCCCTCCCTCTTTTCATGCCCCCTTGCCTCTTCAAGTTTTTCCATCCCACCTTCTCTGTGGCCTCTCTGCTCCCCTGCTATCCCTGTACAGTTTTTGCTTTTTCCCCTGTGCGAGTCAAATCGGTGGTCAGTGTCTTCAAACATGGCTGTCATGATGCCATAAGGCTCGGCTCCATCAACCTCAGAGAGGATGGCCCTGTATCATTTATAAATAAGAGAGATTTAGTTTTAATAGGCCTCCGCATTTGCCCTGTAAGTGGCTGATGAATAAACATGAGCGGAGTTGGGACGGGAACGGCATGGGGGTAGTATGAGAAGAGGCCCGGGTTGTGTGTGTGTATGTATTTTGGGGGTATTGGGGGCAATGAGGGAGCCTTTCTTCCCAGCAGGGCTGCATCTTGTTTAATTGGAGCACTTGTGGCACCATTACCTCCTTTACTCAAACACGTTACTGATGACAAAAGAAAACAGCACTAAGCCGGCCTTTGTTAGCGAGGAGACGGGACGAGGCGATGGATTCCTCACTGCTACTCATGTGTGGGAATCATCTGCACTCCCACCATGAGCCGCTGCTGGCCCTCAATCAATGAGAAGCACTGCGGACAGGTGGACAGAATGGAGATCACTGCCATGATCAGGAAATGAACAGAAGGACAGAAATTAACTGCATAGGGAAACAACATTCTGTATTTAAAGACATCATGGGCCATTTATTGAAAGACTATGGTATGAAACTACTCCTCCATATTTCTAGCCAGCCGTGTGCAAAAAATAGCACCAATATTCAGTGATGAATCCACAAGAATTATCTCTATTAATCAATTTAAGTTGATAGACTTCAGCATACGTGTGCAGCCCTGCCGGTGACCTTACTCTTGTGCTACTCTTTGACCAGAGGTCACGATGATGACGCTGGTCTCTAGTTTGTTTTTGGTCACACAGTGTCCCGAGAGAGCAATAAGGGTGTGACCTTTACCCTCCACCTGACTCCACGAGAGAGGGGACACTGAAGGGCTCTTAAATGAGGGAAACTACTTAATTCCTTCTCATTTAATTGGTAAATTGGGATGTTTTTAATCCATTATGTTCTGCAAAATGTATTTATTAAAGTGGTTAAAGTTATTCAATTAAAAAAAAGAAGGACACTAAATTATATATTACAAATGATGTAATGAATAACTCTTTATTGATTCTCAAAAGAACATTACTACGAACAAACTTTTCAAAACAGGATGACGTAAATATTTCACTGTGGAACGTCTCAATGTAAAAACAAAATCCTTCAATGTCAGAATAATGCAAATTCACTGACATGTTACTTTAACCCTCATATTTAGCATTTATAAGCAGTATGCACATTTAATAAAGGGTTTATAGTACACTATAATGTGGTGTTTATGAATGTATTCCTTAGCAACTCGTCCTTTAACACCTATAGGTGGTAAATATATACATTATGGTGACATTGTAAAACCTCTCCATGAAGACACACACAATTATTTAAGTTGAGTTTTTTAATGCATATAATTGTAATTAAAGGAAAAGCATATGCAAATAAACATTTAACAAATTAAGCTGACAGCAAAAAAAAATGCCCCCCAAAAAGGTCTGTGTATTGTGAATGTGACCTGCAGTCAGTTATGTCACACAGACAGAAAAAAAAACAAAGATTTGAAAGCTCCTGTGGAAAATCCACTGCAAAGTGAAACTCAAGTGGTTTTGAATTAAACGTAATACAAAACATGGTTATAAATATTTCTCTCAAACCTACTTAAAGGAACCATTATATTTTCATGGTCATGTTTAAATTCGTTTCATCCCTGTTCTGAACCTTGTATTTAACAAGAGACAAATTCAGCAGTTTAAATAAAATTTACCCTACATTTTTAAATGAGGCAAATCAGTCCAGTAATGCCAATCACACTTAATACCAATATTTAATTGAATATCAATTGATTTAAACTGGAATAAATATCTTGGGAAACGAGATAAGATCTTATTCCATTGGCAGATTTTTTTCACTTCAAAATGTTTTTCAAAAAGACACACTGTATGAAAAAAACAGGTTTTGATTGGAGATAATTAACTATATGAAATGTATATTTCTGTCTAGTAAGAAAATTTAAAGGAACAAATGGGTCATGTGTGATAAACATGATCCATTAGGTCTAGCGTCAGGTCTGCTCCACAGAGAAATTCGACTCCACACTGAAAATAAAAGAGCATCACATAATTAGTGAAAAACAATGAAACTTCACAGACAAGTTGTGGCTCACAGTGTGTGGTGTCGTGGTTTTGATAAATGTATTTTTCTCTTTGGCCTGAGATTTGGCCTCTCGTTCTTCCTGCATACTCTATAACTCTACTGGGTCGATTACACTGACTGCTCAGCTTTTTCTAATTGTATCATTTTTATTTCCACAGTAAACATGACTTCAAGGTCACATTGAGGAGCGGCACATGCAGAGCTGTAATGTGAAAACCTCTATCAACAAACAGCACAGGTGAGCGTCACAGAGCGCAGGATCCACGTCAGTATTCACAATCTAGCCCACACTGAGTGACCGGGACACTGCAGGCCTCTGAGGCAGCATCACACACCATGAATATCTATTCCCAACAAAGGGCAGGAACTGCAATGAGTCACATGTGGCCTCCACAAATGTGGATCTGCTGCCACCAAGAGGACACTGAATGCAACACATTGCACAACAACAAAGGCACGGCCGGCATGGTTTGTGTGTTGTGAGAATAGCATAAGTGCATGACTAGAACACTGTTGTCAGACAATTTAAAAGGACACTTACATATCTTTGTTGCGCATGTGGTTGTTGTACTGAAGGATTGGTGGGACGGCCTCTTCCTCATCAGGGAGCTGTGGACAATTAGAGTTTCAACGTATTGATTCAGGAGCAAAG
The DNA here is from genome assembly GCF_910589615.1 of Taurulus bubalis. Taxonomy (NCBI): domain Eukaryota; kingdom Metazoa; phylum Chordata; class Actinopteri; order Perciformes; family Cottidae; genus Taurulus; species Taurulus bubalis. The sequence continues at coordinate 11,993,861 of NC_136597.1, read as the reverse complement.
AGGTGTGAACAATGATGTGTCCCAAATTGTATCTAGTGAAATGCATTTTAACAGACCTGCATTTATCAAACATTACAAAAACACCACTCAAATAAGATCATTGAAATATAAGATATCTGGTATTCATTCTGGTGAACTTCACAATTTCTGTGAACGTCTGACTGAAATGATTTGATGTGATATTGACGTTAGAACTATGAAAACCTCTTTATAGTTGTAAAGAATAGTCTCTCACCTCCCAGTAGGGCTCATCATCAAAACAATTGTCATCTGCAGGATCTCCCCAGATAGGTAATCTTAAAATACAACCTGAGAAGAATACAAATGAAGTCACACAGTCAAAGACAGTCTGTCAGCACACACATCCACCTTGTTCAAACACGGTTATGTCACAGTTATTTACAGTACATACTGGATATTTTCTGCCTGGTTACTACTTACCGACAAGGATACCTCCACCCACACCGAAGCAGATGGCCACACAAAGACCCGCAGCCTGGAGACCACCCTGGCGTGTGGGTAACATGTCTTTGAAATCACCCTCAAAGTCAAAGGTGTTCCTGAGCCTTTAATACAAAAAAAGGGGTTACTCACAATGTTTCAGAAGAAAAGACCACATTTGGACAAAAAACTAAAATATTCCTTTACCGGTTGATAATCTTCTATCTATTAAAAAAGTGTAAATTACCTTGACCTCTCTATTTGTAGGACCACTCACCCCTCAATACCATAAACAGACTCTGTTGCAGACGCGGCAGTAATGGCTCCCACGATGCCACCTATGACGCCGGGCATGGCATGCAGGTTATGGATTCCACACGTGTCCTGGATCTTCAGGTGCTTCTCCATGAAAGGCTGAGAGAGACAGTTAGGATTAACTGAGATGATTTGAAAATCCTAATTTCACAGCAAAAGTAATGAGGTAAAACACATGATGTGCTATGTTAATAACTATAACCCAAAGAAAAAAATAAACAAAAAGTTTGAATTAATCAGCAACAAATATATAACTTTCTGTATGTTAGTGGAGGATAAAAGGGTTTTGTATTTTCATTAATATTGCTGCATTTCTGTAGCGAAGTGATGGCTTAATGAACACTTTCAAAAACTAAAGTGAGGCTTATCTCATGATAACTTTATCACAATAACCCAGATAAATGCCATACCGTGAGGTAGACATATCCCAGCGTGGAGATGGTGCCACAGCAGAATCCTACGATCAGAGACCCGTAGGGCATCAGCATGAACTCTGCTGCAGTTCCTACAGCAACACCTCCAGCAAGAGTGGCGTTCTGGATGTGGACCTGAAAAACATGTGCAGAAGAAAATGCATCTGTTCATCACAGAAGAAAATGCGTCCATCGACTTCAAAGTGGGGCACAAAGGTCATTGAATGTCGTGTTCACCAATTCATCAAGACGATCTATTTCAGGGCTGTCGTCTTGACAAACACACACACACACACACACACACACACACACCTCAAACCAACATGTCCATCGTACGTAACTGCTTAACTTTACGATTGTGACTGACATTAAAAAAAACTATAAAAACAGTGCTGGTTATTACCATGTCTAGTTTTCCGTGCTTCTGGAAGAGGCTGGAGAGCGCCACAGTAGTGAGTACAGTCGAGGCCAAAGCCAGGTAGGTGTTCAGGGCTGCTCGGTGCTGCCCGTCCCCGTGGTCTGTGATGGCCGAGTTGAAGCTGGGCCAGAACATCCACAGGAAGAGGGTGCCTGTATGCAGAAAGCAGCTTGGACCTCAAACATTCTGCACATCCACAGTAGATCCAGAACAACAAGAGGTATTATGAAAGTAAGTATGTCTTTAAATCATGCTCACCAATCATGGCAAAGACATCTGAGTGATAGACGGAGCCCTGCAAGCGATCGCTCAGGTTCAGGTTTGGCCGATAGAGCATCCACGAGATGGAGAGACCATAGTAAGCTCCAAATGTGTGGATAACCATGGAGCCTCCAGCATCTCTGGCCTTCAGGCGAGTACATAATAGCATTAGTAGGAGTAGATACAATAGTTACAGCTATAGGAATATCATGAGGTGTTCTACTTAGTTATTAATAGTTTAGGCGCATGCTTGGCTGCAGAATCAGAGAGCAACTGAACCATAAATACACAAATCTGAGAACGACATTCGACCTGCTTTGGGCAAGTTGTAAAAACCTTTAACTTACATGTATGATATCTAGGATTATATATTCCTCAACAGCAAACAATGTGATCCCAAACAAGGTCAAAACCAGCAGCTGGACTGCACTGACTTTACCAAGCACCGCACCGTAGGCTATTAAACATCCCGCCACACAGAAGTCTGCGTTGATCATGCTAAGGAGAGGGGAAAAAAGTCCAAATTTAACTGACGAACAAGGCAATATGGAAATCTATTGCAATCTGTTCTGCCCAAATATTAGACTAGGATAAGGAGGCACCTATTCAACAACAGTAAACCGTTAACAATTATGACATTTTGAGTACTGAAGTAATCATGCACTTATCTAGTATACTCTTTCTTTTTCTCATACTGCAATCACGTTGACACAGAGTTATTCGGCTGCATTTTAGAAGTATCATCTTCTCAGTAATTTGAGTTTCTGTTTAACTTCCAGCTTCTGATTCCACAAAAACTAAATATACAGGGGTATGGACATATCTTTACGAGATCCTGCCAGTTAGTAGGATCGGTTGCATTGAATACATTCATTAAAATTAAATAGCATAGGATGAAGGAATGATTCTAAAGTAAATACAAAAACATGATTATTTTGACTGAGAATAAAGCAGAACAATCACTTTTCAATTCCAATTTTGATCTTTCCATCACTGTCGAGGGAGTGGAACCAGCCTTGCATCAGCAGCGCCCACTGGAGGCCGAATGATGCGATGAGGAAGTTGAAGCCCACCGCGCCGAAGCTGTAGCGCTTAAGAAATGTCATCAAGAAGCCAAATCCAACAAAGATCATCACATGGACATCCTGGAAACCTTGCGACAGAAGAAGGGAAAGAAGAGGAGGAGGATGGGAATTTGTACAAAGAATAGAGATCCAAAGGAAATTGAAGGCTATTATCAAAATAAAGAAACCAGGATTCTGCTAAAGGAGGTAAGGAAAGTCATTCAGAGACATGTCTCCTTATTAGAACACCAGTACTGCCGTACATTCTCAGCTTATATCGGTATCCAACCATTTGAATTGTCTTTTGGTATAAGTATATCTATATATATACACTACCGTTCAAAAGTTTGGGGTCACCCAGACAAATTTTCAGTTCCTTCGCAATTTCTCTCATGAAGTAGCCTTCATTTTTAAGAGCAAGAACAGACAAGAGCGAGATTCACATGAAAGTTCTCTTTTTCTGGACATTTTGAGAGTATAATCAAACCCACAAATGTGATGCTCCAGATACTCAACTAGCTCAAAGGAAGGGCAGTTTTATAGCTTCTCTCACCAGCATAACTGTTTTCAGCTGTGCTAACATAATTGCATAAGGGTTTTCAAGGGTTTTCTAATCATCCATTAGTCTTCTATGCGATGAGCAAACACAATGTACCATTAGAACACTGGAGTGATAGTTGCTGGAAATGGGCCTCGATACACCTGTGTAGATATTTCATTAAAAACCAGGCGTTTCCACCTAGAATACTAATCTACCACATTAACAATGTATAGTGTAGTTCTGATTAATTTAATGTTATCTTCATTGAAAAAAACAGTGCTTTTCTTTGAAAAATAAGGACATTTCTAAGTGACCCCCAAACTTTTGAACGGTAGTGTATGTATATATGTATGTGTATGTATATATATATATATATATATATATATATATATATATATATATATATATATATATATATGTAAATATATATATATATATATATATATATATATATATATATATATATATATATATATATATATATATATATATACAGTATATATAATCAACATAAATATACAGCCTTGATTAGTGTCAATTCCATCTGCTGAGGAAGTCAAGCTGCTGTTTCCAAGACCAAGAATGAACCATCAAGCTCTAATATTAGAACAATGACCTTCACAAACAAACACATAATATGTAGTTTGATTTCTGGAACAGGTGGTTTCAGATGGTTTCTGTGAGACAGTTCACATCGTACCAGCAGTGTGGGGATACCAGCACAAACTAGACGGTATCAATTACAGCGTAATACAGTATCCGTCTGACACACCTCAGGGTACAGTCGGTTCCCACTATACTGTGAAACAATACATTTGCCATATAAAAGAATTGACCGCCCAACTCTTCCATCACATTAACTTGGATGCATTTTTACATTTCAAACAACACATTCTGCAGACATTTTCAGACTGTCTTCATGTCAACACTGGCGGTGGGCGTTGTGTTGAAAAAGAAGGTCCCGTGACTCCAGGATGAGGTCTTTTCAGTCACCCAAATGTGTCAGGATGTCCATTTATCAGCTGACACCCAACACCACTTCTGAGATGGCTTCACGATTGCCTGACACTGACACCATGGGTCATTGGGAAAGCGTAGAATACAACAACACCCATATATGTATATATAAATCATTGTATTGTTGTATTAGACGTGTCCCCCACAAACCATGGTGCTAGTGTCAGGCTATAAAACATTTGTATGTATTTTATTTATGTTATCCATACGAATACAAAGATGTAAACATTGCCACAGTTGAACTGGAAAGAAGAAAATGATAGGAGTCAAACCCCGCCCCAAGGGAAATGTGCACCTGTGGGAGCCGGAGCCTTGTCAGCCTGTAGGAATAAGCTGATCGGTCAAAAGACGAAGATAAATAAAATGATACATAAAAAGCTAAATGCGCAGCAAGAGGATGAATAAAGATAGATATTGAGTTAAGAAGTGCTATAGGTTGCTTTAACAAATTAAGAAATAAAAGTCAGGATTGAGATAATAGACATTTGGAAAAAAGAGAGTACAGTGAAGCGAGAAGACAAAAACCAAATGTAATAACTTACTTGGATATCTGTAGTAGAAGTCGTTCTCCAAGTCACTTGATATATTTTTAGCTTTTCTGTACTCTATCCAGTGTGGATCCGATTCTTCATTGTAGCGAACAAATATCCCAAACAAGATGATCATGGCTGTTTGCCACACGATGCAAACTGCTGGGAGACTGACACGGACATTAGTATTTTTTTGGCGGTCGCACAATTCCCTGAAGCTTTGAACACAGCCCATTGTGTTTTAAATAAGAGTTATAAGAGCTGCAGCTGAGTGATTCAAGTGTGCCGTTCTCTGCAAAAGTGACTTTAAAGGCCCTGAGCATCTCACGCTGAAGTGAAGAAGGGTGTTTGCTTTAATAGGACCCTCCCACAGTCACTCCCTTCCTTATTGGAGGGAGTGACTTGGTATGGACTAGACTTGTTTCAGGTAGGTGACACATCTCAAAGTAGACATGCATCTTACTTCTTTGTAATAATTTAACTCCATGCTTGTGATCCAGCCGACAGACAGCAAGGTATTGGAATATTTTCTTGGAACATCGTCCCTTTACACAAACCCTCTGAGAAAGATAAAAAAGTCATATTTGTATAACACATGGAGCTTGTCTCTATAGTGAAGGCTTCGACAGCACTTATGCACACTTGTCCTTTTCTACTCGTCAGAGGGTGGGAACGCTCATCTCCTTCAGGGCTGTGAAGCATCAACTGTAAATAATGCGTCTGCATGCCCCATTAGAAAGATGCACAACAGGTTTGACTCAGTCGACCATCACAGACGCAGGCTTCAAGAATAAGATGAGGGTCTGGTTTTTCCTTGACAAAAGTCTCTGCACTGTTGTATAGGCAAACTGTAAAACAATATATTTTAGTTAACATTTAAAGCTTTTATTTAGTTTAATTGCTCAAATAAATTACCAAATCATGACATTTGTGTAAAATAAAAAGTATGGTGCAGTATTTACAACTGGAACAATAAAAACATAGTAATTAAAATCAATATATGAAAATACACTCTCATAGGAGTTGTCATTTGTTGTATAAGGAGGGCGTTGCGGAAAAAGTGTCGTAATTTCCACTCAAGAGATTCAATATTTCGGACATAATTATGAAATTCTGCTGATTAAGACGGCTGATAAAAATCACGTCAATCCCTGTGTCTCAGAGTTAGATGAGAAGATGTATATCACTCTCATGTGTGGACAGTAAATATGAGGATGGAGCCAGTCGGTGAGCTTAGCTCAGCATAAAGACTGGAGCCAGCAGCATTTCTTAAGTTCACTTATAAAGCACAATACCTATGTTGAAGCTGTGCAACAAGCTCAATGTAATCTGAAGCTTAATGGAGGAATATTTCTCGTCAGTGAGCAGTTGTCGGGCAAACAGTGGTGAAAATGTGAAACTATTGCTGTATTATGGAAGACAAACTTGAAGGAGCGTGTAACTAATCCCTTGTTCATATACTGGCTGCTGACTTCTCGGGGATTACTGCATGACTGGCACACGTTAACTTGATGCTTTTGTCGCTTTCTCAGTCTTTAACAATGGTGATGTACCAGCGAGAGGAACCGCTCTCACTCCAGTGTGCACTACGTAACCTTTACAGAAGAGAAAGGGTGAATGAATACATTCAGCCTGCTTAATGTAAACAGTACATGTGATGCAGACATGTCCCGTTCTGCACTCAAATGTTATGTAAGTAAGGTCAGCGGACTTGAGAAAACCCAGCAGCTCCCAAATGTCATGTGCATGTTCCCACTGTGATGACAAATGGCCTAACAATTAAATAGAAGACTATGTTAACTGTTAACATCTATGGATCAAGAGTTGTAACTCAAGTGTAATTTTCTTATTTATCACTACATGTATTAAAACATTTGCTGGAACAGATCTGCAAAGTAAATTGTGAAACATACAATCTTCAATACCCTTTTGTGACATAACAGCTATTATACCAGATATGTCACTTACCCCTATTGAAAGGTGAAACCAACCAGCTAGAGTTCTCTTTTTCCAAAAGTGAAACACTCTTTCCCAGGAAACATGTCTTCCAAACACTTAGTTGGAAGACAAGCGGTAATAAGACTTCAGAGTCAACCTCAATGTCATTATTTTTATTTGTTTTAGCTTTTATTGCCGCAAACATTTTGAGGTAAATATGCTACAAGGAACATATATTATATATAGGAGTAGGCCTTTTTGTGAACTGCCAGTCAAATATCTTATAAACTGCATGGTCTCATGCTGTTCGGTAAGGCAGAACAAAATAACTGCAGAATGAAATGTCTTGTTGAATCATGAACTCACCAGGGTGAAATGAGCATGTCAGCGTCTAAACCTATAGATCATTGCACTGGTTGTGCGCTTACCAACGAGGAACCTCATTAAAATGAGTGAGCAGTTAACTATGCACATTGATCTTACTGCTCGGCTTAGCACTGCTACCTTGGTGATGTCATTTTGGCAGATGATATGCTCTTCAGGGATGATGTGTAGCTTTGATCTGCCTTGATCTGAGCACCGCTGTCAGGCTTGTTGAAGCAGCTCTTCATTTCTTCAGAATAAGGGAGGACATGTGGGGTCATTTCTTTTGCCAGTGAGTTATGTTAAACAAATAAAACATGACTTACGTTATATGTAGAGCATGTGTTTTAACTATGTCTGACAAAGTCTTTCCTAGCTTTTTTTTAACTTTTATTTATTCAGTGAGGTTTCACCACCAGTGAGGGGCAACTCACTGGTGATAGTGAGGGCGTGCAAGTGGACTTTCCTGACACAGATTACTCCTGCATCAAGATCTCTAACCTTCAAATCACAGGTCCACATCTCTAACCTTCACATAACAACAGGAAATACCAGTGAATTCCCAAAATGTGCATCCAGTGAGTGAGGTGATGAACTCAGTCTAAACATCCTGCTTTATAGGCTCTTCATCACAAGTCATTGTCAAGTGCAGGTGTTACTAATCTCAGTTTGTCATTACAGTGTGACCGTGAGCCAGCATGCATAATACCAGGACCTTGAAACTGGAACAGTGAAATGGAAATCAGCCGTCATTAACTGCATTATTTACACCCGTGCTTTTCCCCATTATCGTGACGAGAACACCCCAAACAGCAACACATCTTTTTGACAAGCCAACTTGTGTGTTGGCGACTTGCCTCCATACACAACTTACAATAAATACAAAAAATGCTTTTGCCATTTTATTTGAAACCAGTTTTAATGCAGCACATCGTTTAGTCCATTAATATATTCTCACTGATAAATATATTTGTCTCAGAAGGTATTTCTCTGCATGTTATATTTAGGCCAGATGCAGGAAAGATTCAGTTTAGCCCCAAAGCATAATACAGTGTGAAGAGACACATTTTCTTAATTAATGTCACCAAAAACCTAAACACATTGTGAATTTGTTGCTTCTAAACCAGTTGATTTAAACTCCAGCACATGCATTATCAAGGCTTTAACGGCCACTCTTTATAAATCCATCAAATGACGAGTAAGCTGCTGTTCCAACGTGTGAAACTCTGAATCAGGCAGAAGATACCTCTGGATGATATCTATTACAGCTTTCTCAGAAATGAACTCGTAGTCCTTCTTGTTCTTAAAGGGTAAATGTCCAGCGAGCTCACAGAGAGCAACATTGAAGGCGGATTCCTCTTTGGCACCGAAGCACGCTGTTCTTGGCCATACAGCGATACGAACACCTTTTCTTGAACAGTGATCTTTTTCGTCCTGTGTGCGATCACAGGGCGGACATCCCCTCGTCACGAACACATTGTGTGCAATATTACGGTCGACAAGAAAGTCTGTGACTTGACAGATGGCTTCGACAACTCTCTCCACCCTCTCTGATTCTGTGTAAAACAAAAAGCCCGCAGGAAAGTCCAACAAGCGAAAAAAGCTCTTTTCAGGAACCAGAAGCTTGACTGGCATAGATTCTATCTTGAGCTCATGATCCAGGTAATACCCATGTAGGTGTAAATGATTGACAGACGCAAATGCTCCCAGACTATTGAAGCCCACGCGGAAGCCAGGATCAGAGCTCAGGAGCACGGATTCAATACCAACCTGGATGGCAAAACTTGTCATGACCTGTGGGAAACAGCTGGACGGATCTGGAACAAGAAGACAATGGCCAAACTCCAAAGGGCTGACATTGACCAGCACAACCATCCTGCAGAGTTCATGCAATGTTCTCTTTTCATTTCCTCCCTCAACCTCTTTTATCATCTCAACTATAATTTCTTCTGGATTGATTTTGTTAAAGTTAAACTGCTTGCCATTGAACTCCTGCTGAATGCTAAGTATCTCCTGAGGCTTTCTTCTCTCTATTCCTCTTTCAATATTCAGCTGGGCCACAAAGCCATACGGGCCCGGCAGGATCCGGGTTTGTAAATCCCCCAGATGGTAGCGGAAGAGCCCCCTGTTCATCCTGTCTGTCCAGCCGGCTTGGACGGTTGTGTCAAACTTTGTTGCCGGTGATCCAAGTCTGTTCCCACTGCTCCGGTGCACATCTGCGACAAAGTCCTGGTTGCTATACACAAACTGGAGCGGCATGGTTGGATCTGCTGGGGAACAGTGAGGCAGAGAGGCATGGGGTTTGACAAAAGGGTCCACTATGGTGTCATTCTGCTGAATCATCAGAAAGAGAGCCTGTGGACATGTGGACACAATAAAGATTAGGTTAGTCTGCCATGATTTTATTGATAAATTAATCGTATAGACAATTAAATTGACTACAGTTTAGTGTTGATTACTATCGTAGGAGGACAAGAAAACCAGAAAAAGAAAATATATATTTAAATGGTTGCCAGTTCATTTTCACAGTAATTGATTAGCTGACATATTTAATTCCAGCTGTAGTATACAGACAATGACAAAGAGGACATGCACCCAAATAAATCCCCTTCACACTGATATGGGGTGGAGGAAGTATTTATTTCCTTTATTTGAGTAAAAACAGCAATAACACCCTGTTAATAATACTCAATTACAAGTAAATGTTGTGCAATTAATTCATAATTAAGTACAAGTGTGTGAATATGATCAGCTAAATGTACTTTAAATATAAAATGTAAAAGAAGTTGTAATACTGAGCCCAGCGTGTGTTTTACTATTATTGGATTATGACTGAAATGTTAATATATTTAACGTACAAAATATATGATGAATTTATAAAACATGCATTGTTATCATATTTTCATCAGATGTGATGAACAGAAAATCATAGTCTGCAAAGTAACTACTATCTAGCTAAAGCTGTTAGACTAATGCAGTGGAGCTAAAAGTACAACATTTCCCATGAATTGGAGCGGACTAGAAGTAGAACAAGTGCCATGAAATAGAAATAAGCAAGTAATACAGGTACCTCAAATTCGTACTTAAATACAGTACTTCGGTGAATGTGCTTATCTACGGAAGCGCATTGCATTCACTGGATAAAAAAAAAATAGACCCCTTTTCTCGTAATTACGACATCCCGATCTCGTAATTACGAGATCTTTTCTCGTAATTACGAGATCAGGATCTCGTAATTACGAGAAAAGATAAAGAAAAAGGAAACGTCTGTAAATTCTCTCTCAGTGGCAATGATGGGGCTATCGCAGTTAATCTGCTATTATTACCTTCTCGGTTTGAGACACTGGGAAATACTGATGTTTCTAAAAAATGAGGATGGTATTAAATTGAGTATGTCAACACTGCGCAGGCATCTCAAGGCGTTAGGATTGTTCAGGCGGAAAGCCCAGTCTGACGTGCTGGATGTCGCTCTGTTTCTGCAGGAGCAGTTGAACCAACACGGGATGCTTCATGGATACAAATTCATGCATTTGAAATGCATCCAATCTGGTTTGGTAGTGACTGTAACGGACCTCTGAGAGTTTAAAGTATTGTAATAGTTTGTTCCTTTTTTGTTTTCCTTTATTTTAGTCCGTTTTGTTACTGCAGTCGGTGCATTTCCGGTTGCGCTCTTATTTTGAAGGAACAAAAAACGGAAGTTGTTAGTAAGAAACGGGCAGAAAGGAAAAGTTGCCATAACAACGGAAAACAGTGATAAAAAGGTTACGGATGTATTAGTTTAGCACCTGGCTGATATGGGCACAAGGTTTGCACCTGTTCAAGTTTATATTTTGAGAAAACATTGTTTTAGATTGTTACGTTTTTTTGTCTGTGTCAGAGCTTAAGCTAACCAACTGCTATTTCCGTTTTTCTTCATAGTTCTTACGGTGACTTCAATAAACCTTTACGAACCATCACTTAAAGACTCCAGACTATAATTCTGCCGGGGATGCCAGAATGTCGTAATTACGAGAAAAGGGGTCTATTTTTTTTTTATCCAGTGATTGCAATGCGCTTCCGTACTTATCACTGATACTGACACATATTTGTGACATAAGTTAGCTTAGTTAAACTATAGCTCGTCAACTCTATATTACGCTTGCCTCCCCCACGAGCACGAGTTAATATAAGGTGTACTCACCTTTATATTTTGACATTATATCACTCAGATTCAGTGTCGAGAGACGAAAAGCGGATTAAACTCTTTGCTTCCTGAGTGAAACGTGTTCTTCTTCGTTGGTGTTATTGATGTATTTCCGGTTTCTTTTTTTTCAGAATAAATGTTTCTATCAGTTTCTAATAGTCTATTGTATTTACATGCTTATTATTTAATTTACATTTACATTTTAATAATCAATGACGTCCGTTGGTCATGATAGCGACAGAAGAGATTCTCATAAACCGTTATAAACATACATCATCAATTGAAAACAGGAGACAGTTAGTGATACCATCTTTACAAAAAAGGTAATGCTATATCATTTTGCTGAAGAAAGACCACTGTAGATCCCATACACTTAGCTAGTAATACAAATACATGTTAAGTGTTTTGTAATCTTCACTCAGTGGTAGAAGATGTATTCCAATAATTTAAGTATTGAAGCCAAACTAAAGAAACACTCAAGTAAAAATAGAAGTCTTGCATTCACTTATCAGCTAAATATACAACATATCAAAAGTAAAAGTCTTTGTTTGTCATCATGGGTTCTATCAGTATTTGAGTAAATGTACTTAGTTCAATTCAACCACTGCCTTTACCTAGTGTTGTAGTGGCTGCACATTTGTTTAGAAAGGCTCTTGTGCGCCTAATAAAGGCACAGATATAACCCAACCAACACCCACACACAAAGCTATTTAGAGGACATCTAAACTGTAAAGCCAAATGGTATGTGGGCAATATTTTACTGTTGAGCACCTTTCCAGTTTTTCACAGCTGATTCATGCGGGCTCAAGTAACTTTGAAAGAATGAGCAGCTAGCCAATCAGGCATCATGGTTATTTTAGTCTCTGCATACACATTTTGGAGATAAAGCAGGCAGTGATTGGCAGAGCTGTGAATGTCTGCCATAGAGTCCGAGTGCTCATCACAGTCAACAACTAAACTAGCTGGATTTTGAATTCTCGTTGAATTTCTCATACATAAATAAGGACAACGATGGAAGCCAGCAACAACAAAGTAAGTTGTGTCATTAATGATATCTTAAAAGTTATTGAAACATTGTAAAGAGAGTTGAGGGCACCTAACAGCTAATTGTTGCTTTTTCTTTTTTGTGTTTCTTCTGAAAGTGAAATGATTTAAACCGTGTGAGCGCTTTAAGAGTTAAAATAATAGAGTGTTGGTGGAACAGATGGCACCACCATGCCTCTAGTTATTTTTAACAGCATCAACAGTTTCTGTTACCAATACATCACATGATAACCTACATTCTAGCTTGTTAAATATCTAAGAATATATATTTTGTTTAAATTATATTGTGATTAAATATGTGTAGCAATTTTTTAATGGTTTGTAACCAAACAACATAAGTCTTAGAAAAATAGGAAATAAAGAAATGTATTGCCCTGATTGTTTTAGTTGGTATTTAATTACATTTTCATTGAGTTTTGTTCTAATCTGTTTTGTAGGTGGGACAACAAGCAGAAGATAAAGCTCACACTCTAAATATAAATATGACACCGAATACTGATGCAGAGCTCACAGCAGAGGATTCTCAGTCACCCCTCACAGTCATTGTCCAAGGTATGTCCTGCCTGTGGGGAACAAACAGTATAAGACTCATAATTAAAGTCTAAGTTGTTATGTTTTTGAGGCTTTCATCTGCTCCATAAATAACTCCAGCAGCTTTATTAATGTGAGATACAGTTGGAAGTTCTGAAAAGTTAGAAGGAAAAAAAGATTTTTTTATTTTTTACTCCATATATGTTTATTCATCAGATTGTGCTCACTCAAATGCATTTAAAAAGCCGCATAGATTAATTTGGCTTATCCAGTACCACATGGATGTTTTAATAATTAGTCTGACTCTGCACAGGGATCCTTTCTAATGTTTCCCTATTTGTTATGCTCCCCCCCCTCACACCAGGTCAGCCTGCCATTACTGCAGAGAATGGAGATCCCAACCCCGAGGTCCAACCTGGCCCTGTTACAGATAAGGAAAATGCTATTAAGCCAAAACTGCAGATAACCTTTGGCACATTTACTGTCAAGAATGGTGAAGATCAGAAAGTAGAGATCCCAGTGGTTGGGCACCCAGCACCAAAGATTGAATGGAAAAGAGATGGTCAGGCAGTCAAAGAGACATCAAGGCTAGAGATTTCAAATACATCATCATTAACCGTTCTTCATATCAGACATGCGGCCAGGGAGCACTCCGGTCAATACTCTATCACAGCAAGCAACAGTGCTGGAAAACATACAGGAGACATCACTGTGGTTGTTCTTGAAAAGCCAGACCAACCCACAGGGCCCGTGAGGATTGATGAGATCAGTTCTGACTACGTTGTCATTTCCTGGGAGCCACCAGAATACACAGGAGGCTGTCAGCTGGACAACTACATAGTGGAGAAACGGGAAACTCTAAGCACAGAATGGCAGACTGTGTCAGCAACGACAGTAAGAACCACAATCAAAGTCACCAGACTGAAGACAGGAAATGAATACCAATTCAGAGTATTTGCAGAAAATAGGTATGGAAAGAGTACTGCAATCACTTCTCCTATTGTAATTGCACAATATCCTTTTAATGTGCCCACTGCTCCTGGCACCCCGTTTGTGTCCACAGTGGCAAAGTACAGCATGGTGGTTGAATGGGCACCTCCAGAAAACGATGGAGGCAGCCCTGTCAACGGCTATCACCTTGAACGCAAAGAGAAGAACAGCATTTTATGGACCAAGCTGAACAAACTTGTTATACCTGACGCTCGCCTTAAAACAAGTGGACTGGAGGAAGGGATTGAGTATGAATTCAGAGTCTTTGCTGATAATATTGCTGGACTCAGCCCATCGAGCAAGATATCTGAATGCTATGTGGCAAGAGACCCCTGTGATTCACCTGGTAAACCTGAAGCTGTTGTCATTACGAGAGACAACATCACACTTCAGTGGGCAAAACCCAGGTATGATGGTGGAAGCACCATCACGGGCTACATTGTTGAAAAGAGGGAGCTCCCAGATGGAAGATGGATGAAGGCAAACTTCACCAATGTTATTGAGAATCAGTTCACAGTTACAGGTCTGACAGGAGGGCAAATGTATGAGTTTAGAGTAACTGCTAAGAATGGTGCTGGTGTTTGGAGCACACCTTCAGAAAGTGTAACCATCGTTGCACAGGATGTTATTGAAGGACCCACAGCGTTCATTGACCCTAAGTTCAAGAGTACCACTGTTGTTCAAGCTGGTGAGACATTCGTCATTGATGCTAATTACTTTGGGAAGCCCCTCCCTGCAGTAACGTGGTTAAGGAATGGAAAAGAAATTGACAAAGCAACACAGAGAACAGAGGTTAAAAACACCCTCACTCATACAACTCTGACAATCAGGGACTGTACACTAGCGGATGGGGGACACTTTGTCTTGAGCCTCAGTAACATGGGTGGAACTACATCAATCCCTGTTATTGTAAAGGTCCTGGATAGACCTGGTCCTCCAGATGGACCTCTGAAGGTGAAAGTTGTCAGTGCAGAGAAGTGTAGTCTTCACTGGAACCTCCCATTAAATGATGGTGGCGCCAGCGTTTCCCACTACATCATTGAAAAAAGGGAGACCAGCCGTGTTACATGGACAGGGGTTGAGCCTCACGTTGAAGCTGTCAGTTACAAAGTTACAAAACTAGTGCCTGGTAAAGAGTACATATTCAGAATTGCTGCTGTGAATAAATTTGGTGTTGGCGAGTTTCTGGAATCAGACCCCTTCATTGCACAAAACCCTTTTAAAACACCGAGTGCACCTTCTACTCCTACAGCCAGCGCTGTGACTGGTGACTCTATAGTGCTATCATGGGAAAGGCCTGAGACGGACGGGGGCTCAGAGATTGATGGCTACATCCTTGAGAAATGCGACAAAGAGGGTGTCAGGTGGACTAAATGCAACAAGAGAAGACTAAATGACCTGCGCTTTCGTTGCACAGCACTTGCTGAGGGACATTCCTATCAGTTTAGAGTATTGGCAGAGAATGCTGCTGGTGTTGGTCCACCCAGTGAGCCAAGTGAGTTTATCAAAGTATGTGAAGCTACTTACCCTCCTGGCCCCCCTACCAACCCCAAAGTGACAGACTATTCCAGCAGTACTATGTCTCTGACCTGGTCAAAACCCATCTATGATGGTGGAGCACCCATCCGTGGATTTGTCATTGAGATGAAAGAAGCAACAGAAGATGAGTGGATCGCATGTACACCAAGCACAGGTGTAGAGGACACAAACTACACCGTGAAGAGACTGAGAGAAAATGCAAAGTACAATTTTCGTATTTGTGCGATGAATGCCGCTGGAGTTGGGGAGTATGCAGATCTACCTGGAACTGTGATAGCTGCTGAGAAACTGGAGGCACCTGAGATTGAGTTGGACACTACCTTGAGGAAAATTGTCAGTGTTCGAGCCTGTTCCACATTACGTCTCCTTGTTACCATCAGAGGAAGGCCAGAGCCTGAAGTCAGATGGTCAAAGGAAGGCGGCACAGTCAGTCAGCGCGCTCAAATTGAGATCACAAGCTCCTACACAGAGCTATTGATCGAGAATGTCAACAGAAACGACACTGGAAAATATGTGTTGACTGCCGATAACTGCAGTGGCTCTAAATCTGCATTCATCAATGTCAGAGTGTTGGACTCTCCTAGTGCACCAACAAACTTAGAGGTAAAGGATGCAAAAAGGGACTCTGTGTTAATCTCTTGGGAGGCACCTCTCATTGATGGAGGAGCAAAGATTTCGCACTACATCGTAGAAAAGCGAGAGGAGGCCAGGAAGGCATTCACGAGTGTCTGCAGCAACTGTGTGAGAAACTCATGCAAGATTGACAACCTCCATGAAGGGAGCTTCTATTATTTCCGTGTTCTAGCTGTAAATGAGTTTGGCACTGGACTGCCAGTGGAGACCACTGAGGCTGTTAAGTTGTCTGAGGCGCCTCTGCCTCCTGGAAAAATCACACTCAGTGATGTTGCATGCGATAGTGCAAGACTCTCTTGGGAGAAGCCTGAACATGATGGAGGAAGCAAAATCACATGTTATATTGTAGAGATGCAGGCTAAGGGAGATGACACATGGACAATGTGTTCAGAGAGTAAAGCGCTGGAAGCAACTATTAATAGGCTGGCAAAAGGAAAGGAGTATATCTTTAGAGTGAGTGCTGTGAATGAAAAGGGCAAAAGTGAACCGAAGTCCCTTTTGGCACTTGTGACAGTAAAGGATACCGGTACTGAGCCCATCATTAATTTGCTGTCCAAGACATTCAGTGTGAAAGCAGGAAATGATTTAAAGATTGATGTTCCATTCAAGGGTGTACCAACGCCAACAGTAACCTGGAAGAAAGATGGTACCTTGCTGAAAGAGACAAGCAGAGTGAATGTGAACACATCTGACACATCATCTCAGATCGTTATCAAAGATGCAAGCAGAATAAACGCTGGCATGTATGAGGTGGCCCTAACCAACTCGATTGGAACCACATCTGCAGAAATCTTTGTCAATATTTCTGAAAAACCTGGACCACCCAGTGACCTCAGTGTGGATGAAGTGAGTGCTGACTTTATGTCTTTGTCGTGGCAGCCCCCACATTACACCGGCGGATGTCAAATCAGTAATTATGTTGTTGAGAAGAAAGATACAGGCAGCACAATGTGGCAGACTGTGTCAGCGACAGTTGCCAGAACATCAATCAAGATTTGTCGTTTGACACAGGGGACTGAATATCAGTTTCGTGTTGCTGCGGAAAATCGCTATGGCAAAAGTCACTTTATTGAGTCTGACCTTGTTGTTGCCCAGTATCCATTTAAGCCCCCTAGCCCACCAACAAATCTCTGCATCGTTAGTGCCTCAAAGTCCGTCATGGTGGTTGCATGGAGCAAGCCAGACAGTGACGGTGGTAGCCCTATTATTGGTTATCATATTGAATGCAAAGATCAAAGCAGTATTTTGTGGTCAAAGTTAAACAGAAACCCAGTGACTGAGAACCAGTTCAAGGTAACAAGTGTTGAAGAAGGTCTGATATATGAGTTCCGGGTCTTTGGTGAGAATATGGCTGGTGTTGGGCCATGCAGTAATGCATCTGAGCCTGTAGCAGCAAGAGACCAGTGCGATCCCCCACATAACCTCACAGTCACCAATATAACTAACAGCTCTGTTTCCCTCACTTGGGACAGACCAGAATATGATGGTGGGGCTAAAATTACTGGGTATATTGTTGAGCATAAAGAGCTGCCAGATAGTTGTTGGCTTAAGTGCAACTTTACCAACTTACTGGACACCTTTTTGGAAGTGACTGGCCTTTCAGAAGGTGAACAGTGTGATTTTCGTGTGATTGCAAAGAATGCAGCTGAGCAGTTCAGTGCGCCCTCTGAAACCACAGGACCTGTTACAGTACAGCATGATGTGGAGCCACCCAAAATTATTTTGGAGGACAAATTTAGACAGGTGGTGGTTGTCAAAGCAGGAGACCTCCTAAGAATAGATGCTGACATCTCTGGTCGCCCCAACCCTACAGTGTTTTGGTTGAAAAATGGTAGAAATATTGACACCAAAGGACGGGTTGAGATAACCGCAACAAAGATGCATACCTCTCTACTGATCAGAGAAAGTGTTAGGAAAGATTCCGGACAGTATATTCTGACCCTACAGAGTACAGGTGGCACCATATCTAAGCCTATCACCTGCAAGGTTCTGGACAGACCCGGCCCACCTGCTGGACCTCTCGAGGTGTCTGGACTTTCAGCAGACAAATGCACCCTTTCATGGGACCCCCCACATGAGACTGGCGGTGCTGAGATTATCCACTACATTGTAGAGAAGTGTGAAACCAGCCGCGTAGCTTGGACCCTTGTGTACGGTGACATGGTGGCAACTACCTGCAAAATAATCAAGCTACTAAAAGGAAATGAATACCTGTTTAGGGTGAGAGCAGTGAACAAATATGGGGAAGGCGAGACTTTGGAAAGTGAGCCCAAAAAGGCCATGGATCCCTTCACTATCCCATCTGCCCCGACTGATGTTGAGGTCACAAGTGCAACCATCGAGGCTATGACTATCTGCTGGAAGAGACCTGCCTCTGATGGCGGTAGCCGCATTAGCGGTTACATAATTGAGAAGAGGGAGAAGCAGGGTCTCCGTTGGGTTCGTGTTAACAAGAAGCCTGTCTATGATTTACGAGTCAAAGCATCCGGCCTGCACGAGGGATGTGAGTATGAATTCAGAGTCTTTTCTGAGAATGCTGCGGGGCTAAGTGAACCCAGTCTCCCATGCCCACTCACTTTGGCAGACGATCCCAAGTTTCTCCCATCCCCTCCTGCAAAACCCACCATAATCGATTCATCCAGGTCTTCCATCACTCTGTCATGGAACAAGCCACTGTTTGATGGTGGAGCAGCAGTAACAGGTTACAAAGTTGAATTCAGAAAATCAGCAGAAGAAGACTGGACTGTTGGTGTTCACAACACAGATAAAACAGAGTTTACAGTAACTGGACTCACATCAGGGACGGAATATGTTTTTATTGTCAGATCCATAAACAAGATTGGCATCAGCGAGCCCAGTCCTGAAACAGACCCTGAAGTGGCCATGGAGAGAGAGGAGGAGCCCAGGTTTGATATTAGCACAGATATTAGGAAGACCCTGCTCGTTAAAGATGGCAGCTCCTTCACTTTGACTGTGCCTTTCACGGGCAAGCCTGTTCCTAGTGTGACATGGGACAAAGCAGACGTAGATCTGAGAGTCAGAGGAATGATCAACACCAGCAGCTTCGTCACCTCTATCACACTGGAAGGAGCAACACGCGACGACTCCGGCAAATATGTAGTCAAACTGCAAAATGTTGCTGGATCTGCCTCTTTGATGCTAAATGTGAGGGTTTTGGATTCACCTGGTCCACCAACTCATGTAGCGGTTAAAGATGTGACCAAGAACTCTGCCACTGTTACCTGGGACATCCCCGAAAATGAGGGCGGAGCCCCTGTCAATAACTACCTTGTAGATATACGGGACATCAGCAGGAAAGGGTGGACAAGACTCACAGACAAATGCCGCCGGCTGTCCTACAAGGTGTCTGACCTGGAGGAGGGAGGGGTCTACTTCTTCAGAGTCACCGGGGAAAACGAGTACGGGATTGGTGTTTCAACTGAGACCAAGGAGGGAACAAAAATGACAGGTACAATCTGTGAAGACACATAAGAGATACTATATTTCGTATAAAAAGCCTTTTTACTGTGATGGGATTAGAGCCTAAATAGAATGTGAAAGATCGTAGACAACAATTAGATGCTTTAAGCACTTATTTCGCTTTTTGCACATTTCCTGCATTAAGAATATTTTTTTTCTTTTCAGATACAACAGATTGGGAGACAAATCAAGGAGCTTAGCTCTTCTTCTTTCCAGGGTTGAAGTAACCATCTTCTGATCTTCCAGATCCTCGTCTATATTTCTCATCTCACCCAGTATTGTTCCGAAAAATTTGTTAGCGAATGTGAATTAATGCGAATAGTGAATTAATGCAATACCAGAATAAATTAATGTTTTTAATTTGTAATTATTACATTTTTTAGAAGAAAATGCATCAGTTTGTTGGTTCACACAATAACAGCAATAACAACTAAATGTATCCTGTTTGTTTTAAATCTTATATAAAATTAAGACGTTTTTAACACAGTGGCGGGCCGTGCATTTTCGACCTAGGCCTTCAGTGCCGTCTGATATTGTTTACATAAATGTGTGCATGACGGGATGCTGCGTCATTAACGGACAATGCATGTTGTTCAACAAGAACCAGTCATATTTAGTTATGTAGCCAAGGGTTTATCTTGCGCCTATACTTCACTTTATTAATAAAAAAACAACACGATGCTGCATAGTTTGCACAAGATGGCAACCACTTTTATTCTCGTTCCACACTTCACTAGAACATTTCCTCTCCTTCCGTGTTTCCCTTCACAATAAAAGCCACCGAAATGTACATCAGAACACTGCTTCCTAGAGAACTGTCCAAGTACTCAATATAATAGCTTAGAGTTATAACAAAACATGACAAAACAATCCAACAAAACTGTGGCACTAAAACACCACACCTCTCTGCAGCAGCAGAAGCAGCCCAACTCCCAGCTGTTCTCCCCCCGGAAAAAAGCTGAGGTCTTGATCTTAGCAATAGAAAATCTTTGATGTGACGTGTCGAGTCTTGGCCAATCAGCATTAAGATGTCTACAGCGTCTTAATTTCCCTCAAACTTGTTTTTAATGGAAGCTAGTCAGCTTGCTATCACGTTAGTTACTTGTTTGGGTTGTGTATTGGCGCTGAAGTTACTTTTTGTTACGTTACAGTTTAGTCTTGCTTGGAAAAAAACGTAACGTGAAAAAACAGGCCTTAACCCCCTGGTCTGGTTCAGTTCACGCTGTCACTCGTTAACATTTAACCGGTACACCGGCGGATCTGGCTGTTTTTTTTTACTCAAAGTAGAATGAATCAAATCACGTAGTTGGGCTTAGCCAACAACGTGATGTTGTGGTCATAAGAGGCCCAGATATTGATAAGATGATGTGAATGAAAGAGTTTAAGGAAGGTGGAGGTCAAAACAGACGTGAGAGGAGCAGTACAGCTTCCCACTGTCCCAGTATTTCATACATATTGATAAAGCAGGGTATGCTAAATTCAGCCTCTGCTCCAAGGAGATTAATTACAGTAAAAAGGGCTCACATTTGGCAGATGTAAAGCATACATGTGTATGTTTTTTGTGTTAATTCATTTTTTTTTTAACATTTTTTATTAACAGCTCAGGAATGTTCAAGTAGCAACCTGTTTGTGCACTTTCTGAAGATGTTTTGCACTGTCAGTTCTGTTTTTGAATAAAGGGTTGGAAATTAATGCCTTTTTGTTTTTTTATCCGATTCATCGATCAATCAAAAAAATAATCAACCAATTAATCGATTATTAAAATAATAGTTACATGCAGCCCTAGTTACCACGTATACTGCCATCTACTGGTAGAAAGGGCGAACCCTTTACCCTGGTCTCATACAGGCTCTGCTCTGTGTTCACTCAAGAAACAGCACATTAAGATGGAAAAATAAATATGATGCTAACAGCAACAACAGCAACAACTACACACAAATTACTTTTATTAAACTATAATACGAACTGTGTTGCATTGAACAATGCACCGATTAATTGAAAAGTTTTCAATAAATCGTTGTATTGTTTAATGCAACACAGTTTGTAATATAGTTTAATCAAAATAATGTGTGTGGGTAGAGTTGTTGCTGTTAGCATCATATTTATATTTCCACCTCACTGTGCCATTTCTTGAATGAACGCAGAGCAGCGCCTCTGAGGAGACCAGAATGCAGGTTCACCTTTCTACCAGCAGGTAGCAGTATATGTGTATACATTAAGTTACATTTACTTGTGTCTTTGTTAATTAACTAGGTTATTGATACAGATGTATTTTATGACGTTTATTTCCTCTGATATGTAATGTTCATGGTTACTTTGCAGCATAGTTGTATACATCATGTATTTACTTTTTATATTTGTGTCATTTTAGAACCAAACATTCCTACATGGAGCAGCATGTGTTGCTCACGAGGCAATAAATGATGACAATTAAAAAATAAAGAGACAGTTGGTTTATTCTTATTAAACACGCATATAATTGACTTACCTCGTACCGCATTGAATGGTACAGAAGAGGTCAAAGGGCCAAGATGAGAAAATATATTTTTACATTATCAGTTCAAGAAAACTTTCCTTAGCTAGTCAAACAATGCACATTTGTGCTTTTATGTAACACAGTTACAAGTTCAAATAACTTTACCATGTGTGTACACTTGCCATCTCAAGTTAAGAGGACTTACATTCCAAATTTGTTTCAACTTGCATATGAATGTTATTTTGACTGATAATTGAAAGTGTGCTTGCTTTATAAAAAATAAATGACCAATAATTCTTACTTCTGTTCAAAAGATATACCATTTATTTGAAGAAAATATAAACAGACTGAAACATTCGCTACAAGTACATCTTAAAACACCCAAATAGAAACTATATATAGAAAAAACATGACTTTTTCACTGAAGGACAAGAGACTCAAATTATTTAAACTGAAATCTGTGCACGGTTTTCCTTAACATTGTTTCCACATACAAGTGGAGGCAATCTGACAGACACTGACAGGAGGTGTGGTTGTACTCTGACAAATTAGAGATAAATACAAAGGTTCATACATTTTCAATATGTGTGGGAAATGTGGGATACTGAGAACTTCATAAAACCATATAATAAAGTTTTCATTTTTATAACATTTCTTAAACATAATTCCAACAGCTTCACAAAAGGTTTTACGTGTTAAAACAACCAATCTACAGTTTAGAAGAGTTTTAGTCTACGGTTTTCACATTTTACATTTCTAAACCAAGCTTGACTTTGAGATGTGTTTGAGATTTACTGGCTATATTTATTATGATGTTATTATAATCTCGGGCGACTGTGGATCAGCGGTAGACGGGGACGTCCTTCAATCAGAGGATCGGCGGTTCGATCCCCAGCTGAGTGGTCGGAAGACTAGAAGAGAGAAACACAAGTACAGTACATTTACCATTTTTCTGAGCCCATGGATTCTTGCTGAGCACCGGTCTGGTTTAATGTTCATGAAGGAACTCAATGGTGTCATTCATATTACGGGTTACTCCAGGTCAAGGCAGTAGATTGTGCCATCAACATGAAGCCTGTGGGCACGTCTGAGCTCATGTTGTAAGATCTTCTCTGCTGCCTCGGTCACATCGAAGACTTCCAAAGGAAGTGAATCATGCAGAATGCCTTCGTGTCCCATCAACAGTCCAACCTGCATTCATCAAGGGTTTCTCCATGAACCTGAAGACATATAAAGACATTCACATTCAATTCAATTCAGTTTATTTTGTATAGCCCAACATCACAAATACAAGTTTGCCTCGGAGGGCTTTACAATCTGTACACATGACATCCCTGTTCTGGGACCTCACATCGGATCAGGAAAAACTCCCCCAAAAAGATGCTTTTTTTCCCTTTCACAGGGAAAAAAAGGGGAAGAAACCTGAGGGAGAGCAACAGAGGAGGATCCCTCTCCCCGGATGGACAGAAGCAATAGATGTCATGTGGCCAGAATGAATAACGTAACGGAGTTACAGCACATTCAATGAATGTGACAGAAATGATTCATATCATGAGTAGTAGGCATGGTCCATGATCCAGATAGCCACGACCCATTAAGCAGAAGAGAGAGGAGGGGCATCCCAGGGGCAGTGGGAGGAGAAAGCAGGGCCATGGCAGCTGGCAGGACGGCTCCAGGCCAGTTGCGTCAGCAGGGCCATGACCGGGGTCCTCCCCCTGGTTCCAGGCAGCCACGAATCCATGGAAAAAAAAGTAGAGTTAGTAATATGCATTGAAGAGATAATCATTTATCCAGAAGGAGAGAAAGAAGAGGTGAAGAGGAGGAGTGAAAAGAGGAAGAGAAGGAAAGGAGGAGCTCAGTGTATCCTAAAATGTCCCCCAGCAGTCTAGGCCTATAGCAGCATATCTAGGGGCTGGACCAGGACAAACCTGAGCCAGCCCTAACTATAAGCCTGAAACAGCCCTAACTATAAGCGCCATCAAAGAGGAAAGTCTTAAGTCTACTCTTAAATGAGGTGACCGTGCCTGCCCCCCGGACTGAAAGTGGAAGCTGATTCCACAGAAGAGGAGCCCGATAACTGAAAGCTCTAGCCCCCAACCTACTTTTTAACACTCTGGGAACCACAAGTAACCCTGCATTCAGTGAGCGTAATGCTCTTGTGGGGTAATATGGCAATATAAGGTCCTTAAGATATGATGGTGCATCACCAATTAAGGCTTTGTAGGTAAGGAGAAGGATTTTAAATATGATTCTCGATCTTACAGGAAGCCAGTGGAGAGCAGCTAGTACAGGAGTAATGTGATCTCTCTTCCGCGTCCTCGTTAGTACACGAGTTGCAGCATTCTGCATCAGTTGAAGAGATCCAAGGGATTTACCAGAGCAGCCTGATAAGACGGAGTTACAGTAATCCAGTCTTGAGGTAACAAATGCGTAATATTTGTATTTTATATAAATATAACATGTGTTTACGCTACGCTTAAATTATCAATCTTTTTCATTTCTAAATATTTAAAACGAAAACAGGGATCAAGCAATTCTGAAGCAAAAATCCTCTAGTTTACAAAAAGAAGTATAAACCAAGTATTACACATCTAATTTTCAAATACACTTCCAGTTGGTTTATTGGGTTAGCTCAAACATAATATTCAATAGTTTACATTAAACTTGGGTGCTTCGTTTAACTGTGTAAAACATAGCAAAGGGGATTTTAAATTAATGTTTTTAATCTACAACAGGAGAACACTATTTCCCCAAATCCGTGTCATCATCATCGTGGCTGAAAAGTGAGGGAGTCATCAATCAGAATACCCAGATATTTATAAGAGTCAAAGACCTCTATTTCACTTCCTTCAAGAGTGACCACCGAAGGGATATTAGGTGGCCTACTACGACTGTTTGAAAACAACATACGTTTTGTCTTGTCTGTATTTAGAACAAGTTTCAGTTGAAAAAGGGTATTTTGAACAACATTAAAAGAATTTTGCAGGAGATCAATTGCCTGCACAAGAGTTGACGCACAGCAATATATCAGTGTCATCAGCATAGAAGTGACAGTCAGCGTCCACCACATTTTGGCAACTGCTTGCTCTGAGAGCCCTGAGTTGAGGCGCCTCAGCCTTAAAACATCATGCTCAACTGTGTCAAATGCTTTGGACAGATCAATGAACATTGACGCACAGTGTTACTTCTTGTCAAGAGCAATACAAATGTAATTTACCACTTTCAATGCAGCTGTAATAGTGCTATGTTTTTTTCCTAAAGCCTGACTGGTAGGTTGATTAAATGGCATTGGTGTACAAGAACTCCTTAGGTTGTTTGCTCACAAGAGTTTCAAGAATGTTTAGCAAGTACAGATTAATTAGATATTGGCCCAGTTATTTGAAATAGCTGGGTGTCCCTCAAATGTAGTAGAGATTGCAGTTTAGTGACATTGGAATGTATTTTTTGTGGGAGATAGGAATGTTTCAACAGGTTATCTCTAGTGACAGAGAGACACCATCTTGAAATACAATATTAGTTTCCTCTTTTGTTGTAAATTTGATTCATTTGACCTATCATCATAAAAGGTCAAATTTAGCCAGAGCACACTATAGAACTGTCAGCCTCTCCAGGGGAAGATCTCTCTGACCTTTACGAGACTACAAAGGCAATCTGAGATGAGCAAGACTGGACTTTGGTCGGAATGTACGAAACACAGACCAGTTTTATTTATTTTTTGCAATAAGAAGAACAAATGTTTATAGAAATGGATAAAGTCAAAATAAGTAAAAGAAAAGACAAAATGTCAAAAGTTAATATCCCCCAAAAGACCATAAAATATGCCTTCTAAGGCGAATACCTCAACAATAGTTTTTATGACGTGTGACAGTTTATTGAAGAAAAGGAAATCTACTCAAACTGAGAATGGAGTCAGTCCTCTCTCCGACCATGGACACTTTACTGATGACAATCATTTGTGGACAGACGAGTGCTGTGATTTGGAACAGCTCTTGTAAGTCAACACTTTGATGATGTAAATCATGCGAGCAGATTAACTGCAGACAGAAGAATCAGAAGAATTGAGATACAGCAATACAAGTCAAATACAGGAATGTAATCGCAATGCCACCACTAATTCTGAAGGTTTCTACGCATTTAGGGGATTATTTAACTTGTGCTTGACATACAGAATTAGAAAATACCAAAAGAGTACTTTGCCATCTATTACTTTCCTGTTACCTCATGTGGCACCGTTGTTTTGGTAAGACCTTGAGTTTCTCAACTGTTCCACCAGTTAAAAAAACTTTTTACCCCATAATGCCTTTTTCTTTTAAGTTTTGTAGGAGGAGCCTGGTGTTATAATCTATGAGAACAGAATGTTCTCCTCATAAGAAGTGGAAACCGGGCGTCGTGGAGTCATTACCAGGGACAGTCACTACGAGTAGGTGATGCTTTTTTAATTGAATTACAGAGGAGTTGCCTTGAGGCCATTTTCTTTTTATCCAGGTGTCCATGCAGGAATGATAACTACTTGTCCTCACTGGTTCCAGTCGGTCCCTCCTCTGGTCTGGACTTTCCCAGTCACTACAGATGTTTCTTTTTCAAAATGTTTACCTTTGTTGACCCCAATTCAATGCACCCTATGAGGGAAAGGTAATACTTTAATCCACTGATGATAAACTGATTCAACAACATATGTTTGTATTGCTCTGCTTACATGGTTTTCTTTGTTCAGGTGTACATTCACTGCAGTACAGCTGTGTGCACTCCTGCAGCGGGCTACTCCTGTGAACCAACATGCTACAGAAAACGTAAGAGATTGATTTATAATCTGCAGAATTAAAGGAGCAATATGCACATGAATCTGAATATGTTTGTTTGTCTGTTTGTAGGGAGAGATGTCATGGCTGTGGACCAGACACATTCTGAGCCAATGGTTGTGGTTTCTGTAGGACCAGTGAGCATGGGAGCCTCTCCGGAATAAATAGCAGTGTCGAACTCAAGAATTTGGCCCAGATCATGAAGCAAAAGATTTGCATATGTGACATACTGTATATTGTAATGATTGCAAAAATACTACCAACGTGTGCTGCAGGAAGAATGAAATTGATCCCCAAAAATATTGTACACACAATTTATTAAAAGAAATTGGCTTTGATGTGCTGCAAATACTTTTTGATAACTTTTTAATTATGAATTGTTAGTGATGTTCTTACAAACAGGTTCCACTAGCAGTCATATTTCATTGTTCTTCTGAAACAAAACAAAATACAACAAATATTTCTATAGATAGAAATCTTTATTTTCGTGTGAAGCACATAAAGTGCCCAACCCTCATAGGTTTATAAGACACCAAAAGTACAGCTGCGGTGGACACATTTCATATAGTTTCATTCAATTAGAAATGTACTGGTTACCTCACCGCTGCATCTTAAACTAAACATGATGCCTTCTCTCCCAGGCCTTGCAAATCAAATCGGCTACAAAAAAGATTCCTTTAGGAATCCTTTGTTGTTTACTGAAACAACTCAAGTTTTTCACAGTTATCCGTCCAAAAGAAATCAACATAAACTGAAATTATTTTACTAAACAGTACATCCATTAAGTCCTCGTAGATAGGAGAGTAAAACAAAATGTGAACATCATTCTCAATTTCCCTGAGCTCACACAACAAACGGATTATGTCCTCCTCTGGAGTAGTTACACCCACTAGTCTCAAACTAATGGCAATGTTCCTGAGCATAAAGGTGCACATTGGGATATTTGTCTTTTGTTTAAGTTATATTTCACATAAAGTTTCACACTAAAGTGATCCTTTTTGAGACAATAAGTTTGTAACTTTAACTTACACCATACACCAATAGACTATTGTTGTTTATACATGAGAAACAGTTTGGTCCTAATCCTCTTAATATCACAAAGTAACCTGAGAATAAATCACAAATCGTTCAAATTAAACAGAGATGGATGGCAATGCAAAATGTCCCATTGAAATATATTTTTAGTTATTCTCTGATCAGACACCTTCACAACTATATTCCAAAGTTGAAGCATTTGACTAGTACAGTAGTTACAGGACAGGTAAGCCTTTTGGTAAATACAATAAAGGTAGCATCCAAAGTAGTTTGTCACATGTCATTCATCATGTTTCTCTCCCCTTGTTTATTGACACCTCTTAACTCTCACTCTCGAGTAAAGCGAGAATTTCCCAAACGTACTTACTAAACTAACTAAAAATCCGTGGCAATCGAATAAAAAAACAACACGAAATCCGGCTTTTCAATTTGTTATACATACGAACAGTTTCAAGATAAAGACACTGTAGGATGAATACGTTTTAACTACACAGCTCCAACTGTCATGACAGGTGCCGTTTGCGACTACGTCACGAAGAACGGGAACTCTACCGGAAGTAAGCGGTGTAAAAAAAAAAAAAGGAAAGAGAAGAAGTCGCCCAGTAGTTAACTCCACACAACAACAAAAGTACATCTTCGAGTCGAAAGTCTTCAGAATGGGCACTACGGCAAGTCAACTCGGGAAGGATTTGCTCTCAGAATATCAAGTAAGTGCCCAAAGAAAACACTCCATCGTGATGCGTTCACGTCCACCGAGAGGCTCAAGTTGTTTGTTTTTACGCTCCGTAATAAAGTAACACAGCGGTGTTAGCCCAAAGTTTAAAGGTAAAATACAACAATCAGCTGGAGCCTTAATGTATTTTGAAGTAACGAGTCCGTGTGATTTAAACTAAACATAACGCTCATGACTCAATGTTACCATACTTTATCTCGCTTATCAACACAGTAAAAGCTAATTGCTAATATCACCAATGTTTAGGCTAACCATGGATGTATTATGAGGAAATAAGACTCAAATGTATTGTAAGTATTGTTTCAGGTAATCTGTGGTCATTGTAATAATGCTCACTTTGACTTTTAGGAGCTGACATTCTTGACAAAACAAGAAATTCTCCTGTAAGTGATCAGCAGCGTGTTATATTACAAATATGTTAACTTTTTTTAAATTAAAAAAGCAATGAAATCCATGATTAAGCTCTTTTTTTGTTTGTTTGTTTAGTGCTCACAAGAGATTCACTGAACTGCTCACAAAAGATGAGAAAGAGCTTCCAAACACCAGAGTACCAGTGGAGAGGATCCTCACTCTGCCAGAGCTCAAGGTGATAACAAAGCAGAATAAATACTGTTCTCATTGCATGACTAAGACCGTCCTGTGCTTTGTGCCTTCTGGGGGAAGTGCTTCAAGTACTGAAAAACACCACTGACCCTTGTACTTGTTTCTGGCACAGTCCAACCCTTTCAGGAGTAGAATCTGCCATGTTTTCTCAACATCTGAATACAAAGACGGAAGCCTCACATTTGAGGACTTTCTGGATCTCCTGAGTGCCTTCAGCGACTCTGCTACTATGGAAATCAAATCCCACTATGCATTCCGGATATTTGGTGAATAACTTGATTTAGTTGGTTAGTAATGATATCTTTAGGGCTATGAATCTGTGTAATAACTGTATTAATACTTTCAGACTTTGATGATGATGGAACTCTTGACTGTGGTGATCTGGAGAAGCTAGTCAACTGCCTGACTGGCGAGACAGACGACACAAGGCTCACCACGGAGGAAATGAGACAGCTCATCAGCAATGTGAGTTCTCTCAGTCGTCTGCTCTTTAAAGACGTGGGGCGGGACACTCGGTGGCTAAAACAGCCTGTGGTTGGTGCACTGATGTGTTAGTGTAACAGTTTCCCCTTCATGTTTTTCAGATTCTTGAAGAGTCGGACATCGACAAGGATGGAACTGTGAACCTCTCAGAGTTTCAGCATGTCATTTCAAGGTCACCGGATTTTGTCAGGTGACTAAAAATCTAATTGCTGCCATCACTGATATGTACTTTAATCGGCACAATTATGTTCACTCCTAACCACTTCCGTTATATTTTGATTTCTTCACAGTTCTTTTAAGATTGTGCTGTGAAGACCTGCAGCGGGCTGAGGAAACACATCTACTTTTAACTCTCAAATGGTGTTTCATTTCCAATCAGAACAATTTTAGAGATTTGCCTTAAATTATATTTACCTATAGATTTTATTGCCTTAACTATTTGATGCATCCTTTGTGAAATATAAAACCTGTAATTTTTTTTATTTCTATAAAGAACATTTTAAATACTTCCAAAAAGTGCTCATTTATGAAGTTGCCTGTTTTTAACAGAACAAATACGAACTTGTATATCACAAAATAAATTCAGTCTTTTGCTGTGATAATTTACACTTCCTGGTATGTTGTCCAAAGTCCAGTGTCCACGTTTATTAAGGGGATTACATTATACTTTTAAGAACAAGCTACTTCCTCCTTGGCGACGGCAGCAAAGGTGTTCCATGCCCCACACACAACGTCAGCCACACGCATCCGCTGCTCCCTGAAGAACTCCACCCGCTGGGGCTCATCTGAACTCATTAAAGTCTGGTGTCCAAGTTGGCCATAGTCGCCTGAAATGGTGATAAAAGGAAAGACTGACCGGATAAGTTCAACATGTACTTTAGTGCTCTAAGCATATTCAATAATTAAATTGGTAACTGTGCTATAAAGATAGAACACATTTTCAACAGTTTGAAAATCGATTCGGGCGTCAGTTTAGCTTAAATTCAAACTTACCCCAGCCCCAAGTGTAGAGGTCCCCTGTGGCTGGAATTAGAAGATACGAGACAAAGGTAACAGATTTTCCAAGAACATGTGCATTAGTATACAAGCATTGTAAAGTATGGGTTCTCACTTGTTACTGCAGCTGTGTGGCGGGACCCACAGCTGACGGATCTGATTTCACATGAAGGCGTGACGTCCAGCAGAGCCGGGAAAGCCTGGATTGATATGAATACGTCTTCATGTTGTTCTCCCTCCTGAGGCTCTTCGGCGGGAGACGTGCTGTCATCTTGATGCAGTGCCCCTGTTCAGGACAATTAATGTTACAATTAAGGGGGTAATTCATTTACGAACAACGTAAAGCATTTCCCATACCATCTGTACATTTAATTAGTATTGTGATATTTCTACCGTAGCTCACCCAGTACAATGGAGCTGGATGACATTTAGTTTATGGGGCTTAAACGGCCAACAAATACAAGGGAAAAGATACAACAGAGAATCCTAATAGTGACCATATTTCCCCTGTTGTTCAGAGTTAATTATGCTGTGGAAATGCTCATATTGAAGCATGGGGTATTGTAACCATCATACATGCCACATACATGCCACACACACAAAACGATGCAGTTGAGTGCCGTGTATTTGGGGTGAGGTGCATCATCAGCATTGATGGATAGCATCGTGGTTAAAAATAAATAGGAGTTTGATTGTGCTTTTAGGTGAAATATCCCTTTACTGTATTTATTTTAAACTACTTCAATAGTAAAACAGATTTACCTGCTTGTTGGCTACTTTGCGGCTGCAGTGCTTTCCTCAGACCTCGTGATGGAAGTCCAAGCTGGCCACTCTCATTCCAGCCCCACACATAGAGATCGCCCCCATCTGATGGAAAAGGTAATTTGAGGTTGTTTTTTTGTTTTTTTTTTAAACACTGCCAACATCCTGGAAGACACTTACCACTAATACAGACAGAGTGCCAGCTTCCTGTAGCTATGCAGCTCATGGGCATCCCCAGGAGAGCCTCCACCGCTCTGGGCTCCTCCTCAGAGGCTAGGCCTCCGTGTCCCAACTGACCATGGCTGTCAAACAAACACATGCACACACAATAGATCAAGATATGCATGAGGGTGTTTTTTTTTTCATTTCTACTCGACAGATATTAGGTCTACCTGCCCAGTCCCCATGTATACACAGCTCCAGAGGCACTGAGGAGGATGGCATGCTCTGAACTCAGTGCCAGACTCTTGGCCCTCAGGTGTGGGCATAAGGTGCGGTAGAGGGGCGGTTTCATGGCTATATAACCTCCAGGGACCAACGGGAGACTCACATAGGGTCCTGGAAAGCAGCGAGAAGTGCACCGTTTAGCCAATCACCACATTATACTTTTAATAGCTGTCAAATGAGATTGACGTAAATTACCAGAGCTCTCGGCGGGTGTTTTTATTTCCATGCTCCATGATGGAGTCTTCTCTTCCTTCTGCAGATCCCAGGACTCAAGTCGGTCTGGGAACGCGAGGGTCAAGCACGACTCACTGATGAGGGCGTCCCTGCAGCCGCGGCTCTCTTTCACAGGAAGCCCGCTGCATGACTCACTGGAGACGAAGCCCGCGAGGCACACACAGCCCTCACCTTACACACAGGGAGGTTAATATCTAGTGTATGAAGAGTGTGATGTTATAGACGCATTGAACAAGGAATACGAGTCACAGACAAGAAGTGTTCGCGTCTCCAATATACTTACTATCCAAATGCAAAGATGCTCTTCGACTCCAACTTGCTCTTATTTGACATCCAGTCTTCGAGCCGCCCCGTCTGTCCGCCTGGCTCGTCAGCTCGGTTGGACCACTCACTTTGACGTCATTAGCAGCGTCGCCACGCGCTCCTTTCACCAACTTCTCGTGGACATGTATTTGTCCAAATGCGTTGAAGCCAAATCCGAACCACCGCATTAACTCTGTTTACACCGCCTGAGCCGTGCGACGCAGTTGTCCGCAAAGTTTTAACACTCGGATATGTAGCACCGGGATGTACTGCGCATGCGCTACAGTATTGTTGCAAAGTGACTTGGGTGACAGAAAAGTGACAATATAATTCGGGTGCAGAGGTTTTTATTCAGTGAATACTAAAATATACGACCAACCGTACAACCCTGTGAATGTAGTGGAGTGATAATAATAGTTATAACGAATATTAATAACAATAAAACGGACACAATTATGTGAATGACATGTGTTTATAAGACAAATGTGTGTTAATGTTGAAAGCTGCTTCGTCAGAATTCATACTATATATAGCAGTGTATAAAATGGAAAATAAAGATGACGTTTTTTGGGGAATAATCATGACATAAAGATAAACATTTGCAAATATCAAAGAATAACAATCCATGGTAAAGAATGTATAGAGTTGCCTTATTGGTCTCTAAGTCGAACAAAGACTTGGTGGTGGTCCATCATCATACAGTGCACGTAAATGATTTATTTTCTAACCCAAAACATGATCTTTTCCTAAACCTAAGGTAGGTTTGTTGGATAAACCAAAGGATATTTCTGGTAGAAAGCCCTTTCTCTATGTGCACATGCACAAACTTCTCCCATGTGCACATAGAGCACAATTTAGATGAATAAAATGTGTGGAAAAGTAATGTGAAACAGCTAACTACTTCAGTGAGAATATACTAGCTGTCATTTACTACCTTTCTTCTTTCATGATTTTTTTTACTGCTTTTCACAGTTTTTGGTTAAGACACGTGAGCATTTCAGGGTCGGCTTGTACACATTCAGACCAAAATTGATTTCCTGTAATAGTGAAATGATTTCGCTGGTCCCACATAAAGCTCAAAACAAAGCACTTTAACATTACCAGGAGGCACATTCACACGCTCCAGCTGTGTTTTCAGGGTTCGGTTCCTTTGGCTTTTTCACTCCCTTCCCTGGTCATGATGATGCTGTACTCCACGGCCTTGTCCAGACAGTTCTGAGCAGTCTTGGAAACAGGCTCCGGCGTGCCCTCTCCTCCCTTCGCCAAGACAGAAAGTATCTCCAGAGCTTCACTCTCCATGATCGTCTCAGCCAGACTCTTCTCCGCCTGCATCAGGTTGTGAACTATGACCACTCCACGGTGACACAGGTCGGTTATTTCACAGAGCAATAGCGACTGTATAATCTCTAGCCAGTGGGTTGTCTGAGAAGAGAAGAGGAAGGGATGTTAGCATAAATAGAGAAATTAATCATTGCAGTATGCCACAGTGCTGAAGTAATGGCTGTGTGGGACCAGTGAGCTGCTTACTGTTCCAGGGATGCGTGCACAGAGCTCAGGCTGCTCAGCGGTCAGCATGGCCAGAGTTCCCGCAGCAGCTTTCCGCAGCCTCTCATCCTCCTCTCCGCTGTAGAGCACCAGCAACTTCAGGCGATCGTTCCCTGTGGCCAGGTACAGCTTCTGCACCTGAGGACACACCACTTTTACTTCCACTTTTCAACACATCTGTGCCATGCAATCATCTATGGATACGCATCTTACCTCTGTGCTTAAAACCAGATTACACATGCACTCTGTGGCAGAGGCTCGGACCAGGTCATGCTCCTCAAACATGTAGCCTTCAATTTTTGGGACTGCCTTCTCCTTTATGATCTTTTGTCTGTAAAATTACATATGTGATCCATAGAGAAAAGAGACTTAAAAGACTTGAATCTTGACCTGCTCATCTGCTCATGACTTAACTTGCCTAAAGTCCTAAAAAATAGCTCTGGTAAAAATATATTTTTATGAAGCAAACTAGGATCCTGCATGTTTGATCATTACATTATTAATCTGTAACAATTTATGAAATGATGTTCCTTTCCTTGAGGTAGGTAAATAAGTAGGTAAACAAAATACATAAATTGCACTCTGGTTTCTGTATACTTGCAGGTTATGTCCCATTACAATTGTTTTGTACATGTATTCTGATGAGACTCCCCCTAGTGGCCAACCTGAGTCTTTCACTGATGCCGGCCAAGTTGGTAAGAGCCATGAGTGCCTCGAAGTTCTGCAGCAGCGTGCATTCAAGAGTCAGAAGACTGACAAGGGGGCGCACCATCTCATAGATCTGACAATAGAAAGTTAGACACGGTTAAATAGAAAAAGGTCTTTAAGTTTGTTTGTAATTGAGAGGGCTTTTCGTAGCATGCAATTCTTACCCGTTCTCCTGGGAAGGCTATCTGTGGGTTAGATGTGATGGTTATTTTTGCCAGGGCTTGTGCTGCTTTGATTTTACCTAAATCGGTGTTGTCAAATGCCAGTGGGATCAAAGCCTATGAAGGAAAACAGTCAAAACATATAATGTAAGCCTACTAAAGTAGGGTGTTTAGGTCAGTGTGCAGGCTAAACTATCAGTGTGTACTACCTTTCCTCCACCCTGTGCCACCACTGTGCCTCTGTCTTCCTGTCGTTCCACCAAAGCCAAGAATACCCTGTTGTGAGGAATGGCATTAACAGAAATTCTACAGAGAGAACAGTGAGTGAAAAATACTTAGGTGCCATTTTTCTACCTGGAGATACAGTCTCTACAAGCTTCAGTGAGGGCAGGACTTTCCTGTTTGACCATACACACCAATGCAGACACCACACCACTCTCCAGCAGCTTCCCCAGTCTTTTCTCAATGTAGGAAGGTGCATCCTGACACATGGAAAGACATAAATATAGGTGCATATAAAAAAAGAAATATGGATGTAAAATTGTTTTGAAAAACAACATAAGAAACAGGATAGTAGCAGAGCTACTGTGCAATATTTAACTAATATCATGAGGCGTTAGTATGCGGCAAATGTAGCTCTATATGAAACATTAAGAATTTAAATGGCACCTTGGGGTGCTCCTCAGGCACGTGCTGCTTTGCATACTTGGCCAGCTCCACCATCTGAGGGTCTGGCTTCTCCACTTCATAGCTGTTGGTGCAATTCACTAATGTGGAGCCCACAGCAAAGAGCACCGTCTTATCCTCAGACTGCAGGAACACAAAGAAAAACAAGGTTGTCAACACTACAAAAGTGTTTTGGGTATATTTCTATAGTGGTGGTTTCAAATACTACACACAAATACATATGAAGAAAGTCACTAAGATGCTCTTCTGAGAGGAACTTACTTCCTATTTGCACTGTATTGTCCATGTGTCACAAGTATTAAAACCTCCAATTACCTTTGCCAGCTCAAACATGGCCAGGAGAGCGTTCTTGTCATCCACCAAGTCCTCCTTTACATCGGCATCAAAAGTGAGGTAGGCGAGGCCTTCCACAGACCACCGGCGGGAGGTTTGGGGCAGAGACTCATTACACAGCCACCTAAAAGAGAAAGAGATACAGCTTGCTTCATTATCTGTTGCTTTTCACATTGTTTTCACAATGTGGACCAGGCGTGACACATTTCTCTTAATCTATACCCATGCTCAGGATTCAACAATCAAACATACTTCCTACACTGCTTGGCGAGCTTCAGCGTGGATCCCTCCGCAAACTGCTTCATGCTGAAGTCTGTCCCTCCAGCTGATCCAAGCTTGCACAAACCCTGTGTAATAACCATCAGAGCACCATATATCATTTCTCTTCATTTATAGATGTTCTTTTCTCCAACTATTTTTGATAAGTATACTTGCTTTGGTGCAGCACTTACCACGAGAGCTCTCACGCGTATCCTGTCGTTCTCGCTCTTCTTGTAGAGATCCTTCAGAAGTGCCACGCCGTTGGCAGTGATGAAGGAGGCTCTCTTTGCCTTGCCGGCCGCATGGATTACAGTCTCCACCGCTACCTGCTGGTGAGTTACATCTTCGGAAGCACACAGAGCGATCACTGCATCCATCATTCCTGACATCTCCAGAGTTCTGTTACCCACGTCGCTCGGTCCTTGGAGGAGCACCGACACTGTCTGGATGGCTCGCAGCTTGCCGTCTAGGCCATGTCGGCTAAAATGTTGCCTAACAAGAAATATGTCAAAAAAGCAAGTTAGTTAAGGAATGAAACTGTTCGGTCTATCGCCTGTATGAAGGATTTTTTTTTTATTTGTTCATAAATTATTGCAAAATAAAGCCGCCCAATTAACATAAACATTGGAAATTGGGAAATTTCCAATCTTTTAGTGCTCAACTCACTGTACATATTCTTCACATAGCTTGTTGAAATTCTCCCTCTCTCCGTCGCTCTTCAGGTCATCGTAGAGTTTGCTGAGTAAGACAGAGCAGCTCATGTGGGAGTTGTCTGTAAGTGGTGGTCCTTCTGAGAGCTCAGGGACTGTCCCAGCCACCTCCAGGATTTTCTTCAGTCCTGCAGAAGAACAAGGAGTTTATTAATCTAGCTGGAGCGACGCCAGATAAAAACTGGTGACAGAATGGCTGAGGCCGCATGCAAATTTAATTTGGAAAGAAACACTTCCTCTTCTTGCCACGGTAGTGCAACCTACTGAAACATTTAAATGGGTCTGTTTGGCAGAAGGACTGTTTTGTATCCGCCATAGCATAAAAATGTGAGTCTACATTCAGTGCAGGTGTGTTTCATACCCTGGTCTATCACCCACAACGTGAGGGAGTTATTCGGGTTTTTCAAGGACTTTCGAGGAACTTGTTTGACCAGGAGGTTGATGGCGCTGTCTCTGCCCGGCCCTGACACATTAGATGCCGGCATCATTTCCATGAGGTGGCGTAGCATTGAGCGCAGCTCCTTGGAGGGTTCTGTGTTACAGCCACACAGTCAATAACGTGTGAAGGCACAAGACAGAAAGCTCACAAAAAAAAAGCACTTTTTACTTTCATGTGTGGCCAACTCCAAAATTAAACATGATCAGAATCGAATCCAAACTCACCAGGAAGTATGGCTTCATCTTTCCCTCTGATCTCTTTGTTCATGCCTTCTGTCAGAGCCTCAAACATCACCTGCAGCAGGTGGCAGGCAGCCAGAGACACAGTGGAGGTTCCTGTTCCCATTACTGCACATAGCTGCTCCATCCCCAGCTCATTCACTATGGCCATGGTCTGGGGACATAACAGTGGGTGTAAGCAGTAACAAGCAGTAGAGGATGAAAGTAAAATGAACAAATTAAAAATAAGACTGTGGATACACCGCTTGTTTTATATATGAGTTCAAAGAAAAAAACACAAGTTTCTATGCCAGTTAAAAACAGGACTTTGAAGATGATGTAGTAAATAACTTTAAAGGGAACTGTCACACTTACTCTGGACTGATGCCCTGTGCATAACCCAACCAGGGTCCTCAGGGCAGAAAGGACAACATCCTCCTGCTTTGACTGGAGAAGGTTCTGAATCAGCTTCACTCCATCGTTACGGAAGATCTGCTCAGCTCCTGCATCCTCTCGAGACAATACCACTAGATTCTGAGCAGCCTGAAATTGTTTAATGGATGACATATTTTGGTTTTAATACAACTTTATACACAGATCAAGATGAAATGAACAAAAATCAAAACACATAATAGAATAGCAAATGATCACACTTTATGTTCCTGCCTTCTGAGTTGCCTTACCTTTTGTCGATCTGAGTCTTTTGCAGATGCATCTAGGAGAAGTGAAAACATTTGCTGCACACGAGCATCTGTGGAGTTCAGTTGCACCGACTACACGGAAGGAAAAAAATCCTAATTAGTAACAGTTTCTTCGGGGTACTGTTTCAAATACAATCCCTGACACATCATCTACTCAAAACACATCACCTTCTGCTGGATCTGTGCTCCCAGCTGTCTGAGCAGATCGTGGAAGGTTTTGTTTTTGGGCTCCATCTGGGCACACCTCTGAGCATCCAGAAACGCTTGATCAAGCCGACAGAGTTTCTGGAAAGCCTGAGCTCTCCGAAACCTGGCTTTAACATCCCCCGGGTCAGTATCGAGAGCTGAATGGAGTGACAGGCGTGACATTTAATATCGCAGTGTAGATACATCCATAGATCTCAATACAGAGTGACAGTTCAATATACCATGTTTACTTTGACCTGAAATGTGAACTATACACACACTTAAGAGTAGCAGTAAACAGTGTATTCCATCAAAGATAAGAAGGTAGGTGGGGGTCTGTGTTTTGAAAGTGATTCACAATTAAACCCAAGAGTCTCAAGATCATCATGAGTATCGTCATTTGAAAAAGCTGCTGTTGAGCATTCAAAATGTAATATTTTGTCACTTTAAGCACCCCAAACCCAATGTCATTCAGAATCCAGGTTAGGGGTAAGATACAGCCCATAGGTCCAACTAACCTCAGCAGGTATCTGGATGGATATATGTCAATTCAGGTAGCAGTAGGCTTAATTGTGTAATGGGAAGTGTCCCTTAATTTAAACTTGGATTACAACGTGTTTTTGTGCTCAGTGATCTCTGAACTCTACAAAATCCTCGGCTGTGATTAATCCCACCTTTGGAGGCATCCGCTTCTGCCTTGCTGTACTCCTCCTGTTTCAAGTAGCAGGCAGAGCGGTTTCGGTACAGGACAGCCCTCTCTGCTGGGCTGTCACTCCGCTTTATTGCTTTGGTGTAACAGCAGACAGCGCCCTGAATGTCTCCTGCCTTGAAAAGGGTGTTCCCGTCCTCCTTCAGGGCTGCAGTGTCCTGAGTTAAAAAGTAGGCATAAAAGGGCTCAGGACGACAGAAATGCTTCGAGTAAATGTTATTCTGATAAAATCTGCTAAACGAAAAAAAAGAAGCTCCGTAGCTAACTGCTTTTGTCTTACCTTTTCGTTTTCGCTCGCACTCATCTTCGAAGTGTAACACACAATATAGCGTTACTTGGTGTGGCGAATATGTAGTTTAATATTCCTCTACTTGGTCACAAACACCGCTAACTTCAGTCAAACATGTTACATCTTGCAACACTTCCGGGTTTCCGGAGCACGTTGATGACGTTTGGCTAACAGCCCCGCCCCCTCCGCCCACGTTCTATTACCATAAAAGGAAGAGGGGAGCCAGAGGACGCCTGACTCCATCTCGTCTTTATTTGGGTACATTTTCATTCTGTGGCTTTCTCCAGTCCATACAGATGGTTCTTATGAAAAGAAGAGAACTAGCAATTCAGGTTATGGATGCACAACCGAGCAACCTAGAAAGTTGCTCTTATTTATGGTTTTAACAGATGCACAAATGATTATTAAATGATGTATTAACCATTAATAAAGATCCCACAGTGCAAGAATATGGCCCCATGTTTGGTTAAATGTATAGTTTAAGAAGTCAAAAGAACTACTGGATAAAATCTAAAATAATGCAGTACTAACAAACATACAATGCTGATACAACAAAACCCAAATCCACTAATCCACATAAATTAATCCAGCCTCCTTCAGTATCCTTGAAGGGCGCTGGGTTCCTAGTTGTGAGATTCAAAATGTATGGTGCATTCATTCACACACGTAAAAAACACAAAAGGAAGTGTCCTGGTATGGCATTTCCTGCATTAGTCTCCTGGGGACCTTCATTCACCAGGACAGCCAAGCACCATTGTTGTGCTTCCTCTGTTGCTGTGGAGACAGGGCGGTTGCCTTTGGGATTTGTGCAGGTATACCTGTTAAGAGTCTCAAATGACCAGGGCAGCTTTGTGACTGTAGAAGAATAACCAGCAAGTTGGGATAGATTTCCTCAGGGTTGGGCTTGTTGTGAGACCTCATACATACCAGATCCACAGGATATCCACAAGGCTCAGCGACAACACCATAGACCCAAAGAGACGAGTCCCAGTCTCAAATCAAAATCAAAACCAGCTGTGTAAACATTTGTTCCTTATCATTACTTTGTTGTGTGAGAGATTGTGCTCTCACAACATGATTGTGTCAATACTGGTGTACTTAGTGGTACCAAACCTATTTTTTAAGTCTGGAAATATCTCTCATCCATTTCAATCACACACCGAATTTGAATAATTTTGTAGAGCTGATGAACAATGATCAGTCTGTTGTGACGAGAGCAAAACTAAAACAATACCATCTGTTCCTGTCATTTCGCCCACAATCTGCTAATTACTTATTTAAGTGCCAGCTCCTGTTTCCAAAACATGTAAATAGTTCCTGAATGATCGACCAAAAGAATCCATGCAGAGCATCAGTACATTTTCCACATGGGCTTCTCAGGTGTCATTCACCTGCACGCTGGTGTTCTCTTCTCTGCAGCTGTCAGGCTGGTCTTTAGCTTTGGTGATATTGTGACAGACTAGGCAGCACCGCTTAAGATCTTTTTTATTTAAGTGCTTCAGACAGGGAGGTAGTGACACCAGGGGTCAGTAGTCCCTCTCCAACAACATTATAAAAGCTGCATGCTGACATACCTTTCTTAAAGACCCCTCGTCCCATGTTTTAAAGTACTGTATAAAAAAAGAAAGTCTATCAATGTTCAAACTAGCTATTATCTTTCCCATCTTTGATTACTGGACATCTTCAGTACACCGTCAAATGAAGGCACAAATTCTTATTCACAATTTCCCTAAATTACAGTATATTTTTTACTCAAAATCTGCCACTGCACTGAATGCACAACGGGTGAGAAGTTGCCTATTATTTTCCAGATTTCTCTCCATTCACACCAAAACATGAATGATGAAGTTATTTTTTCCAAGGAAGGAAATTAAAAGGGTATTAATTAGTTAGTTGTTGAGAAAGTTTAGACTTGTTGGCAGATTGTATATAATTCAAATAGATTCAATTCAATTTATTTTTTATAGCCCAAAATCACCAATCAGAATTTTGTGTACAGAATGAACAATGTAACAGAGTTACAACACATTCAATACAACAACTACCACTACAACAACTAATAATAATAGCAGCACTGGATGTCATAGAATAATAATGATAATAAAAGCATTAATGGTATCGGCAATACAACTGTTGTTTGGGTACAACACTCAGAAGTTACTTAAAAATAAATGACATTTTGTGTCTTGTTTTTAGCCTACAACAAGAAAAAGCAGAGCAGTGCACACTGGCCCTATCAGGACATGTCTGTAATATAGCCTACGTTACTTATACCTTTAGAATTTTGGATTTTGGACTCTGGTGTATCAGGTCAGGTGATCCAGCCTTTTATCGCAGGTATAGGGCGGGATATGTGACTCATAGGCTGACTGCTTGGATCTGCTTGTTTACTGTGTGTGTAACCTTTTTTA
This sequence comes from Taurulus bubalis, assembly GCF_910589615.1. Lineage (NCBI taxonomy): Eukaryota > Metazoa > Chordata > Actinopteri > Perciformes > Cottidae > Taurulus > Taurulus bubalis. The sequence continues at coordinate 11,951,931 of NC_136597.1, read as the reverse complement.
TGTTAACTATCTTTTTGTAATTATGCTTTCGTATATTTCGTGGTTCAACACATGTCACTCTGTGCGTTAAGCTGTAATATTTACAATAGTGCATGTATTCTACAATCTGTTAAAGCTGTTGGCCAATCACCGACCGATGCGCAGATCCTCACTTCCCAGAAGCCTTAGCAGCAGCAGCTCAGTGGTGCTAGCTGCTAGGCTAACTGGTTCAGTTGGTAATCTGTCAGCCTGGAGCTGCGAGCTCGCGCACCGCTGGGCTCGTCACTCTTCCGGATTACTCTCCTTTGATGGGTAACGTCAGAGCTCTTTTATTTTGTCCACGAACAGACGGGCTCCCAAGGTCGTACGTAACGTAAGTGTTAGCCGAGATTTAGGATGGAAAGTGGGGATCCAGGAAATATCAGCCACGTATTGTCCTAATGTTATCAAGCCTCCTTGCTATCGTCCGTAACGGCGGACATAAATCTGCCGCTCAGGCTGCTTCTCACGGATGCCGAAGGACAACTGTCCTGATACAACACCAGAGGTATCAGCCCCGACACTAAGGTTGTCCAGGGGCTCTCGAAGCTAGTCGAGTTGATGTTGTACCTGAATAACAGAACATCTGGTGGCTAACGCTAGCTTGTTGTTCAGCTGCATATTCATGACATCTGGTGACTGTTACAGGGATTATTAAAGTTTGGCAGGGTACGTTAATGCGGCTAATAGGTTAACGAGCCAAATGCACGAACTGGCTTCCTTGTATCCGAGCTCACACAGGATAAGGTCCAAATGCAGGCATTTAGGTGCTCTTAAGTTTGGAGAAACGCAATGTTGCTGGCTAGCTGCCCAGCGATAACGGTCGAAAAGTCAACCAAGTTGAACTGTAACAGAGGCGCCCGTTGAGTCAATAACCAAAAGAAGACTGTGAAAGGGTGATTTTGTAGTTTACAGTGGGAGGTATTGTGAATATTGAGGAATGTCTCCCTTTATGCTAATGTCCATCATGTGAGCAGTTTGGGATATGTGGTGCATTCACTTATTGTCACATACAGAGTTTGTTATATCTCTGTCAAGAACCTCAATTTGCAAAGCCTTTCTTGTTGGATGTATTCATCATGTGGCACAGACGATCTCAGAAATATTCGTCCTCTTGAGACTATTTTTCAGTCAGCCTGAGCAAAATAAGTGCCAGGTTATTATCCCCAAGCCCTGTGGTACTGCTTAGATAGTCCCAGTCGGAAAAGGGAGAGGATTATGATCGTATTGGATTTGCACACCGAAGGGATACGAGAGCACCTATTATTGCTGTGAGGAGATGCAGGACACTGTGATCGTCTGGTCCCTCACCCCCCTGATGACTTAACTTGTTAGATCAAAACAAAGTGTCTCTCACTCTCCTACACAGTTTCCTTTCACTTGTGCTTTTTGTGACGGTTCCTCTCTGGAGGCTGAATACATATTCTTTTGCATGCTCCATTAATCAGAAATTCTTTCTAAACAGCTGAAGAAGACCCTCTGATGTGATTTCAACGTGGCACTTGTGATCGAGGTCAGCCATACTGCCCATGCTGCCCCAGTAGATATGCTGTCACTATGCTACTGAGAGAAAAATGACATTTGTTACATTTAAATTCCTGGAGCTGCCTCAAGCAATTGAGCTTTGATTTTTAAAGAAGAAAAAAAGATGCTGCTCTGAGCCAAATTGGTCTATCTCTCGGCCTATTTCTTTGCAGTGCTGCAGCCCAGAGGGCAAACCGCTACGGCACTGGAGGCCAACTGATCGAAAGGGGACTGGAGCTGTACTGGAGGATTAGACTGTGCTGTGGGAGTGGGGACTGGACCCAGAAAGCAGGCCCACGGTGACACACATCATGCTACTGGGACACTAGACTCCCTGTTTGAGCCCCTTCTGTGTGGAGTTTTTTTCCTTCTTCTCCTGCAGTCTCATTGGTTTGGATGTTTGAGCACAAGAGCTACTTTGAAGGAGCCCACCGGTGGCTGTGGTTTGGCCAAAGCTGACAGACTGCTTGCCAGCTATTGCTGATTTAGTACTCTTGTCCACTGCTGTAGACCCCTTCGTTGTGGTCTCCAGTATGGTGAGTGGAGGCTGGAGGCATCGAAGGAGTGAAACTGAACCATTAACACTGGCGTAGCTGGTTACCTGCCATATTTTTTTCCTGCACTCTGAAGGATTGCATTCCAGGACTTTTTTTTCCTTCTCTGTCCTGGAAAGAAACAGTCAAGGTCATTTTTGTTTTATACATTTAATCTCTGGAAAGAAGTCAGCTGCAGAGGAGGATGAAGTTGAGAAAACAGGTGACAGTGTGTGGAGGGGCCATATTCTGCGTGGCTGTATTCTCACTGTACCTGATGTTGGATCGAGTCCAACATGACCCTGCAAGAAGACAGAATGGTGGTAACTTTCCAAGGGTAAGAATATTGCTGTGATGGTGGTGCATATTATGTGGAAACTCCTTTCTCTAGTTATGTTGTTGCACTTTTTTGTTGTTGCATGTTTTGTTTACCACATCTTAGAAAAATCATAATTTAACATATACATTATTCTAAATAATTGAATTAAAATTAAAAGCTTGATATGTCTTTTTTTCAAAATATATCAATGTTAATAGACATGTCCAATCATTTCCCTTTCGCTGTGTGGATATCTTTAGGTCGGCTTTGATCTCATCCTGCAATTTGTTACCTTGGTTGAATCTGAAAGTTTTCATTGCAGGATGCAGGTATGGTTAAGAGATGTTTTATGATGTAATACATCTGTGATTTATGATTTGTTTGTGGGTTTAGAGCCAAATCTCAGTTCTGCAAAACCGAATAGAGCAGCTGGAGCAGCTCCTGGAGGAAAACCACCAAATCATCAGCCACATAAAGGACTCTGTGATGGAGCTCACAGACACAGGAGCTGTGTCTCCCAGCGGCCACCTGCCATTTAGAAGTGCCAATGGTTCCTGGGTCCTACCCTTTGACGGCCGTCCCACTTTCCTCGCTGTCAAGCCCCAGGATTGCCAACCCGCTTTAGGCAGCCATGGTCAAGCAGAGGTTCAGGTGAGTTTGTGGTATATAAACTATTTTCTCCCTGAAGATCAAATGCTTAGTAGTATCACTACTATATGTATAAATGTCATTCCATACTACTTTTTGGGGTGTGTTTAGTGAGCAAATTATGATTTGTGTTTCATTTTAGATGCTGGACGTGTACTCCATCCTCAAGTTTGATAACCCTGATGGTGGCGTATGGAAACAAGGCTTTGAGATTACTTATGAACCTGATGAGTGGGACAGTGAATCACTGCAAGTGTTTGTTGTCCCCCACTCTCACAATGATCCAGGTGAGTTGAAAGGACATGACACACACACAGCAAAAGTTTATTGAAAGCTATAAATGTCTCGACTAGTCTAAATGTCTGTCGGTGTCTTAAGATGCAGCCTTGAGCATGTCCGAACCCTTTTTTTCAGGAAGTTAAAATTGCCTCTTCTGTAGACAAGCCAACTATTGTGAGGCTTTACCTGAGTGGGAGGCCAGTGATGGGGATGCATAAATCATTCAGAACTTGATTAATTTGTTGTTCTTATTCTTATTATTCTTATTAGCAAATGGTGACAAGACTGACAGCTTAGCTACAAACAATGGAGTTAGAAAGATATTGGCAGTGGAAAACTCTATTTATAGGTTGGATTGGCTAAGATTTTATTTTAGAATGACATTTTCATTAAGCTTGTTTACCAGCCTGTCACATGCTTACTAACTTGACAGTTGTTGACATGTTGACAGGCTGCAGAGACCTGCACATTCTGTTCATCAATAATGGGAATGGGTGTCATTCGGCGCTGCATTTGATGATTAAACTCTGCTGCAAAGTTTTGTGTCTTTGTAGGCAGTATTCAGTGCCCCAGGTTAATGGACGGTAATGTGTTGCAACCAGAACGCATATTGTCAGCTCACACTGACGACCTGTGAAAGCAGGTTAACTGGTAATAGGCTCATTTCACTAAATGCAAAGAAGGGATTTTAAGGGTTTTAATCCACTGCAGGTAAGCAGCTCAAACCATGCACAATGTTATAAAGACTGCAGTAAATAGTCCTGTCCCTCACAGCTCACTACGAGCACTAGATGCCATTTCAGTGGCTTTTCTAATCAGCATAATTGCAGAATGATGTACAACTTAGATCTCTTTAAAATATATTAAATTACAATATATGAGATACATATTTGAAAGGATATTTACAGACTGTGCTAGTCTACACTGTTGATCACCAAAAGTGTATAGAAAGTGATTTTAATTCACTTCCTTTGAAACCACTCTGCTAAAAAGCTTTCTAAGGGGAACAGCTCAACTTGAATTAATTATGAGTTTTATTTTTGATCCGTTGCGGCACTTTTCCACAGCGTTGAGTCTCTTACCTTCCCCCTTTCTTCTTGCCTTTGTATCTGCCAGCTCCATAAAGGGATGTCTGTTTGCCAACAGTTGTTCAAATTTCACATATTTATTCACTTGTCTTATTAGGTTGGATCAAGACTTATGACAAGTACTTCACAGACCAGACGCAACACATTTTAAACAACATGGTGGTGAAGCTGGCGGAGGATCCTCGCAGGAAGTTCATCTGGTCTGAGATTTCATTCTTCTCCAAGTGGTGGGAGACCGCAGACATACACAAGCAGGAGGCTATGCGCAAGTGAGTCACAGCTTAGAAAAGCCCACAGTTTGTTTTGCCTTTAAATTACCCACCTGACAATTGGTTGAGATTTCTTAATGCCTACTGGCCTTATGTGCAGTATTTTAAACAATAGTACCTGCTTGCAGAATGTGGTTGCTCTGAAAATAGTTTGTTATCTGGTTTATGTGACCTCCACCTTAAGGGCCGGATGATCCTCACCTTGCTTTTTTAATCCTCTCTGTTCAACAGACTGATCCTTGGAGGGCAGCTAGAGATTGTCACAGGAGGCTGGGTTATGACAGATGAAGCCAACGTTCACTACTTTGCCATGATAGACCAGCTCATTGAAGGGCATCAGTGGCTGGAGAGAAATCTCGGTACACAATCTGAAATGATTCCTTGCTTGAGCCTTTTAGATCATATTCAGACGAATGATGGTTAAATGTGTCTTTTTCTTCTCTCAGTGAAATGTTGGACCTTTTTCATCACCCCAATTCCTTTCACCACATTTTAAAGTTAAAATAATGCCAGTCGTCTTAAGGTTTGATGGTGTAATCTGAGCTTGTTATCCCACATGCAGCAGGTGTAGCTTCTCAGTCAGTGGGTGATACAATACTCTGTGCTACTTTAAGTGCTCCCTGCTGAGGATAATTATTTTTTAAAGGATGCATTCTTCCTTTATCTGAGCATAAACCTGAGCTACTTGCTTCCTGCTTACTGTCATAGGTGTTACTCCGCGCAGTGGGTGGGCGATAGACCCTTTTGGTCACAGTGCGACCATGTCCTATCTGCTGAAGAGGGCCAACCTGACCAGCATGCTCATCCAGAGGGTCCACTACTCTATCAAAAAACACTTTGCCTCCACGCGCAGCCTGGAGTTTATGTGGAGGCAGGCCTGGGGTGAGTGGCCCAGAGCCAGTGATGTCATCTGATTCATGTGCTTATCTTTGCTAAGCTCATTGCAGAATGAGTCACGCCACTTGTAATGGCCTTGTAAAGAGAGAGACGTTTTGGAAGAACAACCAGTGGGCAAAAGCCTCAGAAGCGCTATCGCCCCTAATTTCTCAATAAATTGGACATCGGCTGAAGATATTGCACTGTTAGATATTATCAATTTGTGTTGTGTTTTTTTGGTTCAATTTGTTCAGTTCTTTTTGCGGCTGTCATTTGCTTTTTGCCGCTTTGTCCAGAATGACCTTTGACAGTCCCCGGTGAACAATGTGGGTTTGATTGTGAACCTAGATTGCCAGCAAGTTTCTGAGCACGGTCAGAAATACCGGCCTTACTCAGCAGAACGTGCCTCATCATTGTGTTTGATTCGTGCCCTTTGAGGCTGCAGTCAACAATGGATGTCTCTCAAGCCAATGTTTTGATTTTGACTTCACTGCTTTGACAGACACGGGATCGAACACGGATATGTTTTGCCACATGATGCCGTTCTACAGCTACGACGTGCCTCACACCTGCGGGCCCGACCCGAAGGTCTGCTGCCAGTTTGATTTCAAGAGGTTACCAGGTGGTCGGATAAACTGTCCTTGGAAAGTGCCACCAAAACCTGTGGTGGATGCCAATATAGCAGAGAGGTGAGACATGCGGGGTGTTAAGTCTCCAAGTTACAGGGTGGAAGGGATCGATCCTGACTTTGTCAGAGAACACATTTTAGCTGGTTAGAGCTGCACTAATATATTGTCTGGGCTGATGTATTAGCTGAACATTTATTATTGGTCTCTATTAGAGCTGATTAGTTGTTTAAAAAAATATATATATCTGCAAGTATTTCAAATATCAGTTATTAATTAAGCAAAAGCTCCACATATTCTGTAGGTCTAGCACCCTAAAGGTAAGGAACAGCTGATTTCCTTTGCATTATGTAATGACATAATAAGACATTTGAAGACGTCAGGTTGGGCTTTAGTTCACTGTTTTTTGCCATTGTACCGACCAATCGAATACAGAGGCAGCTGTTGTGTATATGTTGGCCCTTTTTTTTTCTTTTTGATAATAGTAAATGTCAATACAGAAATGCAAAACATACGTTTTTATTTTTCCATTATGTTGATCCACCAAAGTATTTTTTTCAACTGTAAAACTGCTCTGTTTGTATCAAGAACGAAAGTTACGAAGGTAACTACGGTTCTATGAATCCTGGATATCTTCCGTCTTGCGCTTGCGCAGTCTCTCTGGACACTTCGCCACTATAACAGCCGCAATATCTACCGACATTGATGCACGCGCTCAGTATCGTCAACGACTCAACCCCGCAGCGCCACCAAGTCAGTCCGCACGGGACTCTCTGGTCGCTTAAGCCGGCCGCGACGGTGTAGCAACCTAGCCGCGCCGAGCGGCGCGCCCGTTAGCACTCCGCTAATTAGCCGGAGCGCTCCTCAGAGCGCCCTGCCAATCGTGGGATCTGCTGCTGTCGGCAAATAATGTTAGTCGATCTCACCCGATACTTCACGGCTGTAGAGGTGATGACCGGGGATAGGTACGCTGCCCGGCTCGACGGTCCGGATGCCGAGCGCACCGTTCCCTTCTACGAGGGTACAGCTTGTCGCAGCCTTTGGAGAGAGAGAGACCTGCGACTCCGACAGGAGGTCACAAGGCTACCAGTGACGAGCTCTGTTTACACAAGTTCAGCTTTAGCTGATGCTAACACATTCGTTAGCCTGCGTAGCGAGAAGATGAAAAAGGACATGATGATGACAGGATGAGGCCGGAAGTTATACCCGGCTGGGGACTCATCCGAGGTCACAAGCGCAAGACGGAAGATAACCAGTGTGAAAACACTGCCTCTGACGGTCAGTAAGGATGAAATGGAACTAGTTTTAAAATCGTAGGGAACGTCGTCACAAATGTGGTTTTGTTTGTTTGCTTTGTGTGTAATGTGTGTGTATTGGCCTCCAAAGCATTAGTCGGCCTGAACTTGCGCCAATGACAACAGCCATAGAGGATGGATGAACTGTGGGAGACCGACATGGACTGCAGATAGTCTTGCAGCTTTTAGAGGACCGAAAAATTTCCACAGGACATATTTCAGTTGTTAATGGAAAGGACCCTCGGGGCTAATTTGATCCTCCTCTTTCCAAGGTCACTTGTATAACTGGCGTATACAAAGTAGGGCAGTTTGGATGCCAAAAATTGTGTCCCCTCAGTTTTTCCTTTTCTTTTCTTCCCTCTCTCTTAATCAGGGCAAACCTGCTCCTGGATCAGTACCGTAAGAAGTCCAAACTCTACCGCAGCAAGGTGCTTCTGGTCCCTCTGGGAGATGACTTCCGCTATGACAAGGCGCTGGAGTGGGATCAGCAGTTCATGAACTACCAGAAGCTATTCGACTACATGAATTCTCACCCAGAGATGCACGTACAAGTGAGAACATTATTTGTGTAATATCACAAACAGTGTTGCCATAACAGTTTGGATCTTTCTGCAAGACCTTTCTTGTGGATGGATGGATGGATATATACTTTATTCATCCCCAAGGGGAAATTTGTTGTCGAAGTAGCAGCTTACAGACACAAAAATAAAAATAACAGGGATGAAAGATATATACAGCACAGAGAGTATTAATTTAGGAAATTAAATGTAAACAATAGAGAAAGTGCAAAAATGCAAATTATGTGTAGTATAGTGTACATTAAGTGTGTGTATATAAACATGTACAGTGGGGAACAAACAACAAAGCGATGCAAGGGCTATTAATGTTGATTAATTAATTTACAGAGGATCTGGCCAGCGGTGAATTATTGTAAAGTCTTATTGCCGTGGGCAGGAATGTTTTCCTGTAACGGTCCTTGTGACAACGGATAATGAATCATGCGGCGGTATTTTAACTTGCTGACAGAACAAGGAGTCTGTCACAACTCGATGTTCGGTTCAGAAGATGCCTTGTAAGATGAAAGGCGCATGCATTTTGATGAGAAACTTCTTTTTTTTTTACCCTGTGCAGCTGTTGTTTTGATGAAAGTCTTTTTTGAACAATGTGTCATGTTTCTGGCAACTCCTCCAGGCTCAGTTTGGAACTCTCACAGACTACTTCAACGCTGTCTACAAAGCACATGGAGTGGCCCAGGGTTCCAGACCTGCAGACTTCCCAGTGCTTAGTGGAGATTTCTTTGCCTATGCAGACCGGGAAGACCACTACTGGACTGGCTATTTCACCTCTCGGCCCTTTTATAAGAGCCTGGACCGTGTGATAGAGTCACATCTGAGGTGAGGCAGATTTAATCACAAGTCATTTAGAACTACAACCTGCAGCCTATTAATGATGATGTAGCTGTTTATGTCAGTGAGTTCGACAACAGGCACTTTGTTTCTTTTGCATTGCAAACAAGACGTAGGTGTGGTGTACGAGGTTAAGGGGCGTGCCTGCACCTGCCAGATCCTGTGTACAAATCAACCACACTGTAATTTCATCAAGATTGTTCTCTGACGCTGCTTAGGGTTTTTCTTTATCTTTGAAAAGAAATATAGATATGAAGAAAAATGCAAACTCATCAGAAAAAGGCCTATATTATGAAATGCAACACAAAATGCTTGTTTTAAAACTTTTTAGTTCAATGTGTGAACATGCCTTTAGTTCATATGATCGCACACATTATTGATTGATTACGCCTTTAATTCTCGTCTTTCGTATTTCTCTCAAGTGTGAACAATCACAATTAAGCAATACATCAAAAACCTATAAAGCATTCATTAATCCCAGAAATATATTTCTGAGCAATTTGAGGGATCAAATCAAGTAGCGAGGTCCGAACCATCTGTTCAGTTTAAAGACATTTTTGAAAGAACCAGCAGCCGTCTTAAGACAGACACCTTTTAACCTTTAAAAGCCTTTTAACCTTTTAACTGACTAAACAAAGCTACTAAAGGTCTCCCAGATGCTCACTACTTTTCAATGTCCTTCAGGGGGGCAGAGATTCTCTACAGCTTGGCGGTTGCGAACGCTCGGCATGTGGGCATGGAAGGACGCTACCCGGTCTCAGACTATGCCCTGCTAGTCGATGCACGGCAGTCTGTCGGCCTCTTCCAACATCACGATGCAATCACTGGCACTGCTAAAGAGAATGTTGTCACTGATTACGGCACCAGGTAAGGACCTGAGCGTTGAGAAATAAATGACAGTTTACATTGGATAGATTAAGTTCTTTAAAAAATTAAATTTGTATGAAATAGAAAAACAGCATCTCCTCTTATCAATCCTCTGTCTCTGGGGCTACTTCATGGTTGCTCGTTCAATACTTTGCAGCAGTCACACCTTGTTATTTTGAGCCATTGATTCCTCCTCCTCCTCTCTAGATTACTGCGTTCACTCATTGGTCTGAAGAGAGTAATCATCAATGCTGCTCATTTCCTGGTGATGAAAAACAAGGAGTTTTATCGGTTTTACCAGACGGAGCCCTTCCTGGAGACGGTAAGAGGAAACACGGAGGGATGCTTCCATCTCTGTATAATAAACTGTTTTAATACCTAAAACATGCAGTTTCTCAGTGTGTTTTCTGTGTTATGTACTTCATTTTGTAGGATGACAGGCGTGCAACCCAAGACTCTCTGCCTCAGAGTACTTTAATCGAGCTGGATCCAGCAGGACCGAGGTACTGTCCCCTGACAGCTTTCATCTCCTCTGCCTCCGACCTCAGATTGCTTATTTTTCTTCTCTCCACCAGATACATGGTTCTGTTCAACCCCATCGAGCAGGAGCGCCTGTGTGTGGTGACGGTGCTGGTCAACACGGTCAGGGTGCGGGTTCTTACTGAGGATGGACAGACCCTCCCTGTGCAGCTGAGTGCTCAGTGGAGCTCTGCTAGTCAAATGAGTGCGGAGGTATTTGAGGTAAGCGAATAGATTCAATCGACACTGCTGCTTTCCACGTAGGGATATTAATATCACGAGCTCGGCAGCAGTGTCGACACAGTTCTCCATCATTGTCTACACTGCATCTGTAATCGTCACATAGAAGAAAATAGACAATAAAGACACTGTTTGCAGCCGAGTTGCATTTTGGGTAACGTAGACACCAGATTTTGAGAAGGAAGAACAAAAAAAATGATATTTCTGGTTCTGCTGAGAATTATTAATATAAAAGCATCAACTAGTTTTGACTTCTTTCCTTTGATATCTACCGGTAACTGCAAGCTATCTCTATAAACAGATGTGTTTTCAACACGTATTGCATATTATATCTGCAGTAGTTAAAAAAACATCTGATTTGCTTCACCACGTCTCTGTAGATTAATTTATTGTGCCCAAATAAAATTATCTCCACCCACGGAAAGCAATAAAATGTAAATGTTGAAGAGAGATACTAATAGTCTCATTAACACCACCGCTAATCACATTTTAATGACAGCACACTGTTGCTAATGTTAAAATGCTTTTAACTTTTAATGAGTGGCTTGTGGTCAACGCTTTCTGTTCATCAAATGTTTTCTGTTTCTTTTAAGAGTTTTGTGTTTCGATGCTTTATTAATTTGCGTCCAACTGTTCTTCCACCTTCCATACAGGCAACATTCATGGTCCGTCTTCCACCGCTGGGCCTGGCCGTGTTCCATCTCTACGACTCCCCTGACTCGCCCCTGACGCTCCGCTCTGACACCCTGCTCAGGCTGTCTGGGCGGAGCGTCACTGCTCGAGCCGCGGACCCACTTCCTGTCCGCTCTCAGCAGTCCGACCCGCAGACCTTCTACATCAGCAGCCAGTCTCTCACTCTGGGCTTCTCGGGAGCCACTGGCCTTCTTGAGGTTTGTGTTTTGCCACCTCTTACACCGGTTGACTTTATATCTAAATTAAGGATTTGCTCATCTGTTTTTATCTTTCATCATGATTAATTTCCCAATACACCCATGCTGTTTGATCAAAGTGAACATGGAATGTCTTGTTCCTGCTCAAACCTTTCATCTCTGTTCTAATTCAGTTTTATCCTGTGCACTCTTCCTCTTTATGGCTTTTTCACTGCAGAGTATCAAGCGAAAGGATGATCCTCAGGAAGTAAAGGTTCAGATGCAGTTCATCGTCTATGGCACCCGTCCCTCTAAAGACAAAAGTGGCGCTTACCTCTTCCTGCCTGATGGGAAAGCAAAGGTATTCTTTTAGATGCTTACTTGCCTCTCAGAAGGCTTTGGTAGTGTCTCCCTTGTGTATTGCGTCGTTGTCTCATGCTGGGGTGCTCCGGGTGGAGAGACGGGCAGACTGGGTGCTGCTTCATCTTTTCTTGATTTTTAAAGACAACAGAGCCTCGGGCTTCGCTGCCACTACACACTACTGTATGTAGTCATCCATTCGGTTGGTGGCTCCTTTAACTTCTCTCTGTGTTGTTCTTCCTCCTCCATTTTTAGCACAAATTCTGCTCCTGACGTTTTTCTTTTTTTTGTTCTCTCTGCTTTCAGCCCTACAACCAGAAAGAGCCACCTGTGGTGCGTGTCGTGGAGGGGCCTCTCTTCTCGGAGGTGGTGGCACACTACCAGCATTTCCAGCAGACTATTCGCATACACAATGTGCCAGGTAATAACCAAACTGCATCATGGATTCAGTTCAAATGGACCTTGCAAAAGCTTTTTATGTTGAGGTAAATGCACCAGATGATACATACAACAAGCCTATAGGTTTGACAAAATGACAAGTTATAATTAAATTACTTTGTTCCTGTAAGCTACACATGTTTTGACCTTAAGGAGGGAAAATGTAAATATTATTTTCAGTTAGCATTTGGCTCACAGTTTGTAGATCACATGTTTCCATTCACTTCCTTCTGAAGTTTGATCTGTGCTTTTATATTTTCAGGGGTCGATGGGTTGTCGATAGACCTCACCACCATGGTGGACATCAGAGATCAGACCAATAAGGAGCTAGCAATGCGACTGGTCACTGATGTCCAGAGTGGAGACGTCTTTTACACAGATCTCAATGGCTTCCAGGTCAGTCCCACCCTCGAGAAGAATAACTTGTATTTCTTTGCATAATATAGCAATATGTATCTCTAATTACCAACATGGTGATTGGTTGATAACCCTCTTGAAACTGAATGTCAGTTAACTATCTGTGACCTGAACATTTCACATCTTTCCTTGCACAGTAGGTTTGACTTATTGTGTCATTCTGTGTTTGATCTCTTATTTTAGATGCAGCCTCGCCGCCACCACCTAAAGCTTCCCCTGCAGGCCAACTTTTATCCCATGCCCAGCCAGGCGTACATCCAGGACAGTAATCACCGCCTCACGCTGCACACAGCTCAGTCCCTGGGTGTCACCAGCCTTGAGAGTGGTCTGTATTTCATTACATTTAATGTTGTGTCATTTTTCTCCATTTCATTTTAATGAAAGTTGTCACTGAGATGCACTCTTTTTCTTTTCCTTGTTTACCCTTTCTGGCCTGTATGGAATAGTATTGAAGTACTTTTCTGAGAGCAAACAGTTCATCCTCTCACGTTAATGTACTGAGCTAATCTTTTTGTATCATCGTTATACGAATAATGGAGCTGTTTCGTAAATGACAAATAGCTCAAAGTGTTTGTCTTCATCTACTGTTGTCTGAACGTTTAATACACAGGCTTTGTGTAATAGATGTCGTGCTTGCTCCATCTTCTCCCTCAGGCCAGCTTGAAGTGATTATGGACCGACGGCTGATGCAGGATGATAACCGTGGGCTGGGTCAAGGTGTAAAGGACAACAAAAAGACAACCAACCGTTTCCGACTGCTGCTGGAGAGGAGATCCACGGGCAACAAGGTCAGTAAGGTGGCCGTGAAGGCGTCGATGGCAGCTGGGTGTGCGCCCTTGAAATTCCAGCTCACCAAATCTAAATATGGGGTGTTGAATGACTTTCTATGAGAGCTGTGTAAAGCTGTGGAATATAAAAGTGCGTTGTCCTTCACTCTGTGGTCACTAACACCTTTGTTCATATTGTTCATACCTTATGTCGGTATTCTTTACCCCATCTGTCCTTTTGTTATTCTCCCCACTCTCTAACTTTGTTTACCTTTTTTTGTTTCTTTTACTCCATTACCTTCAGCATGATGGCTTCTTTGCCAAACTCTCGTCCTTGTTTCATTCTCTCTTCTCCAAAATCTTGAGTGACGGAGCGCAAGAGGTAACGTTGCCTTGGCAACTGTGAAAATGCTCGGTAGCACTCGTCAGTCTTTTGCCGTAGCTCAAGTTCCTACCATTTCTTTCTTAGCCGCAGCCAAACCAGTCCATCTTTACGACGGCGCCATTGAAAGCAACGATGTGATTTATCAAGTGAATGACTACACATTGGCAGAGAAGGAAAAGCATTGGTTGCAGTTTTATCATACAGCTATATGGTTAAACTGCTGACGGCATTTGGGATTAAGTTGCTCTGGCTTTTCGAAAAACATCAAACATCATGTTTCAAACACTGAAATTCTCAATTTAAAAATGACACCTTCGTGCTGTAACAAATCCAATACAGATTGATTGGTACTGTGTCTGTCTGGTCTAGAATTAGGAATTTACGTTGTACTCTGACAAAGTAGTTAGAGCCTATTCCTCATCCTGTAGTGCAGTAATGGAAGAAGAACGACTGTAGAGGTGAGTCATTGATGTTGTACTTACGCTGTCGTTTACTACTGTGGCTTACATCTGTCTCTGCCTTCCTCCAGATGATGGATAGTGCAACAACCAGCTTCCCGTCGATACTCAGTCACATGACCAACTCCTTCCTGAACCACAAGGTCTTGGCGCTGCCCGTCCTGCCAAAAAGACGCGGCATCCCTCCCTTGCAAACCTTCGCCCCTCTCACGTCCAACCTCCCCTGCGACTTCCACCTGCTGAACCTGCGCAGCATCCAGAGCCAGGTGACGAGAGAAAACAATGAAATGCTGGTTTTGCTTTTATTGACGTTAAAATTGACTGGTGTCTTCTGTGTGAGCAGCAGGACCCCCACTCGCCGTCTCCTTACGCAGCCTTGATTTTTCACCGTCTGGCGCTGGACTGCGGCCTGGACTCTCCCAACCTAGGCTTCAACTGCACCACCACACAAGGACAGGTCAGGGCAGACACACACACACACACACACACAGACACACAGACACACACACACAGTGCGTTTGGTTTGGATGGGAACTATATAATAATATTCAGAGCTTATCTATTGCCTCCAGATAGCTCTCAACATGGCGATGGCTGAGTTAGCGACGATAGGCTAACGGTGTTAACAGCACAAACAGAGCTGACAGAGCTAACCGTGTTTACCTGAGGGGGAACCGGAGGGCCGGCGCTACTCTTTGGGGACGACGTTGACACCACTTTATACACTTCTACTCTACATTTCAGAAGGAGTGATTTCACCTTTACTCCACTATGTTTGTCTGATGGCTGTAGTCTGGTTGTTTAGTTTTCAGATTGATATTTTACATACCAAACATATGATTTTGAATATATGAATTTTACAAAATATGATTCTTTATTACTGATTTTAAACTGTATCTAAAGCAGTTGGAGTTGGCTTAGAAGTTCTGCTTAAATATTTATGCATTACCAATAGTGATAATCAAATAATATACTCCTGTCAGGGAGGTGACAGGAGTTGTTGCCAATACATCTGTACTTTTACTTCAGTGAAACATTGAATGATTTGTACTTCCAATCCAGTATTTTTTTTAAAAGTGTGTTATTGCTATTAAATACTTATTCCACCATTTAGATGAGTTTTTTTTACCTGCTGTAAGCTAAACTTGACATTTCGTCATTAACATATTGTTTTTTCCACCTACTCCACCCTCGGCCTTCCTCCCTTTGCTCGCTGCAGCTGAGCGTATCGGGACTGTTTAGGAACCTGGACCTGCAGCTGCTCCAGCCCATGTCCCTGACTCTGATGCACTCCAGCACGCCCCTGGCCAACGACTCTACCATCAGCCTGGATCCCATGGAGATCTCCGCCTTCAAGCTCAAACTGCGCTAAGCGCCGCCGGAACTAAAAAGAGGCAACGAAAACCCACCAGACTCCTTGGACCAAGAAACAGGCCCACGCCGGCCACAGACTGGCAACAAAGGGGGTCTGGGTCCCTCTGTTTTGTCAAGCAGAATCATAAACACTACAGCTCGGAGAAAAAGGATCCACTGTAACAGGACTGACTGCACAGCAGGGGGCAGGCAATAGCTGTTACTGTGGACGTCTCCCGGGTGAACTCGCAGCTGTTCTAAAACAAAAAAGACTGAATTGCTCATCAGATACAACCAGGTGTCTGTCTGTTTGTCCGTCTGTCTGTCTCTGTAATCGAAAAAAATGAAATCTCGTTTAGTTCTGCTTCGTAAGACTTTTCTATCTTTGCGCCATCCTGGACTGAACTAGTGAATGTAAATATCCCAAAAGATGGGACGGGGGGAGGCTGGGACTTGTGCCACATCAGAGTGCAATTTACAAAGCTTTATTTGGTGTAAGGGGTTTGTTTTTTTATGTATGCAATTAAGAAGACGCATCACAGTGATTTGGTTTTTATACTTGTCAGTCAATTTCTTTTTTTTTTTGACAAACTGGAATGCAGCAAAGAGAATGTGAGGTCTCTTCTCAGCTCGCGAGGAGACCCATGCTGCAGCTCTTGAAGCTCTTAATCGTATGTCTGAGTCCAAGAGTCTCACATCGGTCACCATTACTCATTAATCACATCGGATGACTTTTACCTTCTGTCGGCTGCATTTGCTTGTAGATAGTTGGCAGACTCTTTCCTTCACTTCTTTCCCTCCCTCATCTTCTTTGCTGATGAGAAAACTGTCTGTCAATCATTCCTGTGCTTGTGCTTCACTGCTTCGAGGGAGGTTTGTGTACTATACTGTATGCAGGAGAGGACTGTACAAAGACTTTACCTCATAACCACAAGGCAGATACATATGTGTGTCTGTAGAGTATGTTGATGTGAATATTTGAGGATTTATCTTGATTTTGGGGTGTGTTGAGGTGACAGTGCACACTATCAGGGACCATTCTTAGCACTGTTGGATGTCTGTGTTGAGCCGTCAGTCATTATCATTGCAGCACAAAGGGAGTGTCCCATTGGAGATGAAGAAAAATGAAAGGGTTAGTTCACCCAAATAAAAAAATCTGGCGATGCAGATAGGTTGGGTTTGGAGCTGCCACTAATGATTGTTTTCATCAAGTCGAGTCTACCAAATGGCAGAAAAAAGTGATAATTGCACAAGTTTGTCTTTTCAATGACTTGTTTTGTACCAACAACAATCCAAAACCCAGAGATATTAAAGATGTTCAAACATTTTCAACTAAAAAGTAGCCCTCCTCATTTGAGAAGCTGAAAATCGTAGATTGATTGCCTTTTGCTGGATGCACGTATTGCATTAATTCCTGCTAATATATACTATAAACATGGGCACATAGTACATCTAACTATGCAGTCTGGGACACAGCAATAGTCAATGTGAAAACTGTTGGTACGGCTGTGTTTCTGGAAGGAGACGATGTATTTATTTAGTTTCTCCTTTCGCAATTGTTGTGAATGATATGAGTAAAAATCCATTTACCTCCAATTAGTGGTACAAAATCTTTGAGAGAGATTTCTCAAAACCACATCAAACCAAAACGATCTGTATGCCACAATACCACTAAGTGATCAATGACTAAAACTTCAAAGATATTTTTGTAATTTGGGTGAACTGACCCCTTTTAAAAATAAGTCTCATCAAATCATACGCAGGGATCCTCAACACAGTAGAAATACTTTCAATAGAGCTGCAGTTAGTTTCTATAATTTCAGCTCCACGGTGCTTCTTAATCCGAGGCAGTCTTGAGGCCCACGGCCTTTTTCTGGTGCACACCTGCCTCTGCAGCGTCCGTGGAGGATGTTGTCATCCGTGTCCAAAGCCGAGGCGGGACATCTCACAGCCCACCTGTGGGCCACTTTGTACTGAGCCAACATCTCACGGTGTCCCTTCACTTTGACTGGTCGTCTTCATTCTTCAGAGGGAGTTCTGCTGCTTCTTTGCTCTCCCCCTCTGCCCTGATATCTGGGCTGCTGTAGCTCGATGCATTCTGCTTTCTCGCTCCGCTGTGAGCTCTGCCGATTCCCTCTCTCGCCTCCAGCTGCTGTTAATGTTCAAGACCAGATTTCACTGCATCTCAAGTTGCACTTTCTCCTGTTGTCGAACGTCGTCATAAGCTTCTCTCCTTCTGAGTCTCTGTATAATGTAATTTTCTTTGTATGTAATGTCCGTTGTAGCGCTGTTTTTGTTTGAGCAGAGGTAATATATGAAGGCAAGGCATCTGTTTGATTATTCATGATGGATTAAAGCTGCAGTAGAACAGAGATGGGGATTGAATAAAGATAAAAAAAAAAATACAAAGATTGTTCCTATATCTGAAATTAATTAGATTTCCTCTTTTTAATGCACTTGTGAATCTGCTGTATTTTGAAGCATTTGATTTTTGTCTGAAGCGCTCAATGGATTCTGTCGCTCAGTAGGGGGCAACATTGAGTTACTGCAGCCGCACAGTCTGCACAGATGCTGTCGGTCAGATAAGTGTCACGTTTAGACTGCCCACTGCTTCACTTGTTGCCGGTTGGCTGTCAAGGCGTCCACCTGATATTAAACAGAGCAGAGTGTCGGCGTGGAAGCTCACGCTTTAAATCTCACGTAGTTAACCGCAGCTAGTCTCCACCCATGTGTACACACACCTTTGTCAGGTGCATCAGTATGCTCAGGGTGCTCAGCAGCGTTACTGAATATGAAAAGCAATGTTTCTTTGTTCACGCTTCATAAAAATGGGTTCAGCAACACGGAGGAATAAAGAAAGTGTGGTGGTAGGGACCCCTGAGGCCTGAGTGATCACTGCACTGCATGTGTGCAGGAGAAAGGAAGATCTCTCTGTCTCTGTGTCTGTGTGTGGGGAAGTGATGCCTGTGGTGGCACGCTGGGGACACTCAGCCTCTGCTGGTGTTTCGCAACCTTTCCTTATCCATGAGCATCAGATTCAGCACAAACACAAATAATGTTTGACTCGCTGGAATAATGAGACTGGAACCTCAGTGTCCAATTGAGCTGCATGTGAAATCAGCTAACGGGGGCCCTTGTTCTTTTAATAATCTAATATTTCCCCTTTTAATGGGAATTATTGTTCAGACAATGACTGCTAATTAATACAGAACCAACGAAAACCAGCTCAGAGAAACAAAAGACTTTCAAATCTATCTAGTATTTGAACTACTTGAGCCAATACACGCACACTTTTATTTTCACACGTACTGCATTTATAATGAAAAGCATGATGCATCCGAGGGACGCTGAATTGTGCAGCCAGTTCTCCCGGCAGATCTAATTATGGACCACAGAATGAATGTACCTTCACCCATGAACCCAGTTACCTGCCTCTGCAGAGGGTGTTACGAAGAAAAGTTGCTAATGAACAACGCTGCTACCAGCTGGCATTGTTTTCCCATGTGCATACAAACCTTTTCCATTTATATTAATTTAAACTTTCAGGAGCCACCATATTGAATCTTGAGAAAATTGTTTCTTCAAGGCTTTTTAGAGAGCTGGAGAGTAGGGAGAAGACGACAGAATGCTCGCACCCCGTTAAACCAAATGCCTCGGAGTGAAGGAAACACACTTTTTACAATGATATATGGCCATGAAGAAGAGATGAACCATCTGCTCTCTGTGTGTGTGTGTGTGTGTGTGTGTGTGTGTGTGTGTGTGTGTGTGTGTGTGTGTGTGTGTGTGTGTGTGTGTGTGTGTGTGTGTGTGTGTGTGTGTGTGTGTGTAAAACACTAAAAGTTTTCAAATCTGGCAGTTAAGACACAAAACAGACCATCGATGCAACAGCCAGGAATTTTATTCCAGCATGAATCTGATCTCCACAATATTAACATCCATTGTCCGTTAAATAAAAAAGGATATAAAACAAACATAGAAAATGTGATACAAGATCTCATTACTTAAATCACTATCACCATTCTGCCCTTTGAATCGAAAAGGCTTTGATTCAACCTGCGTAGCGGTAAAGTCTGCACTGTTGTACATGAGGAAATTAAGCATGTATTTGTCTTTCAATGTACGGAGCTCACAATAAAGAGAGAAAGAGCTTTTCCCTGATGAAGATGTTCTGCAAGAGAAGCCCCAAAATCAATATATGCTCTGTGGGGGAAATCATTTCTTACCAGCAGAAATCTGGAGAAAAATGTTGTAAAGGTCAGCCAGGCCGCTTTGGGCTAAGTGTTATTTTCATTTCATTCAAAAACAGTGTTACTTTACTACAAGTCAATGAGATTGTGTGACTATGCTGCAATTCCCACTGTGCATTGATTGAAAACAGAGCATCCTCCACAGTGTCTTGCTCATCAAACAGCCAGCAGGATGTTTTATCACGCTGTCCCAGTACGCTGCAGAAATCTTCCATTTTAAGTTTCCTTACTATTAATGAATAGCGTCTCAACTTCATGACCGCCGGCCCACAATTGGCCAGGAATCTGAGCAAATATAACGTCAATTTACTGCTGATGGCCGGGTGTTGGTGACAACTCAATACATATTGTGAAGAGTAAAGCACTCAACTGGCTTAGAGGAGCTGTGTACTTGTCACAGAAAGTACTGCTCAGCATGTTCAGGTTGTATAATGTTCTTCTGTAGTTCTGGAGGAGCTTTGACAAGTCTGAAACAATAACACTGATGATGTCATCATATTTTGAGCTCAGATTGGTTATCGGGCTTGTAAACTCCAGTCCTTTTCAGAAACTGGGAGTGAGGAGATTGAAAAACATGGCCATTTAACAGGCAGAGGGGCTCAAACAAAAGATGTACTAGTCATGGTATTTTATGTATACGTGGGCGTAAAAGCCAGGATATCTCGGCCTCTGCTGCTTTGATTTTGATTTCTCTTGTAAGTGCTTCAACTTTATGGGAGTGGCCCTTCAAACAAACTGGACAATAAACTAAAAAATAAATAACACAGTTGCATAACACCTCAAATTGGTGACAAAGAGTCAAATGCATCATGAATACATCTGTCATCTGATATTAAGCAAATAAGATAAATGAACATGTTAATAAATACAGAAGAAACTAATGGTTGGCTCTTTAATGCATTTTGATGGGGTGCTGATGGGACAGTGAGGCCTGCGTTTTGGGTTGATTCTGAGCCGGTGTGATTCTCCTATACGGTCAGATCTAACTGCTGATGAGACGCAGGATGCCGTGATGTCAGACACCACAACAGCAGATGCAGGATCAGCTAGATCGAGCTCTGGGTCTTGATGAACGCTGTCCGCTCGCCGTGACCGTTCATTTCCTCGCTGTCTGATTCAGACTGGTAGGCGATCATGTCCTCGTCCCCCCACACAGTGGGGATCCCCTTGTAGCATATCCGTGCCTTCCTCTCCCGTCTTTGGCCGCAGCCAAAACCGAAGCCCATCCGCACGCCCGTCTCCGAGTACACAGAGGGCAGTTTGGTCCTCCAGCCCAAAGAAGTGCCGCCTGAGCGCATCTGCAGCAAGAAGAAGACCCCGACGAAGGCTGCC
Source organism: Taurulus bubalis (assembly GCF_910589615.1). NCBI lineage: Eukaryota > Metazoa > Chordata > Actinopteri > Perciformes > Cottidae > Taurulus > Taurulus bubalis. The sequence continues at coordinate 11,930,798 of NC_136597.1, read as the reverse complement.
AGGATGAAGGCACAGCTGAGCACGGCAACGACCACAGGCAGCTGAGTGGGCGGAGCCACACTGAACCCCGGAGGTTCCTCGCCTTCTCCGCTGTTGTCCACTGCTGTCGGGACCTCGCCCTCCGGCTGGGTGCCGTCGACCTGAAGGTCCCCGACCAGTGGGGATTTTCGCTGGACTTGGTTCTGGTGCAGGCAGGAGGTGAGAACGAGGTGGCTGTGAGGCGGGCAGGACAGACAGTTGGTGGGCCCGGTGCCAGAGCAGCTGAGGCAGGCAGAGTTGCACGGTAGGCAGGCCTGGACCGAGGACAAGTCCACCCAGTTCTCCAGGGAGAGGTTGAGGAGCTGCGGGCCCGAGGTGAAGCCCGGCGGACATAGCTTCACACAGCCCTGGAGGAAGAGGGAGAAGCCGGGGCTGCACTCTGCGGATGAAGCGTGGCAGATGAAAGCAGAAGGGAGGTTTAGTCTCACGCATCCAAATGAAAATCTCTTTAAAAATGGCAGTTGATTTTTTTTGTCGGACCAAACTCAAAATATTTCAGTTTTGTATGAAAGATAAGGACTGATCAATTCATTATCACAGTAGTTGCCAATTAATTTTCAATTAATTAATTGATTAATTAATACTCATAATTTCCTCCGTAATTAAAATTGGAAAACAGAGTTTAGAGATTGTCCACATAATAACTCATTAATTTGAGTGTTATCAGCAAGAGTAATAATAGTGACTGAATACAGCAGTTGGACCAATTCAGAGGAATTTCTTTGAAAGAACGGCTCAAATCTTAATGACCAGAAAAATGAAAATCCATTGAAACCCACGTTACTATTGATTTATTTGTTAAAAACAACATTCTTCATATTTGTTGAATTGTATGTGTACCTTCACTTTACAACCACGCAGAAAGACATTCACATTTTCAACTGATCTCCTGTGCACTGAATATAAGATGGCTCATTTGATAAAAGAAGGCCTTTTCTTCCATATAATTATCACCAAACTAAAAAGTCCTTTCTAGAAAGCTTCCACTTCCAGGTTTCTGTAAAACAAAGTGTAAACACTAACTTTTGTAGATTCAAACAACATTTTGGAGAAGTCTGAACTGATTAAGAAGAAGCGTTTGAAGCTTACGACTTCATCTGCCTCTCGTGCTGCGGAGTCGTCCTCCTGAACAGTTGTTGACAACGTAGCACCTCTCACACTGACGCAGTTTAATCTCCCCTGCTGCTCCTCCATACGTCCCACACTCCGATTCAAACTAATATGACATATGGCAATATTCATATTCATAGTGTGCGGTTAAACAAATGCAAAAGAAGCTTATGATTGGACATCTGTATTCACAACATTCTCTTTCACAATTTGAAATACCCAACGCAGCCTGACCAAAAGCCTGTATTGTAAGATCTACTGCAGTGCCCGTTCCAAGAGCATGCCTATTAAAAAAATCCCAAAAAGTAACTCTTTCCAGCTTGGTCCAGAGATTTCCTCGACAGGAGTAGCAGAGAAACCGATTTGAACACAATTCAAAATGGCGTGAAATCAATCGAGAAGCAATTGGGCGTGGTTTATGTGGATAGATTCGTCCAGAGCCACAAAATCCAAGAAAAACTATTATGTGATTTTTGAGACTGATGGATCATAGTAACTGGTCAAAACGTAAATCCAGTGTTATAGAGACACATGTTGTACCAAATTGCACCCCGTTCAAAAATGCTGGCTTTGGCTCCCCAGCAATACCGCCGCCTTGTGTGAAGCAGCACAGATGAACTGTTTTGCAGATATGGAAAGGCCACAGACAGATATACAGATGTACTATGACTTTTTTTTTACATTTATATGGCATCCTTTTTCCATTCCATTATCCAACCCGCGTATCCTGTATTCAGGGTCGCTGGAGCCGATCTCAGCTGACATTGGGCGAAGGCCCGGTTCACTTCAAAGAAGTTTTTATGAAATGTTTATGACATACATTTTTATGAAATACTTTAATTTCATACTTTTTAATTACTTTAGTTTTGCGAGATAAGCGACTATCATACCTATAATATACCATGTCCTTTTTTTGACAGATTCTTATGGCATACTATACTATTACATTTTTTATGACTTTTTAATAATACATACTACTCATTGAGTTTTTATTATATTTTTTAGACTTTTTGTGACTTATTAAGGCATTCTGTACCATCTCTTTTTCATACATAACTTTGAGGGTCAGCTATAGCAAAACTGTATAGAACATTACAAAAAATGATGATTCTTCACAATTTGTGGGACGAGTAGTAGTAGAATTAAACACAATTAAAAATGACGGAAAATTAAGCGAGACCCAATTGGGTGTGGTTTATCAAGATACATTTATCTGGACTCACAAAATCTAAGAATTATATTGGCCTTAAGATTTTACAATCTTAAGGCCAAAACATAAAGTTCTTTGTTAAAGTGCTATCTTCTTGCACTGCACGTCCTTGTTCCTCAAACAATACAGCAACCTTGTGTGAAATAGATTGAATTCACAGTTCTTAAGACATGCGAAGGTCATACCCACACAAACAGACAGACAGATAGACAGACAGCAATTCCTTGCTTTATGTTAGATGACTGTGTGCCATCTGCAGCTCAAAAGAAACCATTCGTTTCAACGTGTGTGTGAAGCCTGAATGATCTCACCGATACAGATCTGCTGGGCATCAAAGGTCTTGCAGCTGTTGTTGGACGGCCGAAGGAAGTCGGATGAGGAGGGGTTGACGACGCTGGATCCAGTACCCCACAGGATGAGGGTGAACTGACTTAACACAACTGAGAGAGACAGAGAGACAGAGAGACAGAGATAGATACACACAGGGGGGAAGAGAAGAGAATGTTAAAGTAACACCTCTCAGAAAGGGAACAGTGTGAACTGGCTGAGAAGAAGAGGATATGGGGGTGGGTAAAAAAGGAAGTGATGACAGCGGACCAAAGACAACAGTGGAGGAGGAAGAAATGAGATACCTTCATATCTCATTTCCCAAAAGTCACACAGGAATTCTAGGAGTTAGTAAGCTCTCCTGAAAATATGCCGCTGTTTGCCTTTTGAACGAAAATGCAGCCCGATGATTGTAAAAAAATAAGTTGATAATCAAAAGTTTACCAACCATTTTCTTGCAGAAAGATATTTATCTGTCCAATAGCTTTAAAGTTTTAATCCGTACACTTCTTAGAGAAGCTTTCCTCTGGTGCCAAAAATGATACAAACTGAATCAGAGCTACTGAAAGAGGGGAACTGAGCAGAGGGTAATTTGAGAAGCATGAAAATATGCAAGATGATTTATAATGGGGCAGTACATGCCGGCATGAATGTAGATTTTATTTGATGTGACCAGACTGAACAAATGACGGTGATGAGTGGGGTTACCGAAATCTCGTCCATTAGCTGCTACATTTTCTATTTCCAGGGTCCATTCCCCTTGAGGATCCTCGCCCCATGAGTGGGTGGTCATGAAGGCCCAGTCGTTGAATCCCTCTGAGGAGAAGTCATTGGGCCTGAGAGAAAAGGGGAGATGAGGTGTTTGTGTTATTTTTTCTCAGGTAGAAGGCAATTTTTTCCAGAGAGTATACTTGAGGGAGTATCTGTGCACAGATCAAATTGAGGTATATGCACATTGTGTTTGTCTATGTGTGTGTGGAAGAGACACAGGCAAAGAGATATATATACCAGGGCCCGGCTGCTGGTGTGTATAGTGGTGTATTTTACTGTGTACCTGGGAAACAGCAAGGTGGAGCGTGTGCCCAGTGGGCTGATGAGATGAATGGCCAATTTTCCTCTCTGGTTGTGGGAGAGAGTGAGGCGAGCCTGAACGTGTTCCAGGGAGCTGACATACTCCGGTCGTCCCCAGCAGGCATTCACGGTCTTGCTGAACACCAGCTTGCTCCCGATGTCTCTGCAAGTTTTGACGCGAGGAAGGTGGTTAATGTTGTGTGGCTGCAGAAATGCTCACAGACAATAGCAATGCACTACAAATTCACATGAAAGTCCCAGCTCCAAGGACAATACAGTGACATTGATCAGTCAACCTTCTAACCTTGGTTCTGCAAGCATGGTGTGAACACACTGATGCTGTGGTCCCACTGTGGTCCAGTTCTGTGCCAAAGCCACCATGGCACCCGCATCCAGAAGCCCATAGCCGTACGAATGACTCACTGTAGGGAAAGAACACAGAGAGATAGGAGAATGACAGGTTGGTGGGCAGTAATGATGAGATAACATCACAGAAAGAGAAATAACTGTCTGGCAACAATCCACTCTTTACTGGAATGCAATGGCATTACATTCATTGCAGTCCAGAGCATGATTACAGTTCCTTTGATTATTCGTATAACATGTAGACATCCCTTTCTGACAATATAGTCAAAGATCATGTCAATTAGTTTTTGTCATTGAAAGGAACTAAAAAAGTTCTTGAGGAAATATCAGAAATACTCCTTTTGGTCTCCTCTGTCATGAGCAGACATTGCTATTAAAGAGTCAGCTTCAGCAGCATCTAAATGGACCAAAAGAATATTGGCAGACACGCTGTTTGATGTGCTGCAGCTTAACAGCTATTTTGTTTTTCTAGCCTTAAAAGTGACGTTAGCTGTGCACTTTTCCCACTGGTGAATGTCTGTCTGGGCATGGGACACGACGTGGGCTCATGTTTGTGAGTTAGATAACAGGGAGACTTAAGCAGGGAAGCTAAAATGGGTTGTTGTTCAGAATCTGTTGATCTTGTGTTGTGGAGCAGGCTGCCGTCTTGTTCGCTGTGGCCAACAGCTCCGTCTATGACAAAACATTCACGTTACTGATCTATGCAAATATGGTTTAAAATGAAGCCATCATGAAAAATATAAAAACTGAATTATTTTAGATCTTTTCTCAAATGACAACGGGCTGAGTGATTTACAGATAATATACTGCAGCAGACAAAAACATGCAAAAAACAACAACCTAAACTAATATAATCCTACTGGCAGAGTGGAGACAAAACAGCTAATTTGATCCAAACTTTTTGACTGAACTTGTGACACGCTGTAACACTTTGTCAAGTTGGTTGCAGAGCATGCAGAGACCTGAGGGCACACCGAGCAGAGATGTTGAGAGAACACCTCTCCAAGGATTTGGGAGTACACAGAGCAGGAGTTTGAAACAGAGTGAGAGGTGCGTATTGTGTGCGTAATTTACTGTGCACATAATAGAGTTTTATTATATAAAGATTATTATATAATGCATGTGATCACAAACAAAGTCCCATTGATGCCCAGGATAAAAGCACAAACACTACGCCATATAATACAGCATCTGTGCTTATTTAGGACCAGCCAGCCTCTACCTTTGCGTCCCACTCCGTTGGTCTTCCAGTCTCCGGCGCTGAGGTGTCCGGGCCGGGACGTCCTCACCACCAGGTGCTGCATGTCCCTCCAGGTCAGGTTCATACTGCAGAGATACAGGAAGGAAAGCAGAGGAACTGTACTGCCTTTCTGTCTTTTAATAGCTAATATTTTCCACATTATGCACATTGTGAGGAAAAAACAGGTTTTGCCGACCTCGACTGTACGACAATACAGTAGAGGAAATGTGAGGAGCTGTGTGATATGGAAAAGGTCAAGAGTCTGTAGACACACCTGAAATATGATCCACCTGAGACATACATTTCTGAAATGTTATACAGAGACGTAGAGGAAGCCCTGAGGGATATGCCAGTAAACCATAACAAATGCATGGGCTCACATTATGGTTTAATACTGGTGTAAAACACCAGTATTAAAAGGTACATCATAACATATTGTGTTGAAAGGTCAGGGAAGACAGTAAAACAGTGGATACAACAGTGTGAAGGACTGTGTCTAGACCTCTCTGTCATGATAGTTTCTAATGAGGTTGGGACTGGGGGATGAGGTCACCTACCAACAGCAGAAGCCCAATAAAAAACGTGTGTTTTTTATATTTATAGATGTATTAAGAGGCGCGGGAGGGAAGCATTCGGATGAAAAGCCCTTGAGTTACCAATGATGAGAACACGGCTCTGCGGTTTAGGATAATGCTTACTGAGTGCAACGCCATGTAGACAGATATAGAAACAGGATTGCACTGTTGCGCATCACCTCTGCCACGCTCTGCATCAGCATTCACATCTCACATCCTCTCATGTGTTATTAATGGACAGGATTCCCTTGTCAACTCCCCCCCCCCCCGAATCCACTCAATGTCACCTCAGCCAAGAGCGAAGGGGGAAATAAAATAATAAAACACCAGAAAACCAAAACACTCTGCCTATTAAATGATTCCATCTCTATGAATTCCTGTGTGGTGCCAGTCTGATAAACTAGCTACCCTGTTATTAATGCTGCCTGTCAGGAGAACAGAGACTCTACTGTCGTGGTAGAAGTGAGAGATAGTCTTCGTGGTAAAGGTCTGTCAGGCACTGCCCTTCTCCCATGATATGCAAGGTGAAGCAGTGTGTGTGCCTGAACTGAAACCCGGGTTGTGAGGTAATAACTGGATTTAGTTTTGACACTTGTCAAGTACACGCTGATGTGGAAATGAAGTCAATTATGCAGAGCGGAGGATGGCTGACTGATAAAAGGACTTAGCACAACCGCGAGATACGACTGAAGATACGAACAAAATGGAGAACACATTAGCGCTACTGACAGGAACTTGGATACTGACACCTGGAGTCCTGTGTGAGCGATAATGAGAGATGCTCTCCAGTTTCAAATCTTCACGGTCGGCCCTACAGGTATTCAGATGTCTGTGTGCACTGCAGCTGCTGATTTTTGTCTGGCTAATTAACTGATTATCAAAAGCTTAATTTGCTGAGGAAAGAATTTCTGGGCTGGGATTTAGGCCAATGCCAACTCCCAGACGTGAGTACACACACACACACACACACACACACACACAGACACACACACACACACACACACACACACACACACACACACACACACACACACACACACACACACACACACACACACACACAAATGCTGGTTTCCGACCAAATAAAAAGTAATCTGCATTTTACGGGTTGAAAATGGCCCAACACGGTATCTACTGTTTCAAATTAGCTTTTCAAAGCCAATCCCGACAACGACTGGTGAGGACTTACTTACATCGTGAAATTCATATGAAAAACCTGACCGCTCTCCAATCAGAGCCGTCACTGAGCAACTCCTGCTTCACACATCAACGCCATCCATGTTCACTGTAAAAGTGAAATGCCCACAGGGTTGACTACAGCAGCTTTGTTAGAGGAGGAGGTTGTGTTGTTGTCACTCACTTGGCCTCCAGAGCCAGAGCAATGATCCCAGCAGCCAGCGGGGCAGAGGCGGACGTCCCCGTGTGAGAGTCTGTGCACTTTTGCCTCAGGTCTGTGGTCACCTTGGAGACAGGAGACACACATAAATGCAGAAGGTTACACACAGTGAATATGACACAATGAGTTTTCCACATCAGCATGAGAGAAGTTCACAGTGAGAGAGGTGAGACCGGGGGAGGGCCGGGGACAATGGGAGCTCTGCCTGCAGCGATCGCAGGTGGGAGGGATGAGGCAGAGAGAGAGCAACGTAGCTCAGCTTCAGGTCTGTGGAGCCCCGCCAAAGGGTCACAGCCAGGGAGGTGAATGTCAGCCAAATCAGCCCAGTCAGGTCACGTGGTGGAGAGACAAAGTATGTTAGTACTCCGCGTACAGCCCTGCTCTCGGTCTCTGCCAATGCCAAAAGGCTAATGAGGCCTGTCTGGGTCACGACGGGTACACGACAGAAATGAGAAAAAGCCAGAAGACAAGGCGAGCTGTGAAGGTCATGGACGGCTTCTTGGTTTGCAACTGTTGGCCTGACAGATTGGGGCACTAATGGCCATTATCTGTGGAAAGAAGTCTACGTGTCGGAGGAGTAAACAAACAAAGGTGTCTGCACACAACGGTTAGATATCAGGACTGGATAAAACAACACTGGAACACTGTCATGTGCCATTATTTGTTTTGACTAACTAAATCACTGATATAGTGATTATTTATTTATCAAGATCAAGGTTTTTCAATCATTCTAATTTGGGATTTTGTTCACATCTGACAACATTATCTAGGAACTTGTGATGGACATTTCTTTTACTTTATACTGACATTTTTTTTATTACGGCTATGTGAATAAATGATGATGTGAAAAAAATCTAATCTAATAATGAAAACCGTTGCAGTCCGACACTGATGTTTGACGTTTTCCTAGCTACTTGTGAGTCCATGTTGGTTTTGTCTAAAAGCCTGTTCCTGGTTTGCTGGAGATTTGACAGTCAAGACACAAATGTACCAAACACAAAAATTTGACAAAGTGAACATAAATCCTAGTTTTGGATAAACGAATGCTGTATGAACTCCCTGATTTAACAAATGCAAGCTTCTAGCTACCGACGCAACAATACAACAGCTCCTGTACATTTTAGAATGACTTCAATTTCATCTATTTGATGAGTTGTGTTTGCTCGCCTGCAGCAGGCCTCTGGTGTATTTTGAAGGAAATGGCAGATTTATGGTTTGTTTTATGCTATTCTATGTCCCCGAAGCAAGTCTTTCTTCAGCAGACAAGCAGCTTGGAGGAAACATGTGGCATCTCTCATTGTCTGTCAGCTTTGCTCACTGCATGTTACACATCAGTCACAGTGATTTTAACAGGTTTAATACCTATTTTTGATTTCCCAGAGATGAGATTAATGTCTATGCACACTTGAAAAGGTTTCACTTCGGATGTATCAGCATACATACATTTCTGGCTGACTAATAATGGCATTGCAAAGTATGAGGAATATGTTTTCTTTTTGCAATGCTGACATTTCATAGAGATTCAAAGTATAAAAACAATCCTACACAAAACCTCAGATGTTCAAAGTGTGTGTGTGTGTGTGTGTGTGTGTGTGTGTGTGTGTGTGTGTGTGTGTGTGTGTGTGTGTGTGTGTGTACACCCACTATCTGTTTCTCCCCAGGGTTTCCAGAGCTGAAGGTAGTAGCGAGGGTGGAAGAGCAGGGCTCGCTGTACCACGGCACGTTGCCGGACTGCGTGGTGCTGCTTATGGAAAGGGTGTAAATGCTGTTGGTGTAGCCGTCACAGTTACAGCTGTCCTGCTCCCGGCCGCCGTTACCCGAGGCCCACACAAAGATGGAGCCTTGTCCGCCACGGCCCTGTGGAATAGAAGCACACACAGGATAGGTTTAGAGGAAGAGACTAACAAGAAGTGGTCCAAGTGTGAAACATTGATTGTCTGACTGCTTAAACACTTGTGTGATTTCCCTCCGAAGCAGTGAACCGCTGGAGGCACAACTCGTATTAATACATCATAATGTCAGGAGACTTATTGTGGCACAACATCAAATAACAAACAGATGAAATGTAATTACAAAATCTACTCGGGCAGAATATAATTTAGGGGTATGATAAATGACAACATGATATTTGGCAATGAGACTGTACGCTCCGAACATACACACACAGTATGAGACGCACATTTAGTCGGGTTCGGTCTGGACCTGCCAACAGGAGGCTCGAAACATTTGAGTAACAAAGTAACAAAGTGTATCGTTTGTCAACGCAGGAAGACTGCTCAGATGAGATTGTTTCCATTATTCCAAGACACAGAAAACCTTTTTTTATGCATTTGTCTCCAGCTGATTAGATTACTGCAACTCTGTAATCGCTGAAATGCCCCAGCAATCAATAGATCGTCTTCAGCTTGTACAATATAAAGCAAGTTGTCGATTTTTTTGCACATTTTCAGAATTTTGGCATTTCTTCCTGCACTAGCTACCTATGATCTTTAGAATCAATTTTTAAACTTGTACTGCTTATTTTTATGGCACTGGTTGGTCTGCATAGTTGACCTTGTTTCTCTCCCTGCATAGCTGATATCTGCCTAAGGTCTACAGAGCAGTTGTTGTCCCTCCGGGCCGGGCTGGAGACACAGGGCAGAAGGGCATCTGCAGTCAGAGCGCTGAAGCTCTGAAAGAGCCTCTGGATGGAGGAAAACCTCAGTGTCCATTTGTTCAAGTTATGAAAACACATTTTCAAAAGGCCTTTTTCTTCAATATATTGCCAGAGAGCCCTCTTCTTATTACACTTTATTATCTCTCTGCCTTTGATTGGCTCTTCTGTGAAGTCCGTTTTGAGTGTTTCTTAAAGTGATGAGTAAATATAGGTATAATTATCATCATAATCTACTAACATGTCACATTTCTTTTCAGCATTAATCACAACCTGCCATTCAAAAAATAAAATGAAACACTGAAAGTAACTTGAAAGTGAAAGCAGCAACACAGACACTGACATTCAGAATGAAACTGAAAGATTAAAGCCTTTCTTCTGCCACAGACCAAGTGGGCGGATAACATTTTATTTTTCTATAACAAAATAATGAACCAAGAAATACATACTCTGTGATGGAGAAACAGATAAAAGGAAATGGAGGGATCTCTCTAAAGCCCACATACAGAGAGCAGAAATAATTAATCAGTTAATGGCAAACAAGACATTATTAAGAAGAGAGAAAACATTCAGTATATATTCCATTTCTTCCTCCCTTCCTCTCCGTCACCCACAGAACTACACAAAAAAGGAAAATAAAAACGAGTGTTTGATGGAAAAAGCTGCAGGAATCTTTCGGCTTGTGTAGTTTAAGGCTGAGATGGTCTGTTTTGCTCTCTGCCTGCTGAAAAAAATAAAAGTCCTGTCACGTCCTCAGTTCCAGTATTTTAGTTTAGCAGTCCCGACAAATACAAAGATACATGAATCTGTGCTTCCTTATCACTGATGTTGCAAATGTTAATCACATTTTAAACCTGCATATGTACAAAGGGACCTCATTTTCACCTCAACTCAGAATTCAAAAAAGCTTGTTCAGAGTTGTTGAAATAGGATTTTCCATTTAATTTTCTTAATGTATTCCTACCTCTTCATCTCACAAATTACCACACATTTAGGGGGAGAACTTCCTTCTAATTATTGTGTTGATGCTGTCTGAATTGTACTGTATCATAACACAAGAGTCTTGAAGCTCTAGCTAAGCTTTCTATCCCAATTGATGGTCTACCACTGGCTTTGCTGTAAGTTACAGAGGCCAGACGATAACACTTTGGTGCCAGGGGTTATCTCACTGCCAGGAGAACACACGCTGACCCAGAAAGGACCTGTTGTGCTGCTGTCAGGCAATTTATCCTCACTAACACACCATGATATGTGCAGCGATTCACATTTTGGATGTGACATATGAATCATTCTTTTCCACAGAAAAATGACTCCAGTCTTTGAATCTAACTATTGTTCTGCATCAGTGACTGCTGCTCTGATTCCCTTTGCTCCCATTGATCATTTAGCTGTTCTTCTAACGCCTTTTGATGCAGCATGCTGACACAAGATAAATGATGACATTAGCCTTAGATAACGTGCCATACTCTCTAATGTCTTACTCGATCCAACCCTGAGGGCAAATAACAAACTCACATACATGTATAGGTGGAAAAAAGCTTATTTTTGCTGGTACAAGATAAATTGCTCCACATATAAGGAACAGTTGTGTTGTGAAATACTCTGAAGGTATTTGCTTCCTTGCCAAAAGCTAGCTGAGATGATCAATACTACGCTCATGTCTGTATGGTAATTATGAGCCTGCAGCTGGTTAGCTTAGCTTAGCATAACGACTGGAAACAGGGGGGGAAACAGCTAGCCTAGCTCCAAAAGGTAACGTAATCCATCTTCCAGCACATCTGAAGTATATACATTTAGCATATTGTTTGTTTAATGTGCACAAAAACTGATGTTGCCACTCAGTGTTATAAGGCATATTATGTCTTGGTTCGGACTGAAGTTACCAGGCTACCATCAGGAAGTTACTCAGTGTTTGTGTCTCAGTTTGCTTCCGAATCGATTGGTGGTTTCCCTCCATTAACCTGAGCTAAAACACTTGCCTAACACCTAACAGTCCTTTCTGCTCCGCTTAACCTCAGCTCAGGCTTAACTTAACCCCAAGCAGTTATTTCAGTGATGTCAAACCTTAATGTAGTCTGTGCCTTAACCCGTGCTGTGGAGGGCAATGGTATGGGAAACATGGTTTGAATGAGAAACTGACTTTGACACTAGAATGGATAAGAAAAAGTCGAGCACATAACAATATAAATATAAAATAAAACTGTTTTTTGTATGGATCAGACAAGCAAGATATAAAATGTAAATTAGTGAGCTTTAGAGGTCCAGTTAGGCAGATTTTAATACTTTTGGACAGAGCTGGCGGTTTCCCCTGTTTTCAGTCTAAGCCAGTGGTCCTCAAACTTTTTCTGTCACGCCCCACTTTGGAGAAATTTGTGAAAATTGTGACTCCTGCATCCGTGCTTTTTCAAATAATAGAATAAAGAAAATTGCAATCCCTTATTAAAGTAAACCAGATCGCTCCATCAGACAAAAAACGAATAACATGTGCAATCACTTTGTTAGAACAATGCAAATAAAGTTCAATCTGTGCAAAAAATAACTAATATTAAGAAAAAAAAATTACTTATTGTGGCTGCAAATAACCTGTTTTGCACTGATCGTAAAGGTAATGTCAATAACATTAACAATAACAATAACGTTCAACCTGTGCAAAACAGAATGAGTGCAGATGTGTGAGCATCAGGTTTGATCAGTATTAGTGTCTCCAGTGAGCTGCTTTCCTCAACAAATATTTTTTAAATGGTTGTAGATTTGATCCGGCCGCTCTCAATTCATGCTCAATGTTGAGCTGAGATCTATATTCTGTTTTGAGAGACGCAACAGCAGAAAAGCCGACCTCACGGAGGCTTTTAGCAAAACCCCAAGAATCAGCGAGTCGCGCATGCGCAGCGTAACCTGTTAAATCTAAAAAAAAAAATATTCAATTTTAAAAAATTTTTTTTTAAACAGCATCACCCCCCGCGCCCCACCTGTAATACCTCCGCGCCCCACAGTTTGAGAACCACTGGTCTAAGCTAAGCTAACAATCTGATGGTTTCAGTGTCATATTTACCATACAAACATAAGAGTAGTGACAATCTTCTCATCTATTTCTCTTCAATAAAAGGAAGGGCTTATTTCCCAAAAATATCAAACAAGTACAAAGCTATATCAAGCCATTAAGGAGCTGATGTGAGTTTGAAGGTGATGCAAGAAACAGGGAAGATATTAGTAGATTAAAAGTTCAAGTTCATGCTGTGACTAACCTTGGTGATTCCCTGGAGGAAAGCCTCCTTCGCCAGCTTGGCAGGGCCGTCCAGTGACTTGCCGTCGTCCTCTGGGCCCCAGCTGGCACTATAAATGTGGATGTGCTGCGGGTTCAGGCTCAGAGAGTGGGCCTCCACTACGTCCGTCACCTCCCCATCTAACATACGAACTCCTGTAAAAATGAACAGGCAATGCAGAGCCGAACAGGTTACCACACTAGAGATGTGAAAAGTTGTGGAGAAATAGTGACAGATGGTGAAGAGATAGAGAGCGTATGAATTCGAGCTTTAGACAGACGTGGGGAGATGTCAAAACCTGAGGGGGGAAACACAGCGTGAGATGACAACGAGAGGAAACGTGTCAGAAAAAGTCTGAAAGACATCGGTCAAATGTTATCTTCTGCCACAAAAAAACAAAAGACCTCACAGGAAAAAACTAATACTTCACAGAATTCCAGTTTTAATGACTAAGCGTACAAAGCTTCACCCGCAGATGCTGCTCCGATGGATAAATTGTTTTTACCGTCACACATACAAAAGCCCAGCTGGTTGTTAAACCAGGAAAAGCTAGTTCCCTAACCCCAATGAACACACAGAAAGGACAAGAAGACACACCCAACAGACTGCAGGAGAGAGAACATACACACTGGTATAAATGAGCTGAGAGTTTACAAAGCCTTCAACAGACTGGTGGGCCCACACAGGGTGGCGCTGAATGTCACCTTTCATCATACCTGATACACAACCCAGTCTGAGCCTTTGAAGTGAGCACCCTCAGATTCCGCCTCTGAACATTAATGGCTGTAGAGAGGCGTGAAATGAACCAACCTCAAATAAGGTCCATTACTGGAATGAAGACCCGCGAACCCCAGAGGCAACACTAATACTGGCGACGTCCACAGTAAGACTTAAATAATCCATTCTAGACAACCTGCCTGGAAAACCACACGCCAGAAGAGATGGAGCCAAAGCAGTAATTACTCTGTGGGCATGGGGATTCGGCACAACACAAGTTTGCATAATGAGTAGCCTGAAAAAGAAAGTGCTTAACTGGGCTAAACATGCGACATAAAGCACAATGTTTGCTTGGTAAATCATTATTCTATGGCTGTATTGCAGCGGTAATGATAATCATTGTCGTAGCAATTCTCATCAACTTCCAGCAGCTTGACGATTCCTTATTAAGACACTGCTGTGCGAGTTTTACTCCAGCAAGTGTGTGTGTGTTTGTGTGTGTGTGTGTGTGTGTGTGTGTGTGTGTGTGTGTGTGTGTGTGTGTGTGTGTGTGTGTGTGTGTGTGTGTGTGGAGGGAACACAGGTACAGTGGGTGAAAGGAAATGCAGAGTGAGCCAAGAAGAGTCAATTAAACACTAATCATGGCTTAGTAAGGATACACACATGTAGGCTTCTCCCACAAACCTGACTGCCTGTGAACGAACAAACACACACACAGACACACACACACACACACACAGATATTTGGGATCAAATCAGAGCTACTGATCCACTGACCCCGTGACGTGAACAGATTCACGAGGAGTACTTTACGAGAACCGGGCTAATGCGGCTCCGTGGGGAGATGAATGGTAATGAAGACAAAGAAGGAGAATCATGAGTAACATCTGTGAACGGGGCTGCTCAGGGCTCCGCTGAGTCTTGTTGGCTGCCATCATGTCACTGACAGATTGTTTGGTGACTAAAGTTACTAAAAGCCTCCTTGGAGCAATTTATCAAGTGCAAACATTTTCAGGAGGAAAAAATAAATAACAGAAACCTTTCAGACTTAATTTGTGATCATGTTTAAAGGAATGTCTTCTTTCTTTCATGCATATCTGACTGCTGTATGACTGTTCAATCAAGCGACTGTGTTAAAGATCGTGCTTTTTAGGCAGATTATTTACACAGTGGTACGAAAGGACGTCCGCTGGGTTGAGAAGTCAGTTTCATGGCATCAGCATAATACTACATTTAGGCATCACAAAGGACTCAGAATTTATCTTGCTTTTTATCAAGTGTCAAATAAAGGTAGAGTGAATTATTATATTTGCTGATTTGAAATAAAAAATGATTCTTAAACCTACACGTTTCTAGGCAATGTCCAACCAGTGTTACCAAAGCCACAATATACTCCTTTCCAGAGGAAAATCTGCAGAAAGCCAAGCTATTTTTCGCAGGAGCAAATAGTTCAAGGACAATTCACTGCATGCTCTTGCCCATCTCTGCAGCACACTTTCACTTGTGCATCTGAACAACAGGGAGTTAATCATGCAGTAAAAGATGGTCAATGATTCAGAAAAAAACAACAGAAATCTCTGACTGGGTCTCTAACAAAATGTGAAGACAGCTGAATCTGTGATTTGGACTCCGGTGCTGAAATGTAATGTTAATGGAGTTTAACTGAAACAAATTCTCTTCTATGTTAATTAGTTTGAATGCATGTATATCATTTCTAATTCAAATAATATGAATTATTTCTATTTTCTTCCAATTAAAAAGTGGCATTCTTCACTCACCTCCTATCTTAGCATTATAGGCCACACCGACACCACACACACCGTTGTCGGCTGCTGCTGCAACTTCTCCTGCACATCGTGTTCCGTGTCTGGGGGGAGACACAAGTCACAAAAGAGAGTATTAAAAAAAAAAAGGAGGAAGATTACAAAAAGACAATTTACACATTAAGCAGGAGCATCACAATAACTCAACCAATTACTGACAGCAATAAAGCAGCAATCGTTTGTAACGTCCTGATCTGAGCTTTTAAACAATACTGATAAGAATTGTTGTTTAGAATTGTTGAGAAACATAAACCCACGGGCCCTTTTGTGACTGCAGCAGACTCATATTAGAGTTGTAACAAGAAGTGCCAGAGAGCCTGATATGCCTTTTAGAAGAAAGGAGATATTAATCAGAGTATAATTGAACTTACTTATATGCAGAACGCAGAGAAAGGCTCTTCGAGAACTCAGCTTTTTTCTGAATAGCTTTGGCTGTTTCACATGATAATTTGATAATGTATCACTGTATTGTATAGTTACTGTATATCAGTGGTTCTCAAACTTTTTTGTCACACCCCACTTTGGAGGAAGAAAAATGTTCATGCCCCACCACAAAAAATGTGCCTATTGTGGCTGCAATTAACCTGTTTTGCACTGAATATCTTTTTAAGATTATAACAATAACGTGCAACCTGTGCAAAACAAAATGAGTGCAGATATGTGAGCCATCATGTTGTATCAGTATTAGTGGCTGCAATGAGCTGCTTTCTTCTACGAATCTTTTAAAAACAGGGTTGTAGATTTGATACGGCCGCTCTCAATTAATGCTCAATCAATCAAGCTTTTCTGTATTCTGTTTTGAGAGACGCAACAGCAGAAACGGCGACCTCACGGAGATCGGCTTTTGGCAAGACGCCAAGATTCAGCGAGTCACGCATGCGCAAGCGTAACCTGTAACGCTGTAATGTAAACATTTCCACGAAAGTACAGGTATTTCACCATGGATTCACCCCCACGCGCACCTGTAGTACCTTCTCAAACTGTGGGGTGTTTGAGACAGTTTGAGAACCACTGCTGTATATTGTATATTAAGCCATATAGTCGGCAATAAGAGTTTTGTAACGTGTATCAAAATCTGGTGACAGCTGTGAGGAAAAACCTTGTTGTTCCAGCCAATTTGATCGTGGACAAATGCTCTGTGTGTACTTTATCACAGCATGTAGAACGCTTGGGATCTATGCACTGTATGCACTTCCAATCCTCTCCTGCTAACACAGCCACTTCAGACAACTCCTCCTTTCACCTCTACTAGCCTATATCAAAAATATAAATATATTCTTCTGTTGTACAGGCTGCAGGTGCTTCCAATCAGAAATAACTGAGGAGAAACACAAAGACCTTTCTTAAACTTTACCTTGACAGTCACCGGCCAGACAAATGAGATATGAGATGTTATCGATGGACATGAATTATTCAGAGTCCCTCATTAATACTGTCGACCAGCCTTGTGTTTCTGAGAACAGACAGTTTCCCCACAGAGCGCCTCCAACACACCAACACATCACAAACAAAAACACCTCCAACCACAGATCGACTCTAATAAAAGCCAATGACAAGTCTCCTCCTTCACAGCTTTGCATCATTCCAGACAAAAAAACGTCATCGTTAGTGAAATGAATTTAATTTGTTTCATTGACTTTGGGGGTTAAAGTGGTGTGATCAGACTGTGAATGGATGGAGCAGAAGGAACATTTGCCATTAAACACAGATCATTAAGATTGTCTGCTGATTACAGTAGAGATATCTGATTAGGAGGTGTAGAGTTTCACACCCACTTCTGGGTCGTGCTGTGTGAATGTTATCAGAACAAAGCTAATTAAGTACACAGCATTGTTTTGGAAGAGACAAAAATGACTTCCTTTTTGATCTCCCAACCTCCCCCTGATGATGAGGCAGAGGACAAAGTCGTTTCACAGGGTCAGAGTAGGCTGCGCCTCCAGCTGCGATCCTGATTAGACTCTGTGTGGCTCTGTGATATATTAACCACCCGCTAATTCCCACTTTTGTTCACTGAAAAACATTTAAGCAGAGGAGCACTGCTGTTTCCACCCGTCTTTTTCTTCTTCTTAATACTAGTTCAGGATTTACAACGTCAAAGAACAAAACAACAACAAAAAAGACTGTGTGGAATAAAGAATATTTTGCCTCCTAACAAATCAAAATAATTAATTAGGCTGTCAACAACTACAAGCATTGAAGGGATTTGTAAACAAGTAATCCCGTGGCCTGACAGGGCGTATTTTACACTGACAGAGATGCCCTTATAAGGACCTTGGCACAACATATGGCAGGGTGTAATACATCACACATGCAATTAAATTATTATTATTGCTATCAAGAGGTTAAACTACATTGTTATACAGCTAACTAGCTTGTATAAATTGCAGCAGGTGATGGGGAGGTGATGGCTCCCTCAAGAACAATATATAAGTACTCAGGGGTTAAATTGGGACTTATTACGTGGGGAGGACATTTGTTAGCAGCGTTTATGAACTATAGCAGCAGTTTTTTGTGAAAGGTGCAGCGTCAAACACCATTATGACCAAATAGGCATTAGATAACCAATATTATTCACGCAGGTCAGTCGATTTGGCTGATTGTCAAAGACAGAGTGAATGAAAAAGCTTGAAGCGTAGTGCACACTATGTTCATCTCTGTACAGCTTCACATCCCGGTCTGCATGTGAAGTGGCGAGCGGATCTTTAAATGAGTATTTATTGTTTAATCAGAGCGCTAAAGAGGCACAGACCTGCCCACTCATTACATCATTATATTTTAGCTCACCACTGCGCGCCCGACAACGTCAGACTGACTGGCTCCGCGAGCTCGTCCACACAAGTCAATCATGGTAATATGTGCTGAAACACCACCGAGGAGGTGCTGAATGGTCACGTCAGTCATTTCAAGGCGGAAAAACAAAAGATTTGTGCGAGAGACAAGCTTGTAAGTAATATAAAATAAAAAAAAATATGAGCGAGAAGACTGTGAAATGGTATTGAGGAAGCTTTAATGCCCCTCAGGACAAAGCACACTTTCACATACTGCAATAATGTGGCTGCTTAACATTACAAATAAATTGTAAAGAGAGTAACAGAGATCTATGTTTGAAGAGATGCAAGACACTAAGTGCTTCCTCTGTAATATAATGTAGCAGAAGCATTCTCCATTTTTATGGGAAGGGATCCAGTGCAGGTTCCAATTCATGAGCTATTTTTCTTGGAAATGATACAAGTGTTGCTTTAACGTTGTAAAACATAGTATGAAGCTACATTTTAAAGCAATATACATGTCACATTTTATTTTGCAGCGTTGTTAATTTACCTTACAGTGGAACAGTACCGAGTAAACACAGTGGAAAATAAATTATAAAGGGAACATTATTATAACATTATTTTACTAGAAAGAGAGCCTGCGACTCTCCACACTGTCCAAAGATACATATAGGCATCCCCGTGGCCAGCCAGATGGCGTGCTCCAAACTACTACGCGCTTGCAAAGTGCAGGCATTTGCAGATGAATTGCACCGCAAATAGCAGCTTCAAATGTCAACGCTCAATGACTTATGTTGAAACAAACAGAAAGCCTGGCTCACAGCTCTGCCTTTTGAAACAAAGATGCTCTGAATTTGTGTCTGGGAAATACATTAAAAGAAATATCTGATTATTGATGCTGTGATTTGAGCAAAAGACGAGACGCGTTATGTTTAAAATTAAAACGAGAGCCCCTGATGGTTAATTCTTTGATTTGAGGTCTGCAATTCCTTGAGCTGAAAATACCTGCACGTACAGTTATTGTTTCATCCACAGCGTCCTGAAAAAATGCCAGATAACATATATCCTCAGACCGATGAGCTGCGGACACAGATGTGATGCCAGGCAGGGGATTCAGCCAGGATGGGCAGAGTGAACACAGAGCCAGAGGCCTGGGAATACGTTTATAGAGAGACCAGGCATAAGCAGCTGGTTTGTGTGTGTGTGTGTGTGTGTGTGTGTGTGTGTGTGTGTGTGTGTGTGTGTGTGTGTGTGTGTGCATGTGCGAATAAGTGATTGGCCTGGATTGAATTCAGCTAAACTAGCCAGACAGCTTAATATATCCAGGGAGGCTCAGACGTTCCAGAGCAGACAAAGGGTGGAGGCGAAGCCACAATTCTGTCTGTCAAATGTCCATGAAATGAAATGATTTCCGAGACACTTTACTGAATGCCCTGAATATCCATTTAAAATAGATTGGAAGAGGTGTCAGACACAGCGACTCTCCGGGTCACGCACAAGTGTAGTCTGAAAAGTTTATCCAAGAGATGCGGGAAAACAACCAAAAGCATCATAATAATGCAGCCTCATCTCGGAGAAAGACAATCAAAGTTAGTAAATATTTGAGTGAGAGCCCGAGGATGGGAAAAGATACAGGCTTTGTCCAAAAGACACGCTGTGGTGAAAAGACCCAACACAGCTTAAACAAAGCTTAAATAAAGGGCTAGAGCCACTCTATTCACACAGCCAATGTGACCTCCCTTATCTTATCAGAAGGAGCAAAGAGACAGTGAAGTAATGCTTTTATCTCTCCTCCTCAGGACAAGGCACCAGATTTGGTCAAGTCATTGGTCTGCCATTTACTGGAGAACGCCGACATGTCTCCCAAAACAATCTCTCTGCCCATGATGCAATGCGACCACAGACCATACAGTGTCAATATACTGTACAGTACACTCTATTAATGCACAGTATGCACGCACATGCAGGTATTGTATAATAATTCTACATTGTCAAAACTGCATCATCTTATTGAAGCCTCAAAGTTGATCAAATCCTCGGCTTTAAGTGTTGACTAACACGCAATTACATAATTAGTTGGGTTAACAATAAGCATAAACATTTCTTATTTGCTTATGAATAATTCAATGATTGTATTACCTAAACTGGCTTTGGAGGGTTTTTTTTTAAATCACTATAAGACCCCATGGATGGGATGGTGAGCACTTAGGTAGAATTTGATAATATACTTAAGTACAGGAAGTGCATTAGATCCAAAGCTGGAAACAGTAGAGACTTGACGCTAAACTTCACCATGGCAGCCCAAGCTGGATGTATTGTATTTGATCAGGCGGTATTGTGGTTTAATTATATTCCTGTCAGTAACTGTGCCAACTTTCTTTTATTTACTTTGTGATACGAGTGGCGGTGGAAACGTTTGCCTTGTCTCATCACTGAACATGAGACTATTTCCAAGCAATCACAGTACTCTGAGATTTGAGTTCCATTTTTGAGGAGGCGTATGTCAGATTTGGCAGAGCATTTAACGCTGCTTATTGTTTAACTCCTTCACAGCAAAACTATAAATCCACCTTTAAGGGGTGCTGCAATGATTTAGTATTGCTCATCCATAAAGTTAAGAGACTCATAGGAGACAGATAAATAATATTCAAAATCAAATAGCAAAGGGCAACTAATCCTGACTTTTAGTCCCTAATGTGGGTCAAGATTCACAGCCTACATTTCCAATAATGGAACTACACAGCTTTCAAGTGTCAAAAAGGTCTTCCAGAGCCACACACACTTGATACGACCTGAACAGGCTCAGTAGTACCGTGTGTGATTAATTAGCTCAACTCAGATAAAATCGGTAGAACAGACCAGTTCTGTGGGTGTTACTACCAGCAGAGGAGTGAGAACAGCTCCATGCTGACATGGCATACTTTCTCATACAGGCCTCGAAACAGAAAGACGTGTATTGAAGCATATTATTTACAGATGGTAGGCGACTATGATCACACATACGCTCATGTAGTGTTTGGGTTGTGTTGTATCGAGCATGTGTGTTAAATATGTATCACCAAGTGTGACTGATGTGTAACCCATGCTTGGCTAAACTGTAGAATCTGTCACATGGCATTACTCTGCTGGGTTATATCTTTTTTTCTCTTAGAGGGACTGAATATTGGAGCTGCCAAAAGGATTAGGCTATTTTCTGCTCAGCTCAGCTGGCCTCAGGCAGGACTGTTCAAATGGTTACACTGGAGTGTGAAGTGGCGATCTCTTCATTGTGTGTTCCAACACAGAGTCTTCAGTGTTGTAGGGAAGAGGATCTGCTTTTTACAAATTTCATATTTGAATATTCTGGGTTTGAGAAAATTACATACAGAATATAATTCTCATTTTTGGCTACTTAAAACGAGGAGACCTTTTCTTTTTTTTTGCAAAACAATGGGCATAAGGCAGAGAAGCACTTTGGAAAAGTTTTCAGACCATCATCAGACAAATGTAGAGAGTGACTGTTCATGCCTTTGGGCAATTTAGAGATTCCAATCCATCTGACTTGCATATCCTTACGTGGGAGGAAAGTCATGTGGACACGGAGGGAAACAAATATAACTCTACAAAGAAGGGGGCCAGAAATCTAAATGTATTTTTTACTGTGAGATAAAAGCTGTGATACTCTCTGAATAAAGATCATCACTGCGATATGGAGCACTATGGGAGGAGAGGAAATAAACAATTCTAACAGCTATTGTGGATAGAATGACCAAAAGGTATCTGAAAAGCACCTAAATGAACACAAGGAGATGTGTGGGGTACTGAGTCCCACTAGATACGGACTGCCGAGCTTTAGTGCTCTTTTCCCCACAAGGTTACTTTGATTACTTTCAAGCCATTTGCAATAATTTAAACATGCTTTTTTTAACGTGAGCGTACAAATTGCTCAACATCGTCTAGCATGTCTAAACTGTACTATCTTTACGCAGACTGTTTGAACACACCTTTCAACAGCATCCAGTCAACTGAGCAGGGTGACATCGACTGACTCCGGGGGAGATACCTTGTCACGATGTTTAGAAAATGGCAGCTTTCAATCACATAGCTCAATTATAGACAAAATAAAATAACGCCTGAAAGCAGACAGAACGCCAGAGATTTAAGAGTGAGGTTCCTGCCAACATCACCTCCAAAAAAAGTCTGCCCTGCTTGTCTGGAAAATAAACAAGCCAACCCCGGCAGAATAAACAAGATGACGAGAGGCAGGATTATATTATTCAGGCCTGACAAAGGGTGGCAGCTTTGTAAACAATAATTGATAAACTCTGTGTAAACAGTGGAAAGCATTTATATGCGGCGTGTGATGGCAAATAGAGAAAGTATTATCCGCTGGTTTTCCGATCGTTCTTTCTTCATTCACGCTGCCACTAGAGTCTGAGACTTTTGTCAAGCTTCAGAATGAAGAATGAAATCTCATAATAAGGCTGACACAAGTTTTTATTTAAACCAACTTTCTTAACTTACTGAATGCAGAGTTCACTTGTTTATCTACCAGGGGCACCTGCTACATACAATAGTGGCTCGAGGAAAACAATTGCAGACAAGTTCTGCGCAGAGTAAGGCTTTTCTATTCAATCATGTCTTCCACTTCTAAAACCACCAAGGACAAACTATATCTCTAATGTCAGAAAATATACTCGACATAAGAGCTTAAATGTTGATGCCTGATGAAAGTCAATTCTGCCGAATGTTGTTTTCTAAAATGTGTCGGCAGCAAAGTCAGCGCAGCGCGACCTGCTGTGTCAAATACTTTAACAGAGGCGCTAAAGCAGACGACGCAGGAGGAAGCTGTCGTCTTTGATTTGTGCTCTTCTTCAGCCTGATTTGATCTGTATCGTACCCTTGACGACTCCGGTTTATTACCATCACACAGACCAAGATATGCATGCAGCGTGTGTACGGGTTTTTGTCATTTTCAGTTGCATTCACGTATATAAAAAGGGAACGTCTCAGGTCTTAGATGCCACGTGTCTACCAGCGTTTAGCCAAAGACAAAATGCATCGTATTTAACCCCGTTGTTATTTTATGGCGTTGCAGCTTGAATTCCAAGTGGATTGATGCGTATTTTCTGCCAACTATGTACACAAAATACCGTACAGTGACACATTAAAAATGTTGTGTTTACAGTGAAGCACATAAACATTTAACCTCTGGAGTCTGTCGCTGTCACAGTTTGATTTAAGCAATATGGTTGGATAAGTAAGAGATAACATCTTGAATCAAAGTCGAATTGGCAAGATATCACTTAAGAAGGATGACAATATTTTAAGAATTATTGTATTAAGTACAGATTCATGAATAATTTCTGTGTTTTATTCATGAAAGACACTCCAGAGAAGTTTCACATTTCAGAAATAGATCATACGATTGATTCCTTGCTTATATATTTGTTACTCCATAAACATATGAACTAATATTAGTGACTTTACATTAATGATTGCAGGGCTTCACCAAACCTTCTATTGCATGGGATGCCTGACCGACTTTGACTAATGTCATAAGAAATCAAGAATTTAATGAGATGATGGCTGCCGGAGGTGCATTTACCATTTCTCCTTTTCAGTGTATTTCTGCTGAAGAAGCAGAACTTTGCTCAGAGAAACAAATGTCCACAAAGGACAAAGCAATTTGATAGGGAGAGAGAAGCATGCAAAAACGTCTTTTGCTCTATCACTATGCAATCAACCTGATCAGCCAATATCGTCTTCCCAGCCTTGGGTTTAAGTCCCTTTAGTATTTGGGTGCTGATGGGGTTGGTTAGACTGAAGGGCAGACAGAGCTGCGTAGCATGCCAATCATTTTCCAATAAAGGCTGTCACTGCACAATCTTATGGCGCATCTCAATTAATGGACCCCTGTGAAAAGTTCTCAACGGGGAAGTTAGATGGATGGAGACGGTAAAACAACCTGAAAGAAAAAATCCAATCATCCCAGCACATCCAAATAAAAAAAAAGTCAACTGACAGTCCGCACAGTCTTGTGCCGTTTTAGATGTTAAATGAATGTGATGGGAGCAGATCTATATTGTCTTTCACATCATCTTCATCAGTTTTACCCAGTCACGACCCCAGAGGAGTCAGGATGACTTAAAACAGTTAAGGTTTTATATGACTGCTTTATAAAGATTCGGAAGATTAAAAAAAATATTGTAGAAGGTAAGGGTTATGGATTATATTGTTAAGATTAGTGTCAAGATTGTACTGTATTTATTTAAATACACTATTGGATACAGTATGAATAGGTTCTGAAGACATGAAATATACTACAGGACGTTTATCACTATGAACTGGGTTTATCACCAAGATTTTGGTCTCATACATCGATCGTTCATACTATCACTAGTTAAATCCTTATAATGACAATGACAATACTGCACAGCCCTCTTGTCACTCTTTGGGTTTTTTGTAGATATATATAGAGTTCTGCTTTAAGGTTTAGGTTTAGGTTGCGGACAGGAGGTGAAATAAATGATGTTAGCCTCTGCTCTAGCATCACCCTCTACTGTACATCCACACCATCCTGACAGAATAGAGGAAAAGTGAAGGAAATACATAAAAACATTGACACGATGAAGCACAAATGGATTACCTGCTTGGCCAAACTTCCACCAGTCGTCAACTTGGCCTGCACCCCCTTAAACAATATCTGCAAGAGCTGCCAACTCAAGACTACAGAGCATCTCTAAGGATAAACTCAGATATGAGAATTCAAAAATCAGCCTTGCTTGTCATCAGTACAAATGAACTGGCCTTCATGGCAATGGAACATGTCCGCCTCTGACTCTCCTTTGCTTTTTGTTGTCCTATGAATATATTCATATAATCTCATTGTGAAGAGGTTGTCAACATTACTCAATATCAGCATGTATTTCTATCTTGTGATTTACATAACTCATCGGATATAATGCGTTACAGGTCACACCAAACACCGCAACTCTGAGCTGTAGACGGAGACACACCCTTGCTTTTCATTCCATGCCCATGAATTGATCCAGTCTGAGATAATTGCTCCGGCAATTCCACCGACATGGGTAGCAGAGTGTGTGTTTCTCTGTGTTTGTATTGTATGTGTGTCTTTCTGAAGTAATAGCATGGTGCAGTTGGGGAGTCCAAGTGAACCAGAGGCAGGGAGTAATCCCGTCCAGTAGTGCTTTGTTCCATCAGCAGGACAGAGTGGGATCTACTGTACACTGACAGAAAGGACGAGGGTCGCTCTGCATGGCTGCTCAAGCTGTTGGCAAGGACAAGAAACAAGGCCCCTGCTAAAAAAAAAACTGCTGATGCTAGCATCTTTTAAGATTAATAAATACTGCAGATGAATAGATCATGATGAGAATAGAAAAACAAAGAGAGAGAGAGAGAGAGAGAGAGAGAGAGAGAGAGAGAAAGCGATATATTAGTGAGATACACAATGTCAAAGTTCTGTCCAGATTCTATTCTCATACAATAGTTTCTATAATCTCACAAAAACTTGTGACGCTGATATTGTTTCTCCCCCTGACCAACTGCAAAAGGATGCTGCGCTTTGAAACCCACAATAAAGAACAAAAGCAAAAAGAGTTGGTGGAAGTCGTCCCAGAAAAGAGAGATTTGAGAAAAATCCTGCTGTGCTTTTCAGAGGCGGGATGTAGCTTCTCATCTGCTCCAGGGGGATTGGACAAAGGCAGAAGACCATCGTGTTTGAAGACACAGGGGAGAAGGGAGGAGGATTCACCCTCGCTGGAGCTTTAGTGTTCCATCAATAAATTGGGGCGAACTTGTTTTAATGTGACCAAAGTCTGGTACGGGAAGAGCATGAATCACTGAGGGCAAGTAAACAAGTATTGTATTAGCAACAAATAAGTGGCTGTGGGGAAGTGCGGGCTGGCGCTGGAAATGCTGCTCGAACAGCTTGGCTTGTGTACTGAAGCAAGAAAGAAGAAAATGGGGAACAATCTTTCAAGACTTTGCAGAATGACTGCACTAGTGCTTTCAAACTTTATAGAATTGGTTTATAAATGTAAATGCTTTAGCCCAAATCACTGGACCACATGCCATATAGACTTGGTGCTTTCTTACCAGTGTCGTTTGCTATCACCTAACATTTATTTTGAGTCAAAACAACAAGCGTTACACAAGGGTTGTTTGGTCAGAAAAAATGAAATCCCAGTCCAAATGATTTCTCAGTTCATGAATGTGCTTGTCCACTCTCACAATGAAATTAATCACATCTGCCCCCGTTTGCCAAATTCCCTTAAAGATTCAAGCAAATTTTTTGAAGCAATTCTGATCTATTCCTAGTGGTGTTGCCGGATTTCAGTTTTCGCTAACTTACCTGTTTTCATTTCGCTGCGTGTATCTTGGTTGGGGGTCAGCATCTCCGTCATTGACATCATAGCTGGCCTCGGGGTCCTGAGACAGATGTGAAAATGGTTAGGACACCAATCATGGTAATATAACTTCAAGCCCTCATTAGATTTTTTTTTCTGTACATTTTGTCGTCCTTTTTTGACTTACATAATTGCTGACGAGGTCAGGGTGGTCTTTCTCAATGCCATCGTCCAGGATGGTCACCACTACACCTTTTCCTGTGTAGCCTTGAGCCCAGGCTACTTTAGTATTCAGGTCTTGATGCGTTGGGGTGGACTGAAAGAGACACAAGGCTTTTGTTCAGCTGTCAATCTGCTGTGCTGACACTTCTCAGACAGACCAACAGAAAAGGGCCGTTGGTGTGAGAACAGCTTAAATCATCTGCAAAGGCCTTTTACCCGCTGCAGAGCGTTATGTTAAAATCAGAAATGCGCAATACAAACATAAACACCAAGACATAAAAAGGGAAGATCAGGGGTGATTCATGGACACTTAAAATTCAATTGTAACGCATGGCCCTGACATGCGCTGCCACTTTGCGCTGACCTGCTCAGTGTGAGCATTCTATTGTAGTTACGCTGTCAGAAAAAAAGACAGCTGTGGGTTAGGAAATCTCAGTGAGAGCATTTGCCTCTCTCGCAATAGAAATAGCAATCTGTGAACTTATAAGAGGATACGAAGTAGAAAAGCGTGATTTGTATGAATAAAAGAAAAGTCGTACAGTAAGAAGTATGAAGAGAAGTGAGCGCTCGAGGTAAAAGAGATGGTTAAAGATAAACATGGGTAGAAATGGAAAATACATCACAGACAACCTTCTCTACCCTCTCCCGTTGTTCCCTGCTGATTTTTCTCCACATGGCATAACTCCTGCATGTGCGCTTCTGTGAGAATGCCTGATGCTTGGGTAAGTAGCTTGAATTCTAGATGCAGTCTTTGAACTGGCACAGATGCCATTGAATACCAGTGGCGGGCCGTCAGGGCCTGCTAAGCCTTCTCTGCTGGCCTAAACAGAATCACAACGTTTAAATTAAAATTTGTTATAAAAGAAATGTTTTAAATAATGAATAATGTAATACAGTTATGTTATGCCGGTGCGCTGGTTAGACAGCAGGCGTACGTCCAAAACCACAGCTTGCCACTGTTAAATACACATTTTAAGCAAATGTTTGCAAAAAACTGCTGGGGCCCATGTACAAGAATAAGCCAATATAACATCCCCTAAATACAATAAATTGGTTTTACTACCAAACGAAACATCCGCATGGGTAGCATATGCCTTCAACTAAACCCTTGTTTGGTTTTCAACTCAGATGTGTGGAATACTTGATATTGTAGAAAAAAAGGTTTGCTTTCCCAGAAGATAAGAGGTCTAATGCTGAATGGCAGAATTGGTTTCACAACTTCTATTCACTGGTGATATATGTCTGGGGTAGTTAATGTTGTCATTAATCCCTGGCAGTGACAGAGGTTTTGTGGATATAAAAAAAAGGAAAAGGGGGAGATTAGGACACATTTAAGGATATCAGCGAAACACTGTGAATAACCAAACAGACAGAGTCAGGACCATGTGCTATCAATGTTTCACAGAGGAATAGAGTTTAGTAGTCAATCTGTCTTGACATTTCACTTTCCATTCAACCGGGCATCCTGGGAAGCATTGTATTGTACCTTAGACTGTGTTGGTGATGAAGCTGTAGTAACTAAAGCCTATATGTTTAGTCCAAAAGACAATTCAATCTATGCTTATCTGACTGACCATGAGGAAATTAATAACTTGCCACTGCGATAATGAATACGTCTTAAATCAGATAACGCGTCGGCAGAGCTGAAACTATTGAGAGCTGTACGGGGCTGAATACGAAGGCTATCAAGGTTATAAATAATTGCAGAGCAGAAACTCAAAATATGGAAAAAATACTGCTCTGAACAAATCTGAATGCAGAGGAGGACCTTCTCCTTGGCTTCAAAATCTTAAAAAGGCTATCTAAATGGAATACAGAAAAAATAAAAATCGTTAAATATTCTACAGACTGCACTTACTAATTTGTTTGCTGCCGGTAATGTTATACAGAAGCAGCTTAAAATGTTATTGCAAATTACACTATGTATGCCATTTTAGAAAATAATATCTACTGAATGTTTGACATTTTCAACGTCATCTTTGCTAAAATGTCAGGCTAATTAAGTCTAGACTATAAAGAGAAGAGACACACACCAGGTACCACTGCTTGGGGAAATCTGGGTCTGTTGGGTCTTCATAGATGTCCCTCTTCTTCCTCTTTTTCACCACTTGCTGCTCCGCCCACAGGACCTGTGATGCACACACACATACACAGATCAGAGACAATTCCTAGTTTATTGTGTAATTACTAATGTTCTGATTTCAGAAATTGTTGCAATGTCCCACAGACTATAGACGTGGAAAAAACCCCAGCTGTGTTCCAAAAGCAATAACGAGAAGGAGAGGCAGAAATGTGAAGCAAATCTAATTTATTTTATTCCTAAGATGCTGAGGGAAAGTGGCTGCTGTACAGAGTGCCAGAAAGGGCCCTTTGAAGTCCTGGAGGCTGCAGGGATATGCACACGACTGGTAGGGGTGGGTGACAGTATAAATGGTAGTACAAAGAATAGGGAATGTCATATCATGGTTTGGTTTATATATATATATATATATATATATATATATATATATAGTGCAAAAAAAAGAAAAACACAGTTCTTGCCAAAAGCCACACAATAGCAAATAATTTAATGTCCCCACGCCAGTTAAAATGATTGGTCCACTCAGCATTTCTCTGTTCCTCTGCCACGCTTGTCTCTAGATATTTTGACAGGTATTTTGTTCTGTAAACATGATTGACAGTGTTAAGAATGATCAAATACCTTCATAGACTTTCATATTTGTTCATATTTTTCCAGACAGCCAAATATATATTTGTGTATTGATAACCGAGCATTTCATATCCAAGATGCGAGACAAAAATCAGCTGAGAATTTGTAACGCTAATGAAGCCAGCCTTCTGAAAACAATAATACTCCCTATTTCCAAAAGAAACTTGTCTTGCAATAATACCGTTTTTACAACAATAAATTAGACGTGTGTGAGCCAAAGAACGAGATGTGAACTGATTCGGGAACCACAAAGCAAAATGGATGTAATGTGAAGGTACTGTGGTATTGCTTTCACAAACATTACACTTTGTTACACTTAAATCAAAGCCAATCAGCTTTCAGAAATTAAGGAGGAAAACAAATCAAATAATATTGGAAAGCTGAAGTGGTCTGCTGCAGTGGGGAATTTGCATAGATGGAGTGTGCAACTATAGACACTTATCCTCTGAAGCACTTTAAGCAAATGCTGTTGTGCATTAGTATTGTCAGTGATGAATGAATCCTTTGCTGAATTTTTGCTGAAGGTGACAAAGCTTAAACTGATTCCACTTTTTTGTCAAGACCACTCAAGCAACGCATGTCGAAACTTGTACATTTCATGTACAATGCCCAGCAGATACGGAAAGTCCAACTTGTTATTCAAGTAGTTAAGTTCTTTTCAATATAATTTTTTTTCCCACTTTCTCTTGCTGCTGTTAGAGTTGTTTCTAGAAGTGAGTGCTTGTTTTATGATTACATGCTCTTTCAGTATGAAGCCCGTGCTGTGAATGACTAGCTTCTGAGGGCGGTGCAGCTCCTAACCTAGATGGAAACTTTGCCTCGGAGAATGAAGCCATTGACCTTATTCAAGTGACCCTAGATAATTAACATTTATCTCATTTCATTACATTTATAACTGCACACGACTGACCCTGCTGCACTGCTGACCACTGCACACAACATTATTATCAGAGATAAATAACCGCAGATAGATGAATCAGATGATGAACTGGATACAGTCATCTACTTTGGAATATATAGCGTTTCATTTGTATTCAACATTCAACTCACAGCTTACTGATATAACAATGCCTTAGGAAAGCTGACAGCCAGAGTAATAATTTAAATGGATGTCTTTGATTTGGCAATTTGTGGGATATTTTATATATGTGCAAAAACCCGCTCTTAATGAGAAAAACAAGGTCTAATCAAATAAAACCAAGCCGGTGATGGTAACTAATTAGACGACAGTATATACAGTACTAGTACCGCCCTGAGGTCTGGGACAAGGACAAAAGGGAGCAATCATGAGGCAAGAATGAGGTCTCGGGTCTGTGATCCGCTTGAGCAATAAAGTACTTGTTCCATCTCTCTGAGTGTCCTGTGGGCTTTCCTGTCTGATGACTAAGGAGAAGGCATGCTGGTATTGTTGTTATAATGTAGAGAGACTGGCAGCCTGTGCTTTGATCTGTAAATCCGTTTCCACGGTTTAAGGAGAAAGATGATATTTTAAAGGATAAATCTGGTGCTATTTTAGTTTTTAATCAATAAATCCTATATGAAAAGACCCAAAATTAATAATGAAATGATCCAACAGACAGTATATCCAAAGTCTGATGGTGTATTGCTTATTACTCTGTGTCATATATCTCTATTGTGGTCCGAAGACTATTAAAAAACGATCAGTGAACAACACATTTAGATGGACATGGGCACTGAAATGTATTTTGAGTTGACATTTCTGGTAGCGTAAATCAGTGTTTCCCAACCAGAGGATCGAAAGTCTAAACAATGTATACTTGTTTAGACTTTCCTTTAATCTTTTTTTTTTTTTTTTTTTTTACTGGATAATCAGATTCATGAGGCCTCTATAAATAATTCAAAAATAACAATAAGAGAGGAATAAGACACTCTTTCAGTCTTCAGTTGAACGACTCACAGCCCGTGGACCTGTGAGACCTGTGATAAGGGCTTCTGCCTCCAATGCTTGTTAGTGCAGCAAATCCGCTGCTGAAAATAGTCCCCGACAAATACATTTTTGCTCCATGTCTCTCCCGTGACTCATAGTGAGACATTGCTGTCTTTGGAAGCAACCACTGGGCTTGTGGCTGAGCTCCACAGACAAGCTGGGTATTGAGAGATGAAAAAATGCTTTGTTGGTTTTGGTCTTTTCGTGGGATTTGTTGACAATAACTCAAATACAGAATATTGCGAGCCTTATCCTTTACCGGTAAGGCATCAGCACAGTAAAGTGTGCATGTAGTGCACTTTTATAAACACACACAGAGAGAGAGAGAGAGAGAGAGAGAGAGAGAGAGAGAGCAAGAAACAGGTGGGGGGAGAGAGAGAGAAAAGTACATTAAGGTCCCTCTGAATCACAGCATGCAGTACTGCCTTACCCTGCGGTTTGTGCAAAACCAACAGCAACCACCCCAAAACAAATTGATTTCTTCCTTCATAGAGAAGGTACAGGGAGCGGAGAGGCGATGACAAACAACCCTTGCATGCATAATGGCAAAAGCTTATGCAGCTGCCAGTGTAATTTTGCCACTGTGTGATAATTCAAAAGGGATGGTGATAAGTGGCATGTTAGCACCACGGAGCTGAGGAAAAGAGACAATGGAGGTAATGTGTGAGACAGCAGCCGGACGACAGAGAGGCAACACTGTAACAAGCTCAAAGCTTAGCATTGACTAATCTAAATCCAACCACTATGTTCTCACTGCGTTTTAAATGTGCTTGCTTTGAACCAGGTTTCTTTCCCCTTTTCCAGGGATCAGTTGGCCACACACACACACACACACACACACACACACACACACACACACACACACACACACACACACACACACACACACACACACACACACACACACACAAATATGAATGTACAACTCTCCTGAATAAACACAAACCCACTCACACTGGAGTGTTTTTTGGCAGTGGTCATGCTCTGCCTGAGGTTCGGTCTGTTTCTGGTTGTGTAGGTGGATAGGTAACCTCGGACAAACTGTTGATTCTCAGCCAGAAACCTGGAGCCCTTAATAGCTGTGGGTTAAAGCACGTTGTTAACTTGAACCGCTGACAGAGATGAGCCTGTGAGAATGAATCTCTTTTGTCAAAAACGTCTCTATCTCCCTGGCTCTGCTGTTCGGGCTCCAGTTTTAAATTGTTGTGGAATCATGTATTAATTGAGGATGAATACTCTCTAAGAACGATACTGGATAGACTTTAATCTATCTACTCATCTGACTGCGTGTTGAGACTCCACGGGTCTCTCAGCAACTCAGCATCGATTCCCCACAGAACACGAGAGAGACTGGATTGCAGTTCAATTCACATTGCATTGGATTTATTTGCAACGATCATGTCACAAACAAAACTGGCTGGTCCCGGTAATTCAGACAATAGCTCCCGCCATCATCTGTCTAACACAACCCTCGTACCACCACAAAAACATATCATTTATAACACACACTCAGTGCAGGTAACGCCCCCGTTCCCTCCCTCATTACATAATTGGCGTCACTTGTTTTGACCACATCAAATCCCTAGAAATCAGTGTTTGTGTGTGTGATACCCAGCTGTTCCCAATCCTTTGCGCCATAACACGCTAACTTCTCGCTCAGACGCCAATTTTATGGAGATACAAAACCACTCATAGGATTTGATATTAAATCATAAGTACAAGACATTTATATATGTTCGTGACAACACGATTATATAAAACATTTTCTTCCACAAAATTCAAGATCCTTTGTCTCTCAATCGGTGTTGCCAAATTACACAGATAATATAAAGACAATCTGGCCACACAGTCAACCTCACTTTGCCTTATCCAGATTTATTTTGCTCCTTGCGGGCCACTTATTAAAGAGGACACAAATTAGTACTGCGGTTTGGCCAACAGTTCATTCTGTATTTCATCCTCACCAGTGCATGCAACCATAAAATCCATTATGATAAATCATTAAATCGTTGGTAACAACGACAGAATCCTCACCTCTGTCAATGCTCATTCTAGGTCTCATTTGTTGCAGATTTTGGAAATCTCAGAACAAATCCTAAAACCATTTGAGGGCCACAGTTCTCTCCCAGCTCCGAGGCAGACACCTCTGGACCATTTGCTCTCGGAGCCTTGTTATCGTCCACGTAGCCCGACCTCTGACACCACTGGCCTCACCAAATGTCACCATATCACACTAATGATGTCTTGAGGCTCCAGCGCGTGTCACACCACATCAGTCCTCTCCTCAGCCAGCTTGACTTGCTCTCAGGCAAAGCAACAGTGGGATTCTTGGGATCGACTTAGCAGACCTACCTTGCTACAGATGGCCCAAGTCTGTTGTCACTTCGTAATGGCCCCCTTTTTAGCACCAGACAGGTACTTCTGAAAATGCTTTTAAACAGAGGCAATTTACACAACTGCCAACAGTGTTCCTAATGTAAACATGACAACAGCGTGTTGCTGAGTCAGGTGGCAGCAGCACGGAGAGAGAGGGTGTTTTTGTGACGAGCGTGCACACATGCATACCTGGAGTTTATTATTTATTTATTTATTACGGTTGATGCCTGTGTATGAGGTAATCCACTTTTATTTAACAAACATAAATGGGGACATTTCTTTAAAAGTTAGATTTTTAGTGAGGGTTTCTACTGACAAAACTAGTGATGTTGCATGAAAACAACATCGACATCACGAATGGCAGATTTAAAGGGTCATTTCCAACCAATCACAGAGAAACATTTTCCCTTTTACCTTACCGTAGGTGTAGTCTCACGTAGCCAGACCTACCTCCACAGCCCTTTGACAACGCAAAATAAAAGTCTGGCTCGAAACATTATCATTCTAATAATACACGCTCTGGCTTGTTTGCATTTCCTTGAACCAATCACAATCCTCTTGGGCGGCGCTAAGCCCGCGATACAGCTACGGTGCCCGTGCAAAATAGATCACCCAGAACGTGAAATACACGACCAATGGCAAGCTTATACCCACAGTCTGCATCAAGAGATACTGCATCTTGCCATGCAAATAGATTTGTTTTGTTTTTTGCCACTAAGAATTCACACACACAATGGAGGTGAAGAGCATTTTGCTTGTGGCACTCAAAGACATTACACTTGTAAAACGTCAACAACATCTCTTCCACAGTTCTCACTGTGTCAACAGAAGACTTTATAGAAAATGAATACAACTATTCACAGTTGGGCTTGGATGACAATTTTTTGTTCCTGGGACCTGTGTGCTATTTTGCTCTCTCAACGGCTCAGGTGAGGATAAAAGCAGCGAAGCCCTTGAGTACAACTTGCAAAAAAGGTTATGACATTCTTAGACTTAAGAATACACCATATTAACCACAGTTATTGGCTGCGACGCAAAAACTGGAGAAGTATAAAGTTCACCTAAAAAGGTGAACTTCCTTGGGTTCCTTAAAAATCTCTTCTGTGTTGATTAGATAACATAGCACAAATAATGAGAGCTTCTAATAGCGAGTAAAATCACATTTTTTATATAGACCTGGTATTAGCATATCTCCTGTTGATAACAATGTAATAATCTATAACTTTCACATCTAATTACCACTTTTATGTGCAGGGGAATAATTTCCCCTTGTACGAAAAAAGAAAAAGATTGTATCCTGTAGTGTGAGGCGGCTCAGGTGGATTTGCTTTGATCTGAACTGCTGGATTGTGTGTGTTTAGTTGCAATAAAGAGTCTGCTTTAACCAAACTGAACCAACACAATTATTCAAAGCCAGTGCATGAACGTATTTATGCAAAGAACCCCGAGACATGACTCTTGTTATTCATGAAGGCTGATTTACACAGGACAGACTAAGTGCCATGCTTCCCTCCTCCACTCTCTCTTCTGGCTGCTACTGTCATTTTCAACACTGTCATTTTCAACACTGTCTATTAGAAAGAAATTCTGTTCGAAAAATAATGTTTCCTCAAATTTGACAAGCGTTGAATTCTCTTTGATTTAAGAAATAAAATCAATACTTTTTTTCCCAGCTACAACAGAATGTCAGTCAGTCAGTGGATACTGCCAGACACCTCCTGGATAGGAACAGTGCAAATATAGTATTGTTATACAGGTCTGGCAATGAAAGACTGCTCATCTCTTAATCCCTAGTAAGAAAGAAAATGCTTCCACAATGTTGGCATTTTCATGCCGACTCAACTACATCTCCTATGTATGTACAGAAGCTGAGATTTTGCAGAGTTATAGGATGCAAGTTATAAGTTGGTGGTTGGGCCGTATGCAAATTCAAGAGCAGATGTCCAAATGTAGATGACATTCAGGGATGGAAAATGTTCTTGTTTTTGGATCTTACTTTCCAATGATGAATGCCAATTTTCCTCTCTAGTCAACATTTAAATGCATATAATGATTTGACTAGACTAGAGAAATAGCAAAAGCAAACACATAGACACTCCCAGCTGTTGTGTTGTTTGGCTGCCTGTATTTTGCATATTTACAGCTAGGTGGTACCTCAGATTGGGTCATGGGCACAGATGGAAGGACTGGCGTGGACTGAAAAGAGCACAGAGTTTGACAAGCTGTCATTGACGTTGGCATCCTTTTCTCTTGTGATATATACACTCTCTGTGTGTAATCCAATCTGTTTTTTTTCCCTTTGTTGCCAACATAGAGTGCTGCAATGAGCTGTGCGAGAGCTGACAACAGTCTTACCTGTGGTTCTTTTTGCAGTCTGATGTGCATCCCCCTGTGGCCAGACAAAGCCCTCTTCTCCACAGCATGATGCCTGAAGTGATAATAATCACCAAAAACCTGCACAGACATAAAAAGGGAGAGGCAATGATTTCATCTGCAGCGACTGGATGGCCAGATAACACTCTGTGCTCACCAAAGCATTCATGAGCACAGGAGCAAATGTGCAAACTGTGTTAATTTCAAAGAGCGCTGAAAGAAGACACATCCATTTGTACATTAGAGTCTGGCATTCTCTGCCCACATTCAAAGTTAAGTGAGTATCTATTACTGCACTGGCTGGTAGAAAACTGTATTTTATTAACGCATATTGTGTGAGTCTTGGCCAGTGGATTGCCGTAAACACCACATACCATAAGCTCTCTGGAGATGCCGAACACACACACACGCACACACACACACACACACACACACACACACACACACACACACACACACACACACACACACACACACACACACACAAAAGTGAATAGACATCCATTAGAGTGTCTATTCAGAGCGAGACTGAAGCGTTCCACGTGCTGCTGTCATTGTTCCATTACACAGCCTGCCCATGAAATAACTTTTAAAGGACAAGCGGTTGGGTGACAGCTGTCACCAAACTGGCCAAAAACATCCGGGAGGGCTTTCTTTTTGTCAGCCCTGCTCTTAAGTGACGCACGGAGCAGCCTATGCCCCCCTCCCTAGTCATCATGGTCAAGGACAGCTGACCTGAGACCAAGATAGAGACTAAATAATACAGACATCTCGAGACAAGTGAGCTGCAAAAGGACTAAAATAACCAAACAAAAGTTGGAGGAAGAAGACGAGGAGGAGCAGCCCTGATTCTCTTAACACAGGTATTCACAAGAGAGAGAGGCCTCCATTTGAAGAGGAAGCATCGCAATCTGTACAGTAGTGCCGCTGGGGACTGGCTCACCTTCACAAGCCCAGTGGAGCGGAGGAGGAGAGGAGAGGAGGAGGAGGAGGGGATGACGGAGGGAGGCGAGGGGGATAGGGAGACGCGGGGTTTGACAGGCCGACCAGGCAGGATGGATGTGTGTGAGGAGGGAGAAGAGCAGACGCAGCAGGATGGAAGGCTCTCCAGGGGCTGCCGACTGATTCTGCAGGCTGGCTGTCTGCGAGCCGACCAGACTGGAAGCTGGAGCTCAGAGGGCTGGTCTGGCAGCGCTGATATAAAGCTGCCAGCCCGGCGTCGGCCAATTTGACTTCATTTGTCAACTATTAGTAATTAAACTGGGTTTTAAATCACTCGCTACGATAATTTTCACATAAACCGTGTGACAGTCAGTCTTAAATTAGTCAGCATTGTGCAAAAAATATATTGTTTCCCTTGGAGATCAGGTTGCACACAATTACGTGTGGGCTAGATGAATAAGGCTGCTTTTGTGAAGCGACAGCTCTGCAGAAGGACACTCCTTAAATGATAACAAATGTGGCAAGAGCAGGGGAAAATCTCAACATAAAAAAATGATATACTACCAGATATAAAATATGCCACATAGGCAGTATACATTAATATGGTTTAAGTAATATAGCCAGCACCGAAACAGAAAAGTGAATTTAAATAACTAAAACAGGATACTTTCCTTGGAGGCAGTGTTGAAAAAGATCCTCTGTGGATGTTGACTTTGTGACATCTAAAGCCTTCTTCTCTACGTCTTCCGCCGCAAACTAAAAACACATCTCTTCCGTCTATACCTTGAATTTAAAAAAAAAGAAGTTTTTTTTTTACCTCGTATTCACTTTCCAGTTTGGCTTTCTTGAGGAAATCGTACTTTCTTGATTCTTGGTGTTCTGAGTTTGTACTCTCATGGTTGAATGCACTCATTGTAAGTTGCTTTGTATAAAAGCATCAGCTAAATGAAATGTAAATTCAGTAATTCAGGGACTGAACACACAAACACCCTGTCTAGAAAATAACATCAAAGTCATGCAAAAAGGAAATAGCCTTGAATGATGCATGATTGAGGTGTGATGAGGGATGTGACCCAAGAAAATAATGAGACCCACTTTCACATTGATTGCGACAGGGCAGGAAGCTAATTTGTGCTGCACCGCGGTGGCTTTTCTGTGAGACAAACCTATTTCCTAGAGTGCTGATGTCCTCATTTAGACCTCGGCTCTTTGGGTCTTGGGAAATTAAGATGGAGATAGAAATGTTGGTGGAGCGGCCCATGAGTGTGGGTGAGTCATGCCTCGCTACAGTCTGAACCAGAAGGAATCATACGAGGCGAGTGTGTGTGCCAGTGATAATAATTGAGAGCACTGTAGGCCATTAGTCACCCTGCCACTACACTCTGAGTCGGCCTTATAGGAACACTGACCTTTACACTCGTATCTCATATCTTTAGTTGTTTTGCACCCATCTCGTCTCGTCTTTACCTCCTTGTAGCCTTGAGCTAAAAAAGCAGTGTGTATGTATAGGACTAAAAATAATCTAGAAAAGGGAAGTAGGGTTGCAATTAAAGATTATTTTCGTTATCGAATTCATTTACAAATTGTTTATTCAATTAAATGGTCAGTTTGGTGTTTTGATTGACCAACAAAAGATAATTAGCTTACAATGATATAAATTAATTGACAATTTTTTTCCAGCTATAAAGGGAAGTGACACTTATTTGGATGAAGATAGTTGTGCATAGTCAGCACGAAATAATCCTTTCACAATAAAAGTGCAATTAACTCTAAATCTAAATCAATTCATATTTGATTATTCCAGGGTAAAGCATGTCAAAAATATGTATCTACACGAAAGAATGTTTCAGTATGAAAAAGAATGAATGTGTCAGATCTGTGAACAGAATAGCTGATAATAATAATAATAATAGATCATAACAGAAAATAGGGACATGCTTTTTAATAACAGCATCATCACGGAATGTCCTTGTATTAAGGTGTATTACCCTTTTCACTATATCCAAAAGAGGATTTCAGTGAAGGGTATGTCCTCAGATAGTGATAGCAGTTGATAGCGAAAGGACAGGCTACAATAAAATGCCCTTGTAAACTCCAATGAAAGTAGCACTTGCAATGTGTTTTAAGATGTAATATATGGAGCATAATAAATTCCCTTTTTTCTTCCTTTGAAGACCCGTTTTCAAAAGAAATCCATAAGTGAACTCCACATTTAACTATATGAATGTTTTTCATCTTAGCTTCAAAATCCACTGAGAATCTGTTAAGATCTAGTTATATAATAGAACCACTGTATTGATCTCAGAAACTTTTTATTTTATTATTAGGAAACTACCAGGTGTACTCACCACTTCTTCAGCCAACTGAGTGTTTACACTTTTATTTGTATTTCTTTAGTAATCCTTTCCGTAGCAAATTTTCTCTACTTAACACTCCCCATTGGGCAATGAAAGTAAGAAGGTGATAATATAAATCGTTATATTCTGTAAATATTCTTCATTTCATTATTCTTATGTCTATTAGAGTTCAGGTTGTGCGAGGTCAGTTTAACAAATACTTTCTGTGAGAAACGTTCCTCAAGGTTCCACGCTCTGCACTACAACACCCACACATTTTATCAGTATATTGACATTAGAGAAGCAGACTGGTCGTTGCACGTTCCAGCCTTGTGAGAAAAGAGGAGAAAACGATTCTCCTCCTCTTAGACGGGTTAGGGCCAGTAGAAATGTTAGATGTTCATGACGGAAAACCGTGTATTAAAGAGCCGAACTTCCGGCTGTTTGGTGTGTTTTTGGACGGTCAACCTGCGTGTTGACTGGACGACTCCCTGCTATCAAGATTGCAGTGCTTGTTACTTTGCTTGTGATCAAGAAAAATAAATTCAGAGAACGAGAGAAGTTGTTTGGTTAAGTTCTTCCGGAGGCTACACCAGGCATCCAATAATTGTTACGCTCTAACAAAGGTCACCAACTTTTTCTGCACTCCACCTGCCATCTGCTGACGTTATCAGTCAGAGTGGTTGTTAGACTTCAAGGTGACGGAAAGTAATGTCATGGTGCATCTCCTACTCCTATTCCGCTGTGTCCTGTTCCGGGCTCTTCTATGGTGGCGGCCTTGGTCTCTGGCCACCTCAAACCATAGTTGTTAAATCAATATTGGCCACAGGGGATTGGCCTCAGATCAGCGGTGCCGAAAACAGAAATGTAGCAAGTTTTCACTGGGTTGTAACCTAATGTTATTTCACATTGCGGTGTGTGTGCATACACAGTGTTGAGGCACCTCTCCAATATCACAAACTGACATGAAATTTGTTTTCTCATCAAAGTCGTGAGGACAAACTTATGCACCGCTCTTGTTGAGAAGTGTGCATGAAATGTGCTTCGTGCCAGACACACTGGGGTTGTCTCAAGTGATCGGCGATGATAATGAAATCTAATTTGTCTTATCGCCGTGCTGAAATTCTGCAGGGAGACTTAAAAGAATCCCAATATTCAGAGACGTGGTAGTGTAGAGGCAGCAGAGAGGATATGTGTGGATTCCCGCCGACTAATGCAATGATATATGTGTATCTTTATGTGTGTTTGTGTGTGTGTATGCATTCAGTATGGAAGCTGAATACAAATATTCAGCCTTCAGCATGGGAGCTTAAAGGTTCACTACACTGATATTGACTGTGACAGACTTTCACATTAAGTGTATTCCCTTAAGCTTGGGGAAAGTGCACAGAGGCAAATCCTCCTTATTGGAACTGGCGTCAATCAGACCCATCTTTCAGGGAAAAACTAGCATCAATGGTTTGTTAGAGACACAGCAATAACAGTAATTCACTCTAAACAGTGAGCACCTTGATTCACAGCCTGTGATGTTTGACTTCACTAACCTTGATGGAAGACGCCATGGTGGGCACATAAATGTGAGACTAACACAGCGATGCACACAATGCTCTTTTGCTCCTCCACTCAGCAGAGAGACACTCAGAGGCAGCTTCCGCTGCACATTGGAGAATGAAATGTCAGCCGGCGCATTGATCGCCACACAGCCCACAGAGCCTCTCCTTCTCCTTTCACACATTTATGTTGCCTGTTTACACAACTCACATCAGTGCAAACCCACGACAGGAACGGGAACTTTCTCTGTTGCTCACAGTTTATATACACAGCAAATGTGTTGTTTTGCGTCGGTTGGTCTGGTGCGATATTTCTGCTGTTGGGTTCATAAAACAGTCGTGTTGTTATCGTCTCCACTGAGCCACTGGGCTTCCATCGTTTGGACTAATTACAGCTGAAACTCTGGGGTTCTGCTTGGTGGAAGAAAGTCATTATTTTCCTCTGAAATAGAGGCTAATTGAGTGTTTTCAAATAAAGGGTAATTATTTGTTTGCATCTTAGCTCCAATTCTGCATGTTGCCGCCTCGTCTGCATTCACCAGCTCAGGGGACTTCACGTCTCGGGAGAAGCTGAGCCACAAAACCGTTTTCGCTAATTATGTGGCTGAATAGCAGAGATTTAACAAAATGCCTATGAAGACTGTCCCTCCAGCAGAGGGGGAGTAACAAGACAGAGGCAGCATGAAAGGTGTGGAAACCGATTTGGGCCGTTTAATAAATCTTCTTTAATAGATATGAAAAAAAAAAGTTATTAAAGCAGCTGTTGGAAAAGCACAAAGACCTTGAACAAGGTATAGAGACTTTAAATCACGATGTGTCCGTCCAGACCCATTCCTTTTCTGGGAGAGTAGGACACATGGATGGAATATGAAAGAAATGAGAGAAATGAAAACGAGGCAGGGGAAAAAAATACATCACAGGAGAACACTGAAGAAGTGAGAAAATTACATTGGAAATGGCTACAAAAGGCATGTGTCACGCGAGACACTAAGAGAGCCCCTACTGATGCCTGACCTTTGGCTAATAGTACCGTGAAACTAAATTCAAACTGTCACAGTAAATGACTGCTGCCTTGTAATTTGAATCAATGATGGCATCACCCTCTGTGATTCTACGCCTGAATAAAACATGGTGGATCTACACCACATCTCTTATGTCTTAATGCAATGGGGTTAGAGCTGGATTCAACCATAAAATAAAATGGCCTGAGTAAAAGAATCTCATGCATTTGCGGCAGACATTAAAAAATAAAATGTAGAAAAAAGAAGTAGGATTCCTGATGTACTTTATCTTTGTGGCGTGATTTTTCAGAGAACAGATAAGGGACAGAGCAAGGAGAGCGGGCTTATCAAACCCCCCACACACATCCAGTATGAAAATACATCATCACTCTCCTAAAGCTTGCTCAAAGTGCCACTGATACAACCAGCCGGCATATTGAACTCACACTGGTGTTCAAAGTCATTTACATATGCGAGCACGAGCACACACACACACCCCTACACACCAAATATCCAGTGCTTTGAGAAAGGGAGACAGACAGATAAAAAATAAATAAAGACCTTGCATGGGAGGGAGAGTTTGTGTGAGAGAGACCTTTTTTAATATTTCAGATCACTCCTAGCCTTTTTAATTTGATATTTATCCCACTGGGCTGACTCTTCATTCTCAAATCCCTGTCTTGGTCAGAGAAATGTGCCAACCAAATTAGTAAACATCCAACTTTAAATATTCTTCGGCGAAGCGTTGAATATTCATGGAGACAAGGGAAATGGAGCCATTGGTATTTGCAGTGCTCCAGAACAGCAGTTGGGCTTGTTCCCCCTGTTTTTCATTTTTGTAATATCAGTAATCATGCTGTTAACCTGCTCTCACACATCACAGAGCAATAGTCTGTCAAGCCTACGGGTGATGGAAGCTACATATATGCATCTCTCAATACAATGAGCAAGAAATAGAGACACAGGAGGAAAACAGATCGACTGCATGCATTGCTAAACAGAATCTTTGCTGGAACTTGGGCCACAAGGGGCCTCTTCCACTTGCCATGAGGAAAATACTGGGTTAATTTTCAAGCCGTCTGGAGAAGGAGAGAGAAAACAGACATTCGGAACAGAAGAGCATCGGTTCCCTTTGGACCTGAAGAAGCTATGGAAGCAAACGTGCAACCACAGTGAATGAATCTGACAAAAGAGCTTAGGCAATGAAGCATAGCATTATGTAAATGAAGAACAAAAATGCTGGAGAGCGAATTAAAAAAAGAAGAAAAAAACCTCGTTGCGACAGGAAATCTTATGAAATATTGAGTATGTTACAGTGATTAGTATTCTAAGGTGTTGTGCTGTTCGAGTACAACCTGAGCACTGCTGGCCTCTATGCCTGGAGGCAGCATGTCTCCCTGATTGCCATGCCATTTAAATGTAGAAGCAATTGTGATCTGAAGTGAATACCACACGCAATCTGCACTTGACTTAGTCTTGGAAAAAAAAATTATATATATATATATATATATATATATATATATCGCTCTTCCTCCTCCTCCTCCTCCTCCACTCATTTATGTTAATAGCGCCTTTGTGTTCGGACGTGACTTTGTTTCAACCTGTTGTCGTCCGCAGTCAGGAAAGGGCAATACTAAGGAATGAAAATCCTGCTGCTTGTTAGTACAGTAACTAAAGTACATGAAAAATCAATGTGAGGAGCACTCAAGGGGTTCTACTATAGATTTTTCATAGACTCAGATCAGTCAATCTATCAATGGCTGCAAGAACAGGGGCTCTAAAAGAGGAGTGGTGGATGCACAGCTGCAGCGATGGACTACTGAAAGAGAGAGAAGTGCAAATGTCCTGAGCCTGGAATGTGCCCTTCACTTCAAGGTCTCAGCTCAAGAATATTTAAGCTGTCAGCACCTTCAGACATACAGCAAGAAGATGCAACCCTACTGCACCTCACATTTCACTTATACATCACAGCGAGATGAAGAAACACCTGTGTGCACACGCACTCACAGACTCACTCGATATCTCAGTCTTCTGCTCTCCGTGTGCGATGAGGTCAATAAAAAAAATAAAAAATAAGTACAAACTCCAGCCTCCAGCTGTCCCCTCTGGCTCTTTCCTCAGACGGTGGCCTGTTTAAGAGAGCCGGGATCCTGGGAGGCTGCTGGATTATTCAATTGCGGAGTGTAATTCAGCTCACTGCTCTCTTCCACATCACCTATGCTGAATTCCCCCATTGCCTGGACAGCCTCTGTCAGGCTCC
Source organism: Taurulus bubalis (assembly GCF_910589615.1). NCBI lineage: Eukaryota > Metazoa > Chordata > Actinopteri > Perciformes > Cottidae > Taurulus > Taurulus bubalis. The sequence goes on along the minus strand of NC_136597.1, from coordinate 11,886,171 downwards.
GTCACCCGAGTTTTCAAGAACCGAAGTAAATAAGTTCTACTTCCATTTCCATTCAGCACTCGTCAGTTTAATTCCTTTATTCTACATGTCTTTCACTCGCCCCCTAGCAACTCTTCCTCTGGTTTCATCTTTTATTACTGACACACTCAGCGCTTACATTTGATCCCTCTGCATGTTGAGACCCTTATTAAAACCATTCATGTCTTCCTATCTGCTCAGTAGGAAGCCTGACAGATTGAGGCTGGATGTGAACGTATTAAAAATGATCACATTATTTGACAGTATAGTGTGTTGTTTGTATTCAGGACATTGTGGATTATAGGTTTGTAGCATTGCTATGATGTACTGCTGTGATGTTTTGTGCTTCGGTCACGCATTTCAGCCTGTTTGTGTGGGACTGTGTGCTGCAGTGGGTTGAAAGGTGCAGTGGGTTAAGTTTGTCACTGGCAATTGAACAGTGCAATGCAATTTTGGTGTCAAGGTTGTGCATGTGGGGTCAACAGCACGATGTGCAGGCACACTTCTATTCTTAGGTGTTTTTGTCATTATAACTTTCACTCTTTTATACATTCTTCAACCAGTAGACACATCTGATTACAAAGACATACCAATTAAACCTCTTCCAAACACTATCATATATATATATATGCACATGTTTCTTTTATTTTATAACATTACTTCCTCAGAGGTTTGTAGACCAGACCAGCAAATATGTGCATCTTATTACACCACTAGCAAATTAGGAGATCATCTTTTCTGATACTTGTATTGTGTTGCAATAACAACACAATACTTTAAAGAATACCTTATCTGATGAGTATGAAATACAAAAAGAAAAGTCTGCCATTTAGCAAAGTCTAGGACCTCCGTGTTTAATGTGGTATTGACTCTAACTTGGTCTAAAAATGCAATATATGTGATAAAAGAATACATTTTTTGATGCTCGGCAACACAATTCAGTCAGCACTCGAAAGGCACCGTGATCTGATCCGCAGCCGCATTGACGAGCTGTGAAAATATGACATGACAGCTCAAATGTATTCTCTGCATGTGCTACCGTAGATTGTAAATGCAGGATACCATTTTAAATAAAAATTCCCAGTTTAATTCATTCATTACATTTGTTTTCTTAAATACAAGATTTAAAAAGTGCCCGAATGTGTTCTATTTCCATTTCTTTCCAATTGATTTCTCTGTATCTAGATAAAAATAAATAAAATAAGATGTGATCAAAACACAAGTAACATCAACTTCCAGCGATCTATATCAAAATCCATGGTGACCTACTCAAAATATGTTGTGGTTTGAATTAAAAGAATTGTATGATATACAATATAATAAAGCATATTCTTACATTGCTTGTGCACGGCAAAAAAAAGTTTCAGTGGCCTCAGATGAAAAGGAGACTCGAGCTCCCTTGGGTCATTTCTTGAGCGGAGCCCAGGACACAATGTGCAGCGGCCATGGAAGTACAAGCCGACTAGCAGCGCGGAAAGGGTGCGACTTTGAGCTCGGCCTCGTTCATATTCATGGGGCATTAGGGCCCCTTTCTCAAAAGCCCAGAAAGCCGAGGCCATCAAAACATGGAGAGTTTGAGCAACTGGGTCTCTGTGTATTGAGAACGGGAGCTTGAGCTTTGCATCACTTCACGAGTGCCTGAAATAACCTCTGCAAGGGAGCTGGCTCTGTGCCTAAATCAGAGGAGATGCTGAAGCAGTTAAAAGGGTTACAGTGAGTCGGTGCACAAATGGAAATAAAAAAAGGCAAACAAATAAAAATCATATCTTCCACATAAGCCTGTGTACTCAGAATATGATTTATTATGGACATCAAGATCATTCTGCCATAAAAAACCCCGACATAATTCCAAGTGAAAAAAGAACCGCGGGGCACACCTCTCTCACTGCTGCGTGCATCCAGACGCTTGTAAAGAAGCAGGTAGCATCAAGGGCTGTTGAGCAGTGTGATTGAAATTCACTGCCACTTCCTTGACGTGCAGGCAAGAAAGCAAGGAAATATAGTTTGGAGTGATAGACATGTGTATTTATATTCATAGCTATGCCAATGCACTAGTCAAATTCTTGCCCCTCGACTTCCACCCTCATGAGAAAAACTCAAGAGTTCATTGTTTGATCACTCCACTCCATAATTTCTCTGTGCTGTTATTTAGTGTCGGCAAGGTATGAATACGGGGCGTGACGGTGTTGTTGAGACAACAATCAGATTGTTTAATGACCAAGCATGAATTAAGCCATTAAAGAGCGCTTTCTCCCATGGCACTCAGCCAGCCGGATCAGGCACGCTTTGTTACGGTGCCATTCAAAGCAAAACATCCCACTTCGCCGCGAAGGGCATGACATTTACAACCATTTCATCTCGACACAACACAGTGGGATTAGTAGAAGCAGGGATTAACGAGCACAACACAAAAAGAGGAGAGATGACAAAAATAATTGGAAGATGATTTAGAAAAACAATTACAATTGAGAAGGGGAAGGAGTTCAGCCATTGCATGTTTAAATTTAGGACTTAAGAGTTTAAAGATATCACATTGCAGCAGGCTTATATAAATGTAATGCAGCAGAAACAGAAGGACGTAACTACCACTCATAGTCGCTGTGCATTGTGTGCATTCGTGGCAGCGCTGAAAATATGAGAGAACGAAGCACTTATTATAAAGGACTCTTGTGCAAGGTCCCATGATAGCCTTCATAACAATGACAAATGGCTGAAGCCGTCTGGTGAGCTACATCATAGGACTACCACCTTTAAGACTGTTTTCTATTATGCTGAGGACGGGAGCACACTGAGATGGCTTTCTGCAAAACAGAACAAGGGATTAACATCCTCAGAAACCATATATATATTTTTAAACTAATTTTGCTTTTCAATTTCCTTAGAAATACCGGAGACACTAACATTCTCTGAAGATAGAGACAGCCCGGTGCACCACGCCGTTTGTCTTTTCACAATCCTCCTAAAACAATGAAGCCAAGCGCAAAATACCATTAGGTTTGTGACAAAAAACCTGAGGAGAAAAGTTTCAGTCATTCTTGACAGCCTCTGCGGTGCATTCAATTAACAGCGTGAAAGGAATCTTCTCAATTGTCATCTCTCAACAAAAATGTACTCCGCCCCAACACCGCTCTGGAAGTGTGGCCAGGAGAGACGAAGCGGTGTGAAAATTTCACATCACGATTATAGTGACCAAGATTATCACCATTATCAGTAAAGAGTGCTGAAAAAGTACTGATATTGTTATTATTAATATTATTTAAAATAATTAGCAATACTATGCACTTTTTGTTTTCAGAAACATTAAAATAATAACATAGACAATACCTTATGTAAACAGAAAAAAAAGCTTCCCAAGTGTCTGTCACTGTAGACAGTGATGTTGATGTGGTTTTCGATGTAGCAACACTGAGTGGGTCCCCAGGGCTCCATACTAACTTTGTTCACCACCTTTCTGAAAACAATGTTAACCATCTCGAAAAAAAAAAAAGATAAAATGTTGAGGAAATAAATAGTTACATTTATGTTGCTTCATTCACAGAAATAGATTTAAGACGGAACTGAATCTCTTGCCACAACATCTGTAATCTGTGGGAAAATAAAAATAAGATTAAGAAAGAAATAAGATTTCAATAAGATTGCTTTGAAATGTCATACTGTTACTTCTGGTCCTAGAAAAAAGTCAAACTAAAATACAAAGGATTTTTACTGTGACTGTTTGCCTGATAAATAAACCCAACCTGTTTGTCTGCATTGTCCAAATATAGCGATGTATTTATGGGCATATGGGTTGAGCCGTGCAGTTACTCAAAGTGGTTATGGCAAAAACAAAGTATGTACTATGTTGTGGCTAAATTGAGCTTCTCCACTGCCCAAAAGGTGTCGTTTGGAAAATTAAAAGTCCTGTTTTACAACATTCCCAATTAGTTCTAAAAGGGATAAACTGCAACCTCTATTGCAGAACTAATGCAGCAAAGACGGAGGACAGCTGTAAGATGGAGGGGCTTTACAAAAGCTACCAGTGTACACACAAAAAAGTTGACATAAATAATGCAGTCATCTTTCCCATTACAGTATAATGCAGCCTAGAAATTTATAGTGCTCACTATTCTATCCAACCTCTTAATGGGGGAACATTTAAGCAGTGGGTGCATTATTCCTTATTACGACCATGTAATATACATAAATCAAGCTGTGTGGAAATTGTATTTCTTTTATCAGTTCATGAAAACAGTCCCAAAAAAACCCCAAAAATGTTTTAGTTGGTGCAGGCTTCTGCACACAGAACAGAAAGTAGGTTTGGAGTCACAAGGGATAAGCATCGCGGGCTAAGGGATACATTGGAATACAAACAGACGGTACAGCGTTCAATACCCCAGCCCTCTGGAGCCCGTTTCCCACAGCTCCAATCACTGTATATCGGAGACAAACTCTTTATCAAGAGCTAAGAGCCAGAAGGTTGTAAATGCCATTTGAACGAAGAGCCCCTGGTATGTTCTGGGTCAGTTGCTCCATTCTTTCATGTCAGTTTTATTTTAGGGAATACAATTTGAAGAACCTCTGCATCGTTTAAATTGTAGACAGAGCTGCTCATGCGGCTCCGTGCTCTGTCTTTGCCCACAAAGGATTCTAAAGGGGGCTGAAAATGGAAAATGAACACTGCGAAAGTATTCTGCAGTCATCTTCTACTGTGAATGGCATTCTTTCCACATGGCAGACACCCTTCTTCATTATTCAGGCCGAGAATGGTCTGGCTGTATTATACTTTAACTATTACACGCAACTCCCTTTCTCCGGGTGAGGGGCTGCATGACAGCACCCATCCACTGTACCAGAAGAACTCTAATGCCTGCACAAGGATCATTAGCCACTGCTAAAACAATTGTTCACAGTTTCATTTGAAATGCCTACATTTCAGAGAGTAGTATACATTTCAGAGAGTAGTTTGCATCCATATGTATATAAATCTAAATGCTGTGCGTAAATACAGCATAAAGGTCTATTCATTGGACCGCCCATTGTTTGTTTGCGTATAACTGCTATGACAGAGCAGCCACCGGCCACTGAGAACAGTTATTGATGGAAAAAAACAATCCACCAACTTTGTGTATACGCCAGGGAGAAGCCACCTGATCACCAAGAGCACCCAAGTCCGGGGGGCCCAGCTGCCTTCTTATTTCACCATCACTCTCCGTCTTGTCTCGGCTAAATCGTTTCAGCTCGCAATTGACCAAGTGTCACGCTTCAGAGGGGAGCCCGATATCTCCAGCCTCGCAGACCTTTTACTTCTCCATTCTGCTTTCCTCGAAAAGGTCATTTCTTTTTTTTGTTGCTTTTACTGCAACACAAAGCACTCTTCGCTCTGCACAACTTTCTTTCTGCCGTCACATCAGCTTATCAGACTTTTCTTTAGGCCGTGAAAAGCTCACAGACTGGTCTGGGCTGCGGCCTAGCTGTGTAGGGGAATGAAGATACTTGTTGTGGTGGTTGATAAAACTTTCACTTGATTCGTTTTTACTTATTATTCATTACATTATTTCAATCCCTGAAACAGAGCAGAACACAGCAGGGAGGATAGGGACCATGGCCATTTGAGAAAATAAATTCTCAATTACTGTTTTGCTAAAAAACTAAAAAAGATGGGATGCTTGTTTAGTTAGTCACTGTATATACTTATATTTCACTGTATATACTTTATATTTATATACTTTATACACCCAATTTTCATAAATGTAATATGTTCTGCTCTTCTATTTTATTGTATTGTATATATTGAGTATTTTCATACTTAATATTTGTATGTTTACTCTGTAACTTGCTTGCTGCTGCTTCGAACTAATTTCCCCCTGGGGATGAATAAAATATCTATCTATCTATCTATGCGGGTGCTTGATTGCTGCAGCAGTCTTTCGCAGAAGATGACAGAAGTCAAAATTCACAAATAACATGCGTAATGTGAATCCATAATTAAAATGGCCTGACATGCAAACTCACTTGTAAGTAATGGTGAAGTGAGGGACTCATTGGGCACTTTGATGCATCACAATTGAGTCGTCATCTTGTGTTACTAACGAGCCGGATGAGCATGCTCCATAGGACACTTTCTAATGCAGAGGCGTATGTTGAATAACTCTCTTTCATCAAAATTATCTCTGTGTACTTGCTAGAAGAAAAACGTATTTACTCTTAAACAAGTACTGTTTCACAGTTATATTATTAATCATATACTGTGTAAAGGCTTGTGGCTTCGCATTTGAGCTACTCTCCTGTTAAAACATACATAAGCTTAAACAGTGACCTTCTGATGGTCTTGAGACTGTGGATGCCTACATGTCTCTGTGTGAAGAACGTGGTGTTCCTTGTTATCATATGACCATACCGATGCAAGCGAATCTGAAGACGTCATGAGAGCTTCTGTGATTGTGTCATTAATGTATTTAAGAGGTAACTCTCTGCTCATTCAGGGAGCAGTCCAGGATACGCAATTGACATATCATGTTGTAATTCTGACTCTGCTCCTCTTTGCAAAGATTAAATGCCCTGATCAATGATTTTACCACCAGGTGTCGAGTACATTTTTCTATTAGTACTGAACTCTGATTTACATTTCATGGGCTTTAAAATATTCATGTCAAATTGACTGTTACAAAGAAAAGTAGAATCCAAGGCATTATACTAGCATCCAAACAGGATATGATTTTTTTATTTAAATGAAATGCTAAAATATCAAATAAACTATATCATTGTGCGGTATCCAAAGATAAATGACATTTCATGATAGACAGAATGTGGGAAGACGGCAGAAAAAACGAATAACTTCTTAATAACTTCTCTTTTGTCCTCAGTCACAGTCAAATTACGTATCGTTTGTACACTTGTCAGCTTCAGACGGCGCCGTCTTCGCTTTTTCGTGTTTTAGCGGAGCAGGGATAAAAAGAGGTGTTCAGAATGTAATACTGGCTGAGCACTAATCTGATCCCTCACTCGCAGCTCTGGGTAACAATTTCCCCCCTCACCTACAACGGCATTGTTTCATTTCTAATTCTTATTTTCATTCACACCCTTCTTGATACCCACATATTACATTTCTAATATTATTTTCTCAAAGCCAAGATGGGAAAGTTCACGTAAAGAGTGAAAACGAGTTTTGAATTAGGTTAACAGTAGAAAAAAAAAAACAATGGCAATGACGGAGTACCTGCATTGATTGAACATCCCTGTTGTTTGGTATGCAGTATGCTTGAAGTTATTCCCAATGTGGAGAGCCAAAAGCTGACTTACGGTCTGTGCATAGTTTATTTTAACCTGTGGGAAGAATAAGTGATGATCTCCAAAGCGCTACCGTACAACTGCAAAGGAGGACACTTTTTTCACACTAAAAATGGTGTGTGTGTGTGTGTGTGTGTGTGTGTGTGTGTGTGTGTGTGTGTGTGTGTGTGTGTGTGTGTGTGTGTGTGTGGATTGCTGGCATCGATTTAATGCAAATATTCAAGCTGGCAATTGGCTTCAAGAGTGCTTATTCTTATTTTATTTTTTGATGTGATTCAGTTCCATTTGGGGAAACGCAAATTGACTCAATACCAATTAACCAAAATGGGTTCTTCTGTACTTATTACAATTTTATTTAATTGTTTACTTATGCCCAATCAAGGTTTCACCATGAGCAGTAGCAGAAGCTACTGCTCAGGGTGGATAGCGGCAGTTTCTGTTTTTTAATCCTGGCAATGGAACGAGTCGTTTCATTTCAATTTGATGAGTCGGTTTTCAAAGGTATTTTATTATTTTTTTTCGGAGATCAATGTTTTAAATTGCCATCATTTATAATTGATGCATCGATGCAATAAACACGACGACAGAGTAATTCAGAGGCGGAGCTTTCACAGTGATATTGCAAATGTCTGCAGACATTCGTCTGTCCTGATGGACTTCACAAGCCTGAGCCACTTCAGCAAAACGCATCTGACTGCACATTATGCAGCCGACTTTTAAACTGATCGTGCTGTCATGGACTGTTACACAAACTGTTCTGCAGTACACACCTGAATGCTGCAAGGACAGTGCAGGCAAACACTCTGACGGTAACATTTGCAATGCCCCAACCAAGGATTTCTTTGGAATAATACAAGATATGCACACACACACACACACACACACATGCACGCACGCACGCACACGCGCACACACACACACACACACACACACACACACACACACACACACACACACACACACACACACACACACACACACACACACACTCACTCTCTCCACTGCAAAGGACTACCAAGGACTGATATCATGGTAACCTGTACTATCTAATGTAATAAAATAACCACTTTCATGGCTTGAAATGCAGGATCCTTTCCATGACTCACAAGATCATGAAAAAATAAGTTTAGAACTCTTGGACAATGTGGATCAATAGAAATATAAATGTATCACATTCCCGTATTGATATATAAAATAGTGTTTGGCCAAGTGTTTTTAATGCTAGGGCGTGGCACGTTTAGTCTCCACTGTACCGTGCTACGAAACCCAGCTTGCCACAGAGAACAGCTGTGGAAGGGAAGTGTAGTCGCTGAAGAAGAGCACAAACTGGTGGCAGTGGTAGCTGAAGCCAAGGCTGAATTATAACATTGCTACATTCCTCCATGTCAACAGAAGTAAATGTCTTACAAAAGAAACGTTCCATCTTCAATTTACTCAAAGCCATCCTCAATCAATAATGGGCAGATTATGGATGTGAGTAGTCTTAAAAAGCCTCCTTGAAGGAAAGAGACCTGAAATGAGGCAGACAATGCACACGCATGGCTGGCTCCCTATCTCAGAGGAACAGAGAGCAGTCTGGTAGACTTTATCCACTTGGTCTTTTCCGTCTGGTCCTCGAGTCATCCCACCACCCTAACCACGAAAATAACATCCCTCTTTCGAACCTTCCTTCTCTTTCTGTCCAAAACCTGACTGAAAATGTGTTACAAACTTAGTTAACATGATTTTCACGTATAAAACATAGTTTTGAGCACCTTTTGACCAATGGCTTCTGTGGCTCTCTGGCATAGCACCAACCTATTTCTCTGAGACATTTTTGGAAAGATAAAAGGTCTGTGGCTGCAGGCTCCATTTAATGAAGTGGTGCATTTAAATGAGAGACAGCTCTGGGACAAGGAGGCACACTTCCCTCAGATCAGTAAACACTGAAATAAAGTGAAAGCTAGAGGATGAAAGAAGGCAGGCTAGGAAGACTGAAAATTGGCAGACACAAAACCAAAGGAGAAGATCGCTAAGCAACATTTCCCACTGGATTTTATAGGATATTGTGGTGGCGGAAGAATGATGTAGGTATTAAATACCTCATAAGAGAGGATAAAAACCACAAGACAAGCATGAAGGAGGCTTCCACCATTACAGTCTTATTCACATTACATAACCAAGGAAGAGGACAATCTTTTCAAATGCCAAGTGGGCTTGAGAACTATGTGTGTGTTATGCCAACAAAAGAATGACCCCCCTCTCCCAACCCCTCTCACGAAATAAGAGTAAATCTACTGCAAATAAAATATATATATATAATTTTCTCCATGACAATCTAATGCCTTAACAGGCTGCAGATTGGTGTGCCCGTGGGCAGGAGGTCACAAATGCTTTAGAGTACGGCAGCCATGTTAACCCATGTTACTCCGCACACACTACTCCAGAGAAGTATCATTTTTATGTTAATGTCTGCATGTTAAAACTAATGATTAAAATCATCATAATCATTATTTATCTTGATAGAGAGTGATTTGAAGGGTGATCGAAGCAGCCACACAACTGGTTTATGTTAGTTAGTCAGATGGAATAACACATTGGATTAGTATATATTAAATGATTTAGTATTGATGAGAAATGACATTTGAAGTCTGGATATGAGGGATCCTCATCTTCGTGGGGCTATGGATGCAGCTTAATGATGTTCTGGAGGAAATGGCGCTGCAGGAGTAGAAATTAATTTGGGAAATGACAAATTAATCAATTTGTATGAATATTAATATTTTGAGTTGATAAGATGTCACTCACAATATGTTACCCAACAAGATGAAAATGTAAACACACTAAGAACAACAGTGCATATTTTACATTTGTAGCTCCATGTATGAAATAAAGCATTAATGAGTCATATTTCATATTTGTATGTGCTCATTCTGAAAATGACTTGGGACATTAGCGTGACAGAGAGAAAAATAATAATTTTACACTTTCTTAGGATATTTTCCAGGTACCATTATAATATATTAACACCTCTGGAGACTCTTTCATTGTGATTTGTTAGTGCCAACGGCAAGACTTCAGAGCTTTTATGCAGAGAGGCACTCCTCATTTTCCCTTCAATGTCCTGGGGGAAATAGAAGACAGCAAATACTGCAGGTGCAGGCATTGCTGCAGAACAGTGAAGTATGGGTCCAGGAGTAAAACTAGAGTGGCAAAGTGTGAGGATGTGAACACCTCAGAACAAATACGCACTGGAGAGACAACAACAGGGACTGATGGAGAACCAGAGAGTAAGAAGAAGATACGTTTGATGTTCCTTTTAATAAACTCTTACCTTAAAATGAGAACAAAAACATTAAACAAATGGACTGGTACATACACACACGCCTCCCAATTGCACACAACCCAAGTGAAAACAAGATAAAAGTAACTGATACAATCAGCCTGACGGAGCACGCTTTAAAACTCACATCTTATATAATCAAACTCTCCTTACCCACAGAGCACTTATGCATTCCTAAAAGCATCAGTGGCATTTCTTAAGCAATGAAACATGAACTCCATCCAAACTATTGTGATCAGTCCAGCCCACACAGCCGGATAGGTAGATCAGGGACAGAGAGAGAGAGAGAGAGAGAGAGAGAAAGAGAGAGAAAGAGAGAGAGAGAGAGAGAGAGGTATTTCATGTATTTACTTTGTTACATTTCATGCCAGTACACCTCATTTGAATCCGTTCAACAGAGAGAGGGAGGGGGAGAGAGAGAGAGAGAGAGAGAGAGAGAGAGAGAGAGAGCACAAGTAGGCTGGTGCATCACACATTGGCAGGCTATCATGTGCAGAGTGATGCACGATGGCCTTGGAGCACATTGCGTTCTACCGAGCACATAGCCGGTGTGCGTTTGTGTACGTTTTGGGCTGGGCTGTTATGAAATTGTGAAACAGTGGCAATAAAGCTAGAAATTGCAGCAGAAATATTGAATTTTGAAGGAATATTATAGTACAATCAGCCGACACAGGGTGCAATCAAACACATTTGCCGACCAGCTGGAGACTACCTGTCGCCTCGGGCATCACACGAGGCAGCGGACTGTTTTCCTGCAGCTTTTGAAGAAGGCCATGGCCGATGGAGTAGACAGTGGGAAGTTAGATAACTTGTGCATTGTTTATTTCAGGTCACATTTATACTATAGCCAAATTATGGAGTGCGTTAGCTATAAATAGAAAGAGAGCAAAATGTAGAGAGAGAGAGAGAGAGATAGAAAGACACCGAGAGGGATTTGCCATTAGACGTCTACTAGCGGGGTAATTCAGTCTATCAACGCCCACAGAGCCTGCCCATCTTCAAAAAAACAATGACTCTGACTGCTCACCAAGAACACAAAGTGACATTTAGCTCTAAACCCTGGTCTGGAACGCCCACACGGACACAAAATCATTATTAAAGACAAAAAAAACAACATACTATTGAACAAATTATAGAGAAACAGATATAACAACCCTACGTGGTAACTTGTAGAATGCCGATGCACACGGGCATGTCTGGATGGCATTTACACTTAAACACTGGTATTGAACAAATGTGTGCGCACAGCACACACGCACTCACAAAACACACACACGCTCTTTTCCCCTCACGCCCAATCAAATAAAATTAAGCTGAAGCATAATATGTGAATCTGCAAATACTTAAAGACACACCAAGACAATAAGGCATTTCTAAACACGGCAGGGAACAAACAATCAGTTACATGATGATCCCGTAATCACATTAGTGATAACAATCTCATTACCTCCTGATTATAGGCTACATCATCCTCCTTGATCTCTTCGAGGGCTCTGTAGAACAACCAAGGATGACGTAAAAATGACTAAGCTGTTTCCCCTATAGGCCCCCAGCCATACACAACCTCACATAACCCACACTGCACAACTGAAGATCATCCTTTCTCATAGCAACCACTTAGGGAATAGAGACCAAAATAAAACTTATTTGGGTGCCTCTGTGAAACAATGACTGAAGATGTACTTACACAAAATCTAATTTCAGACGGTGGATAATACAAAATTTCACCCTTCCAGTCATCCTGCAGTCAAGCTTCTTAGTTCTTAATACTATACTCCATTCTTATTTTCCCAATGGGAAATTGTCAATTATCTTTCTCCCCTCTTTTCTACTTCTCTCTTTTCTTATTATCCGTCGTCACCGTCTCTAAACTTGCAGAGACATCTGTATTCACTGTTGTAACGTCTGCCTCTCACATCAAAAGTGCATAAAGAAGCTCCACTATAGCGTTTCTTCCACATCTGTAATGGAGACAGACATCTTGTGGGCTGAGGTGAGAACCACAGAAAGGACCTGTTGGTTGGCGAGGATGAGGTGAGTCTTTATTTTTTTTTTTAGGCCCCACTTTGAGGCAATACTCTTGCTCAGGGTCCAGAGTAGCTTCATGTCAGATGCACTCAAATTGAAAGCTGCCATATGGCATCAGGCCGTCGTAGACTTGCTCCTGTGATTGCTTCTCGCTCTACTCGTCACAAATTAAAACTATACATCTCCGCTTTAATGTTGTGGTCTAAGGGAGCAGAATAGAGGCTGATGTCTTTGTGGTTTGGATGACATGATGGAAGGACAGATAAACTGGAGAAAGAAAGCCATTCACGTTTTAATCACATAAAGATTGAAGGACTCTTTTTTTTTTGCTCCACAGCATCATGTCCCTGGGCAGTTGTCTAGAATATGTACGTGTATGTGTGCTCTGTGATCAGATTATTTAACGTTTAATTGTACCCAATTCACTAATACTATAGATTTATTATCCATCTAGAATTCAAAAAAGCATTCTTTTAGAAAATCCCCTTTATTTAAGAGGGGTGGGAGGACATGCAGAACCTCCTACGCATACTCCTAAGAAGTAATCCAGAAGGCTGTTCACTGGCGTGTGCAGCACTCAGGCAGCTCCACAAAGACGCATGCAAATGAAGTAAAGTCACAAAGTCACAAGTGGAGCAACAGGGGAAGAGGGGACCACATCACGACTCACTGTCAACTGCTGAACACAAATATGGAAAAGCTTAGCCTTTGAAGCATTTTGATATTCAAGTGACTTAACACACCGCTGAGAAAATAAGTCACGACGACTCCCCCCCATCGTCTCCCCCCCACCGTCTCCCCCTTATTCTTTACTGCTTCAAATTATTTCTCTTTCGCCTATCTGCTAACTCTATGACACAACAGCTAATTTAATTAAAATTACTTTGGCAATACCAAACGCAGAAGCTGAGGAGGTGGCAATAAAAACTAAACTACCTACATGCTAATTAAATAGAACAACCTTCCTTGAGACCCTGCAATAATGGCCGTGTTATTCCTGTCTATTCCTAACACTGCTCTGTAAACACAACTGTCTGCCAGTGTGTTTGGGAGTCATGCATGCCCCACTTAAAAGACGAGAAGAGGAGAGGGCCATACTTTTGCAATCTGCTGCAAAAACAGGATTGCCTGGAGGGGTCATGTCTGGCTCTCTGATGCTCAGCTTTGATGTGCAATAGTTTTGTATTCACTGATGTTCACCGGCCATCGCTGTGTATGGATAGTCTCACATGTAGTGACATATGTAGTTATTGTGTACGAGAGATAAACACACACACACACACACACACACACACACACACACACACACACACACACACACACACACACACACACACACACACACACACACGCACACACACACGCACGCACACTTGTGTTTAAGAAGGACTTACATTTCCGTGGTTGATGAAACCGTGTTCCTTGGCGATGCGGTCCGCTTCATCTGGCCCCCCATTGATCTGGACAGCCCAGGCGTTGGTGTAGACCTCTGCAGCATCAATCCACTTCAGTTCTGCCGTCAGGAGGACAAAGACTGTCCATAAGTGCAGCAGGGCCACCCTGGCATCCATGAAAAGGAGCACACTTCGCAGGGCAGCCTTCCCGTCCGTCTGTCACTGCTTCCCGGGCAGAATGGGGCTGCTCTACCTTACAGCAGCAAAGTAGAACAGTGTCCTAGAAATGAGAGGACAGAGACGGCTTTAAACACAAACATGGCCTTCCTTCTGAACTGGGTCGCCCTTGGGCCTAATTTACCTACTGCTGATGCCATTTAGAAAGCTCCCAAAACTGAAACTAAAATAACCAGCACACCCACAGACCTTACCATGCATCTCGCTTAGCTCACCGGTCCATTGTCAAACAAAAAAAACATGTCTTCATAAATGTGCAAAAAATAATAACATCAGATCAAAACAGACAGCTGAAAACAGAAGGTTTTTTCTTTTACTTTTTCAGACTTGAAATGGTAATGTATGATAATGATATACAGTAGTCGTGTTGCTGCAATACGGGACGAGCTGCAAGCAAACCAGTACACAGCTAGTTGTGGCGACCAGGCCAAGGCATCTGAGGGAGGATATTTAAACGCTCACTCAGACACTGCTCTTAGGTTCCAATATTCCAAGATTTTAATTCCATCCCTTATCATGTATGAGAAGGTACTGTACAGCATATTTTAATTGAATAGTAATATAACAAGCGCAAGAAGAAAAAGGACCATCATTTGAGCACATGTTGAAAGAAAGAAGATTTTTCAGGTTGAGGCATTCTGCAGGCTTTTGATTTGTCGCAGGAAAGAAGCCCGTAAGTCGCACATAAAAAGGAAAAGCTTTGTGGGAAGTTAACGGACTCGGAGTGAGAGGGAAGATGATACGGTGGGGGAATCCGCTCAGTATATCGGCCCATTCAAAAGAAAGATGAAGAGGAGGGAGGTGATGCAGGTTTACATGCCTGTCCAGTCCTACTGCTGAGCCCACCAATGTGGCATCATAGTGCCAGTCGGTGAGTCAATCCCTGTTACACTGATGTGAAAAGAAATAGGAGCTACTTTAAGTGTTCAGTCTAAGCCTTTTGAATTGAGGAAATGTAAGTCTGTTGTGTTCACTTTTGACTTTCCGCTGGATTTTCTGGAAGGTTTAAAAATTCGAAAAGGAACTGAATTTCCAATATAAACCTTTTTTAGCAGGTACAAAGAGAAGAACGATGGGGGAAAGCTGGCGTGCATAGGGACTGATTGCTGGTTGCTCTAGTGAGTAGGTTTTTGAATATCTAGTGATGTCTGAATACGTCAGTACGAAGGGGCAATAAAAGTGGCTGATCACATTCATGCTCCTTAAAGGATGAGCTCTTTATTTTGAGCACTCGATGGAGCCATTCTCATACTGTTGTTGTGCTCACAAGATATATGGATATATGAATTCAGATTTTGATGATCTTTGCTCAGCAGTTTTAGGCTCCCAAGGATGTAAACCATCTTGAGTCCAATTACCATGTGGTCTTTCCTCTGTCTATGGCCACACTGAGGACAATTTAACATTTGTATCCCCACTCCCTCGATGCAGAAAGCCCTCAGTGCAGTGTTCATTGTGTCAAACAGTTTCAAGTTGTGGGGTTTGATGACCAATGCAGACTTTAAGGGGCTGCTACGGAGCATTAGACTTTCAGTCTTGTTAATGGATTTTTATTTTTTAAACAACGGGAGCCTACCTTCTGCAAGGTAAGGCAAACCTGCTGTAGAACAGACTGTTCCACTGACTGTGCCTGGACGTGTTTGGACTCCTCAGGCATCGGAGGTGAAAGAAAAAAGCTGTGTATTCTTACAGTGCATTCCAATTAAGTGATTATATTGCAGAAGGTGGCAGTTCACCTTGTCACCAAGTCTCTTCCCCTCCTGACCCCAATTTAGACAGCATTTAACAACAGTTACAACACATGGCAGCACCAGAAGCAACGGGTCCAGTCAATCTGGGGAACATTTCAGGGATATGACTACATGTTACCCACAGACATACAATACATGTACATATATACAAATATACACAACATATACACCTATACATATAGACATACATACAAAGACTAAGAAACTGTGTTGCCTTGGGATACTCTTAGGAAAAAGGGGTGACTCTACTGATTTGGTTTGGATCATGTAAAATAAACTCCTTTCAGTGAGTGCATCCATATTGATTTTCCACACTTAATATGGGTCCAGTCAAATAATGGCTTGTTCTTGTGGACTTGGAAAATAAAACCACTAATTCTAATTGAAAGAACACTAATAGCTTGGCAGTGGGCAATTGGAAAAGAAGCGAGGTAAATTGATTTGCAGGTAAGCTGTTGTTTTGCCTTAAATTCTCTCTAAAATCCATTGTTCAAAACAGGGAAACATTTCAGAACTTTTTTACCAGCAAGGAGTTACGCACATCCAAACTATTCAAAGAGGAGAAGCTCGCTGAATCTGAATATATACTGTGGCTGTGCAGATACATTTAGGAGTGTATGTGGATTGGAGAGCAGCAGGAGAGGTGGTGGAAACATGACCAGGGGCTGTCACTCTTCCTGTGGTGCAATTCTTCTGAGCTCATTAGATGCTATGCTGGAGTCACAAAAACAGGAGCAGGGGGTCTGCTGTCACCGAGCGGGCTGGGAGAGGGAGGAATAGATGGAGAGAGTGAGGAGGAGAGAGAAGGGGGCATCCCTCCCCCACACGGCATTGCAGAAAATAACGAGCACGTAATAACGCCCAAAACACGGTCTCTCAAAACAAAGCCTGGAGAGGAGTTAACAAGAGTCTACTTACTCTTACAATATACATCAAAGGCCTGAAACTGAGATGAAGCTTCAACCTCCAAGCCATTGGAGAACTTATAGACCTTAGGATCTAAACTACAACGAAAATAAAAGATATTCGAGATTAGCGCCACGCGTAAGTGAGCCAGTGGAAATGCATGGGGTGGATAGGTGACCTGTGGTCTGCTGAAATAACACGACAGCTTTGAATTATTAATTCCCCACCTTCTGTTTCAAGCTATTGACAAAACTCAAGACATAGTTCAGTATCTCATGGCAATAAGGATGGTGAGAAATAGTTGCTCAAAGATACCTGTTTTTCAAAAAACACTTTCTCTATTACTCACAACAGCAGCAGAAACACCAACAGGTAGTTCCTAGCAAAACATTTGGCTGAGATGTTCCCTATAGAAAATTCATTATGAGCATTTGAGCAATTAATTACTTAACAGCTACTTTGTATTTTCTCATTTGATCAAATTTAATCAGATTTTCAGAGAAATTCTCGTTAGTATTGTGCATTATTAATTTCGACGAGCACAATTGTGCAACACACAAGACGTTACATCATCATCTTAAATTATCACCCAGCCTCTGCTTAAGCAGCGACAGCCGAGGTGCGTTTGAGGAGTGTGCCCTTCACCCCCCAACCATTCCGGTGTAGCTGCTCAGTGAAGAAGTACAAGCTGACCAGAGAGTGATGGATCAGCAAAGCTGTGTTATTTATTGTCTTGATATCATCATTTGAGCGCTTGGGCAACAGTGTCGAGGCCGGCTGGATATTCTACGGACATGCGGCTTTCAGGAACAATAGCTTTTAGGTTACGGGCCAGACTGCTTAAAATTGAGTGCGCAGAAATCTTGAAAGTCTGGGGGGGGGGGTTGATTTACAATGATATCAATATGGTCACAGTAATACTGTATTCATATTTTTCTGAGGTTTTTCTTTGCTGATCTTTCAGGCTGTGTTACGCCCACATGATACAATGGTTTAAACTCTATGGTGAGCTACAGCCAGCCACACACACACGCACACGCACACACACACACACACACACACACACACACACACACACACACACAAGGTTAATTGTTGGCCGATACTGACATGTCACAGATTATTCATGTTGACCACCAGTCAAACGGATAATGTCACCACACTATAAATATCATGGCACCGAGTCCAGCACATTCTAATATTCCATTTTATAAGTATACCCCAGCTCTGGATCGACCTCTTATAAAAGGCTGGTTTGAAAAAAAATTAAGTTCAGAGAACTAGGTTAGCGGAAAGTTGCCAATTACATTTTCTCACCCATCTGGAAAATCTGTATGATCAGGAAAACACTTGACCCCTAACTGCCCCAGAGAAACTGCTTAGTGAACATCCGCAGAGGCCTACGGGTTATATGAACATGTATGAAAATGCAAATGTGTAGCATATGCACTCAGTTAACTTTGTCTCCATTAGGATCTCTCTGGAGAGACGCAATAAACACTATGTGACAGAATCCCACATCTACTCTTGATGGAGGTGAACAGGCGGTTTTTATTTGGCAATGGCAGGCACTCTGAGCTGTGACAGACCATATGCAGCACTCTAACTCCATTTCAGACTGCCCACCAGCCAAATCAACACCCACCATGTGCTCTGGGCTGCACTCTCACAGAAAACCAAGGCCCAGGAGAGAACTGCAGCATTTGTGAAGGACCACTGACAGCCAAGCATCTTCTCCTGTGAGGGAAAATTGCTCCAAGTCAGGGTGCAATTGGAAAACCAGAGGGATTGCACAGGCATGTTGTGCTCTGTCAGGTAAGCAGCGTACAGCTAGAAGTGAGCTGTGCGGCAATCGTCAGAGACACACTTTGAAGTGAGCGAGAACCCGTGACTGAGTGCCACTAAAGCCTGATCCATCTTTGCTCCCACTGCCTACGAGTGGCGGAGATGGAAAAGCCCGATAAAAATGTTGTCGAGGGCAGCAGCAATGTGTCCAGGAGCGAGAATCAATTCTGTAAGTAATGTCCCACAGAGAGATCCAGCTATCTGAATCTTGGCATTGTTCCCTGTGTCAAACTTCCTCTCATCCACAACACTCTGCCCTACTTTATAGATGAGTTCTATATATACATTGTTATATTATATTGTTGAAAAGTGGGACTTCTTACTTATCTCTCTCCTCCACTGGATTTCTGTTTTATGCTTCTTATAAAAATGTGTGCTCCCGAGAGTTTGCTATTGAAGGATTACCAGTATTGTTAAACCCAGCGCTGACGACGAATCATCAGAGCTGGAGAGGTGTGCATGTGAACCACACAGTCCGACTTCCTCCAGCAACATAAACATGGGACCAACCCTTTTTTAATAGCTTTGGTCTATTAACTGACCTGGACAAGATTTAGGGCCAACAAAAACAGGGATAAAATATTAGTTTCATATGGTAATCTGTGATACGATGAGGTAGTGTGATCCAATTGAGGAGGATGCTTAGAGCAATGCTGTTTGCCTCAAAAGCTAGTGACCTTGACTTCCTCCCTTGTTGAGATCCCACTGGGAGTTGCACTTGAGGTAAAAAAACAACAACAATAATAATCAAAGGACAACATGGGAGGCGTTAGATCCCTTAAAGTTGAGGTTTTCCAGCTTGTTGGTTCAAACTGAGCACACTTTACTTTTCTAAAAATACACATGAATATCTGATGTGAGGATGAATAGTGGTCTAAACAATCTCTGCCCCGCCTGAGAGGTAAAACTAATTGGAAAAAGGAAAAAAAGATGTAAAAAATGTACGCGCAAGAGAGAGAGAGAGAGAAAGAGAGAGAGAGAGAGAGCGAGAGAGAGAGAGGAACAAAAATCGGAATAAACAGAATCAAACGCGACATGCTGCAGAAAACCTGCACAGTAAATAGAGTTACAACAAACATGCCGCTATCTTACCAACAATAAACTTCAGCGAGGAAGCGCTGCTGCGGACCAGCCGGTCAAGTCATGTCTCCTCCAATAAAAAAAAGATCCACCTATATTGGATTGAGATTACCCGCACTGGGGAAGGGTTTACCTGACTGGGAAGACTGGTGAGAGCTGTTTGCAACGCTGGGCAGAGACTTTATGCAAAACCAGCTGTCATGCTTTCCGCAAATACTCCCATTGTTCACACCCACTCTGCTCCCCGCCCTGCTTTCAACACATCTAACTCGTGGCTTTTACAGAAACTAAGATGCCAATAAGAAAACGAAGCGTCCTGCCTTCTCATTATCGTCTTCTTCTTCTCTCTTTGTTATCTTCTTCTTCTCTCCTTTCTACTCTTCTTTCTCCTGAGGTTCGACTTCCAACTTTACACCTAACCTGAGGCGGTGTGTCCTCTACTTAGTCCCGGAGATGAATAAAGATGCGACCCGATCACGCCCATCCTCCTCCAGGTGCCCAGTCCAACTCTCCGGTCTCGCTTGTTCCCCTCCACCAACTTCCACCAGGGTTGTTATATTGTGGCCGGTGCTTCTTCTTTGTTCAGTTGTTTCACATGACTTGTTTCTGCTGCCTCGCGCAACGTGAAGCTGGCGTTAATTCACACACAAAATAAATTCACGGAGGGAGGAAAAAAAATGGAGAATGATGGGGTCCGCGTGCCAATACAATATAACGGTTCACTACTGTACAGAGATCACAACAAACTGCCACAAACCATTTTCTCCAGGAAATACGTCACGTTTGGGGCCGACTAGACTGTCGCGTGCGCTTCATTTGCTCACCGCGGTCGTCGAGAGGGGCGGTGAGTGTTTTTATATAGCGAAAAAACAGGAATGCACTTACCTAAGGTCCCGTTTATCCACTTCATGTTCTTCATTAACAGTTAACCTTCCCAAGCAGGTCAAATTGAGTAACAAATACATGATTATGGTGTAATACGTCATTACCAATCCATGGTATGCAACAGTAAACGTATACATTTATACAAGGGGGTTATATTTACCTACAAAGCTTCGGTTAGTGCTTCGCTAATGGTAGGACTGGACTTTTATTATGAGTATAATGGTTGTTTACGTTGATTTAAACCGCTATCGTCGTTATTGTGTCGTTATACGGGATCACTGGGCTGTGCATGTACACAAAACACACGTCCTTGTTTTCCAGAGCGAGAAGTCGTCCGACTGTTTGTGCCTCTGTGTGTGAGCGCCATCTCCTGGACGTCTGTCCAACTTACACGCACGAGTGAAAGAGGCACACCGCACGGTAGAGGGGGCCATAACACAAAGCTCCTCGTCTGACTCGCACGGTCGTGTCCTCACCGCCTGGTACGAGTGAAACACAGCCCGCTTTCAGCAGCTCTCCCCTTAGCACGGACCAAAGTTATCCCGGAATAAGGACAGCACGCATGTGCCGTCAACCCGGATGTAGATGTTTTTGTACCAGTCTGTTCCATGGACGTATGACAGATCCCCCCGTCTTGCCAAGTTCTGACCAATTCGCTCTTAATAATGAAGTACAGCGTTATATCTTAGCACCGGCTGAACAAAGCTCGGCCATTTCAAGCCAGTCTTAACCGGGTTAACCTGCCGTGACATGAGTCTACCTACCTGGGTGTCACGCCTGAGTGACCACCCCAAAACAATCTGCCCCCGAAGAGCTGCACTTTTGATTTGCGGTCAGAGAACACAAGTGGGTAAATATCGTGCACGTATTGCTTAGCTAAATAAACTCTGTACATTAGCAGTTTAAGCAACGTTGCATCGAGATGTTCCGACTCAGAGGTGGCCGCTAATGTGTCTTCATATTGTCCCGCCGTCTTGTGTTGCAGAAACCCGTCCCGTAACTTAAGAGGATGGACTTTCGCGGCAGGAGGCATGAGCGAGGCAGCAACTGGACCGACCCGGAAATAGTGGAGCTGCTCCAGCTGTGGTCCGACGAGTCGGTCCAGATTGAGTTGGAGAGCTCATTGCGCAACCAGCGTGTGTTTGACCGCATAGCTCACATTTTGCGCGATAAGGGCATCTACCGCACCGGGGACCAGTGCAGGGAGAAGATCAAAAAGATGAAGCTGGAGTACCGCCGCATTAAGGACAACCACAAAATGAGGTCTTGGAAGTTCTACGACGTGATGGAGAGGGTGCTGGCGAACCGACCGGCGATCACCTACTCCTCCATGGGCGGAGCTGTCATAGCTCAACAGGTGTTTCAGAGCCGGGCTGGGCCTGAGGCGTACCTGCAGGGAGCCCCAGTGGGCGCCTTTGGTCCCACTTCCTCAGGTGGCTTTCTGTTTGGTCAGCCTCCTAAAGCAGGAGATCCTCTGGATATTAAATGTGAAGATGTTGAGGAGAGCATGCTGAATTCAGGCGTTGGTCCCCCCGAGATGTACTATGGATCTGGAGATGACCAGGAAACTGACGGGCAGTCTCAACTGGGGCCGGAGGACTCTCTGGGTCGAGCAGAGAGCTCAACGAATGCAAGAATCTCACCTTCAGGTTGTCAATCTAAATACTATGAGTTCTAATATCACTGTCAAAGTAATTACTACAAGATTATATATTCCTTTTATTTCGGACTCATGGGTCCATATAGCAACAAACACAAATACAACAACAATATACAAAATACAATTCGAGGACACAGGTATAATCATTGCAGTTCCAAAGTCAGCCGTGGTTAAAAACATACATACACTTGTTCCAATATTTCCAGAAAGAAGAATAATACCTCATATCACTCTGTGTTGGCTCATTTAAGACTTTTATAATTAAATGTTCTGAGTCATTTAATCTACATTTAAATTTGTATATGAATTTCCTCAACACAGCATGGAAAGTGGGAACATTGCGAGTCACAAACATATGACTTGCACTTGTCCATCTGGGAAGCTTGAGCAAGATTCTGAAAGCATCATTCAATGCCACCTGAATCTTTTTCATTTTTGCTTTACTATTACTGCACCACATGTGGAGAGGAGTACAGTCGGCTCTAAAGAGAGCAGTTTTTTAGAAAGTGATATGTCATTTAAAAGTGATTTCTCTTTTTTCATACCCCTAGGTTTTAGTGACCTGAACATTGCCTGTTCGGCCACAGCTACCACCCAGGCTGTTCGTGGTCCTGTGCCACACGACGCATCTGAGCAGCCCAGTGCGAAGGCTTCTCATCCCCCGACCTCTGTGAGACAGAGGAAGCGCCGCCTGGGTGGCAAAACCTTGTGGGGCCACGGGGGTGCAAGATGCAGCGGTCAAAAGAGCCTGGATAAGGCCCTGGCCAGCTTCCTGAAGTGGCAGCAGTCGGCAGAGGAACGCCTCCTCTCCCTGGAGGAGGCCCGGCTGGAGAGAGAGCTGCAGGCCGAGGAGCGCAGGGAACAGCGGGAGGAGAGGAGGGCGGAACAGGAGCGGCAGCACGAGCTCCGCCTGTTCAGCATGCTCACGGGGGCGTTGGCTGCTGTCAGAGAGGGCGCTCCGGCCGCCGCGACTACGCCGACCGAACCGTCCTTCTCACCCCTGGCTCACCTGTCAGCATCACTGATGAACGCAGCCGCCACCTCTGTCTCGTCGTCTTCATCTCAGCCACCTTCAGAAGCTCCCGTTACACAGGCGGTTTCCACTCAGGCAACTGTAAAATCAACACCGCCTACATCTGTAAGGGCCTGCGAAAGGCCCCAGAATGTTTTGGCAACGCTGAGAGGTGCAGGACCTCTCGGCCAAAGCGTGTACCTGTCCAATCGTGGCAACAGCATCCGACAAAATCAAGGCATTCTCCAGGGGGGCTATGCCCAATATGCAACGGACAAACACCACGACACAGAGAACCCCGATGTGAGTCTGTGTCATGAGAAATTACCTGTTACAGCCGTCAGAGAGCTCTCATGTGGCCAAAAAGGATACCATAACGAAAATTTCTAATCTCTTTTTCTCACACAGGGTATAATCAACATGGGTACCAGTGAGAACAAGTTATGCTATGATCTTCTTCATAAACGGGTAAGATTAACATTGAAATCACATCCTGGTAATCTAAATTATTCTGCCTGCATTCACAAATTAATTTAATTTTCTTCTCTGCTTCAGCTGACTAAGCCTGACATGCTATATATTAGCATGTCCTTGTTGCAGTATTCAGACTGGAGGGGACACACATTGTAAGAGATTAAACTCGACCTTTATTCTCAGTAAAGCCGAGTGGCTCATAGTAAAGTTACATTTTAATTAGACCTTTCGAACTGAGGCCGTTTTATGACCTTGTTTCTCTTTCAGCCTGAGAGAGGAAGTTGCAAAGTTCCTGACTCAATACTGCTGTTCTCCAAACCCACTGAAAGCTGACAACGTGAGTGGAGGTTGTTGCTTTTGATGTTGGAATTGAACACGTGTTCCATGAACAGTCAGTTGAATATAGGATATAATATAGTATGATACCGAATGATGTATATGGAAGGTGTGACAATACCTTGTAATACTTCAAAACATAAGTCAGTTTGTGGAAAGCCAATAAATAGTGGTGGAAAATGTAAAAACCTATTGATACTCACAATATTTGCAGTTGACACAGTTCAGAGGTTTCCCTCTCCACAACATGTGAGAGGGAAATGCTGTACAACATTTATATTATGACTGTAGATAGTTGGCACTTCATAATACGACTTTACGCTCAACATACTGGACAAAAGGTAAACAATATTATTAATCTCCAAGAGTTTAAACTACTGAACATTATTATATCTACTGCAGGGCCAGCTGAACCACAATACATCGCTACAATTATCTCAATACATTAATCATTAAAAACTATTCTTCAGAATGACTAGTTGCATTTTTGACTGGAGATTGCATAAATGTTTCACATAAAAGCTCAAACAACAAAAGTTAGAAACAACATCAGACATTTAACAGAGAAGAAATGAGTAACAGACTTAAAACAAACAGTCAAAATGTATCAACCAATGAATTTAAGACTGGTTAGAATACATTCATTTCTCTTTGTTTTTGTTTTTTTTGTATAACTAATCAGGGTTACTGTGTAAGTATTGTACTGTGTAAAATAAGTATTTTATAAAAATGTTATACTGCTGCAGAATACACTCTGATTCAGCCATGTATTCTCATAAACGAAGGCAATGGGTTCAATGAATTTATCTGGTTATCTCTGTAATAATTATAAAGATGCTAAATGCTGCAACTGAACTAACATATTTTTTTTGGGGAGGTAACAAACTTAATTTGCGGATGTATTGAATGGATGTTTAGCAGGTGGATGAATTTGTTGCATATTTATCAGAGCTCCTTGAGTGCCTTAATTGGGTCTTTAATAACACTGTGTGTGTGTGTGTGTGTGTGTGTGTGTGTGTGTGTGTGTGTGTGTTCAGGTTGTGGTGATGAATGGCTGTGGTTCCCTCTTCTCGTGTATTGCTGCAGTAATTTGTGACCCTAAAGGTAGGTTCAAAATGCACTGACACACACAATACTTTGCTATACTGCATGAATTTTTAATACAAAAAATAGTTTGTCGCATAATCATTTAAACAAACAAAAAACCTTTTCATTAATTTATTTGTGCAGCTACTGTACATACATTGCTTATAATTTAGTTCCACGGAAAGCAAGGCTTCATTTAAAGCAATGTAACATATTTGTTTTGCAATACAAGCGCTTTGAAAATCATAAGCCTCAAAAGCAGCCCATGTTTGTCTATTTACTACCACCATAGATCATTTTTATGGCAAACCATTTATTTGTGCAAAAATGCTTGATGGATGTGTTTGTATATCATTGTGTGTTTCATGTTGCAGACGCCATTCTCATTCCTACTCCTTTCTACGGCATCATCACCGATGATCTACATTTGTATAGTGACGTGAAACTCTTTCATGTCCCTCTGGACTATGAGGTAGGAAATCAGAGCCTGATTTACTTTCAGTACTTACTCTATGCTTGTGTTTAAAATGTTTGTTCTTTATGTATTTGTTGTGCTGTACTGATCATATACATCCAATATATCTCACATTTAAATGCTTACTCCATCATGTGGTCTCGCTCAGTAAGGTGTTTTGTCAGTTGTACAATTTGAATCTTGTTGTCTTGTTGTTTTTCATTTCCAGGCCGATGGCAAAGGCAGTCGACCCTTCCACCTTACTGTTGGAAAACTAGAAGAAGGGTTGAAAAGGGCCAAACAAGAGGTAATTCATGAATTCATTTATTCTGCAGCACGTACCCTTAGTTAATAATTTAAAGAAGGACTCCAAAAATGCTTCGCTAAAGGTCTCAGTTTAGATGCTCTATTATTCTCAGTGATAGTTTTACAGCTTAATTTCTTAAGACTTTGAAGACCTTTATATTTATTTAGAAACTGGCCCTCTCTATTAGGGTTTGACTATCCGAGCTGTTATACTGATGAACCCCCACAACCCTCTGGCTGACATCTACACCCCGGAAGAGATGATTGCCTTCTTGGAGTTTGCCAAAAGGTATGTTTTTTCTCCCACTATTATCTCACGCTGTGGCCTAACACTGTAATCCTCAGGCACAAAGCGGCAAGTGCAACAGCCCTGCGTACAGCTCCTATGTGAACTGTTGCATTTTATGGGCCGGGAGCTCTGTCCTGTGTACGGAATATCAAGTGCTCTTGATGGAGTTTTATCACCTCTCTTAACCATCAGCATATTGTCAAGTGCAGCTATGTGCCAAGAAGTCTCCTGCATCATGTTTTCTAAATCATCTTGCCGGAGTAATTCCCTCCACCGATGCTTGCAGGCACTGAGCTGTTGTAACCATAAACCACAGTGCTTTTACCCTGACGTAGGACGCTGAGGGGACCATTGTATATTTCTGTTGCATTTTCTTTGTCGTAAACAATGATTAACAATATAAAACCAAGGTTTATTATTAATGCTGCACTGTATATATTTTTATTCTCTTTATCTCCACGATTTCCTGCTTCAGAAATGAGCTCCACTCTATCGTTGATGAAGTATACATGCTGACGGTGTTTGACGAACCTGTTGCCTTTCACAGTGTCCTCAGTATAGACAGGTACTGCATGAACCTAACCTCTGCACGATTACTCCGTGAGACCTTTAATCATAACGATCGTGGCTAAAGACGCTCTCTTAACTGCTAATGATGTGCTCTTTTTTCAGTTTGCCCGACGCACAGAGGACACATGTAATGTGGGGGATGAGCAAGGTACGTACTGTTCTGCACTGTGTGAGAGGGAGAGATTGTGAGATGTTTTATGTCCCTGCTCACAGAACAGTGAAATCTCTCGTTTTTTTCTTAGTGGGTGTTTGCTTTCACTGTCCTTTTTAATTAGAAGGTTGTCGGTTGTCATCAGCACCTCCTGTCCCATGTCAAAGTGTCTTTGAGCGAGACACTGAACCACAAGTTGCTTTTTGGGTGCTTTCTAGCAGCCGACTGCTCACAAATGCGTAGAATGGGTTGAATGCAGATGTGAAATTTCATGCATTTATGTATGTGAAAATTAAAAAAAAAGATTTCCGCTGTTTCTAGGACTTTGCAATGGCAGGAACCAGAATGGGCACTCTGTATACTGAGAACACCGACCTCGTGGAGGCGATGGCCCAGCTGGGCTCATTCCACGGTGTCTCTGGAGCCACCCAGCACCAAGTAGCACAACTTCTTCAGGACACGGGTATGGATCCAAGCTTCTCATCTGCTTTTGCCAAAATAATGTATTGAGAAAATAAGCATAACATAATCATCTTTTGGGAAAGACCGTCAGTCACACTAATACAATCAGCCGTCCTTCTACATCACAAGCTGTCTTTTGTTGATTTGGAATTATTTTTGGATGCAAAGTTTTTAACTATTCAGAAATGTGCTTTGTAGCGGCTTCCGCATTGCATAGTTCTGCTGCACAAAGACTTGTAACATTTAATTTACACATATGTATTGTCACTTCACGCTCTCATGTTCCAGAGTGGATCAGCAACGATTTTTTACCCGAGAACCGATGCAGACTGAAAGCTGCTCACAGTTACCTGACAGGAGAGCTGCAGAGTATGGGCGTCCCCTACCTGGACAGACCCGCTACACTGTATGTCTGGGCCGACCTCCGAGAGGTACCAAGCTCAAAGTCACGTCAAGATGACGCGGCTGGCACTAATTCAAATGCAAAATAACCCCACAAGGGTATTTCTGGAAAACCTGATGTGTCACTTTTATCTCTCCACCTTGGTAGTACCTCAGAGAGTCGACGTTTGAGGAGGAGTTGTCTCTATGGAGGCGTTTCCTCAGACACAAGGTGGTGTTGAGCTGTGGTCAGGCCTTCTTCTGCTCCACGCCCGGCTGGTTCCGCATTGTCTTCGCAGACCAGCAGCACCACCTTCAGCTCGGTCAGTCTGTAATATCAGTCTTAAATGATATGTTGAAAAGTTGATATGAAAAGTTGTTTTGTGTTATTCCCTGTAATTCCCCTACTCTGTCTTAAACTAGACATTGATTAGATCACATGGATTTATTCATTAAAAGGTTTGTGTTATTCCGGTTTATCTTCTGCTTTTATTGGATAATAGTTACTGACTTGTTCTGGCAATGTTTTCTGTTATTTCAGGCTTGAAGCGAATTAGGGAGGCCTTGAAAGAAATTGAGGAGGAAAGCACCAGCGCCTTTTCACGCTCTATCAAAGAAGCCAGTGAGGAGAGCAACAAATTGGTGGAAGAAGACAGTGCAGATTCGGACAATGCTGCAGTTGTCAATTCAACATCATCACCCCACAGCAAGTCATCGGACCAGCAGAAGGAGAAGGATAGCCCTGTTCCTGACACAGGCTCGCTGGCCGCTGAGGAGTTTGTGTTGCTGGACTGCCAAGCATCAAAGCCCGCAGACAGCCTGGGCTCTCTGATTGGTACTCTCAGCCACCAGATCCATGCCTCCGATTGGCTGGAGAAAAACACTCCAGAGCTGTCTGCTGGAGAGGACCCAGAGATGCTTGATGTATTCAAGGCCCTGCTCCAAAGAGCCAGAAAGTAAGCTTAGGATAAACTGGCACGAATGTAGCTGCCAGATTTTCAAGAGGCGGCCCTTCAGCATCCTTCTTAGTCCCGGCGTTCATGGTGAAAAGCTTGACAAACACCTGGCACCAAGTCAAATCTGATGGCTGATGTTTAGTGAAGAGAGCTGAGTAAAGAGGTGAGGAGAAGAAGAAGAGTAAAGGAGGCACGGCCAGGATGGAAGGACAGGACATTACTTTTCTACCTGCATCTGAAGGCCTTATTCTTAAACTGTTAAGGGAGACGGCCTTGTTTTTTTTGTTTTTTTTTAATACAGACTGACAAAATGTATGTTAAGTCAATGCCAAATGTAAATCAACCAAAATCAGTCACGCTGTATTCTTAAACACTTTAATCGTAATCTGAATTCCATCCATCCATCCATTATCCGAACCGCTTATCCTGTTTAGGGTCGTGGGGCGCTGGAGCCGATACCAGCTGTCTGAAGTGGCTGTCTCTGGGTGAAGGCAGGGCACAACCATAACCATTCATGCTCACAGTCACACCTACGGGCAATTTAGAGTCCAATTAACTTAAACCGCATGTCTTTGGACTGTGGGAGGAAGCCGGAGAACCCGGAGGGAACCCAATGTAATCTGAATTCTACATCTTTATTATTTGATCAGATGCACTTTATTTGATCAGAAAGTATTGTACTTTCTGTAAATTGAATGATCTATGAATAAAAGATTTTTTTATTTGACTATAATCTTTCATTTAGAGAACATCGGCATTGCCCACTCAGCAACATGTTCATATGTTTTCATTTAGTATGAAACATGCTCCAATGGCATTTTAGTGTGACAAGTTTGAACACTTTCTTTTGAGTGGGCTGTGGGTGCTGTTCCATGGTGGTATGACGAAGAGGAGAGATATCTGAGGGTGCAGACGCCATCAACCACATCACACTGCACCGCTGTGACAAACGGAGAGTGGGATTTCCTTCAATGTTTTGTCATGCACAATATGACCTGCTGACACCCCCACACACAGTTTCTGCATTTGACATAAACAAATGTCTGAGTGATATTTTGCTATTACAGAGTGTCTCCCAAGAATCAAGGGATTTTAAAGACTCCTTTCCTGCCTTTTGTTGTCCAGTTATTCTTTCCCTTATTGCTTAATGTTGGCTACAAAAACCTCTGCTTCTTCAAATATGGAATGGTGCTTTCACTTTCTCTACAGTGTGAGTTGGTGGGTCACACTGGGAAATGTAGCCGCTGGCTGGGGAAGTTTCCATTTCAGCAGAGGCGGAGTAACAGTGACTGGTTTGATTTGCCATTGAGGGCTTGTGGTCTTGTGCAGTACAAGGAGGGTGTTCAACGTGTTTGTACAGTCGTCTTTGTACAGCAGTAAACTTAGTGTAATACTAGTAGTGTAAACGCTGTACCTGTACAAAGACTAACCTCACAGCTTTGTTCCTGTTTTTTTCTCGACAACAACAAAGGTAAGACTAATTAAATTACAATGTTACGTTTCTCAAAGCTAATTTATATGAACTACATCAGTTTTGAGACTTTCCTTCTGTTGTTGAATTTCAGCCCACTCTAAATACACATCTCTTTCCTCTTGCCTGTGTTTTCTTTGCCTCTCAGTGGTGCTGAAATATGAAGTTGCTGGAGCTGGGGGACTCTGTCAGTCGCTTTAGGTTTTCTCAGTGCTGTGTGGGGTTGGCCGGTTGCCTGTGTGTCTGCTATGCCGTCTGGACACCGTTCTGGCTGAAGGAGAGGGGACTCTGGACGGAGTGGAATGACACTAAAAGTGACCAGACAAACCATAAAGAAGGCATCGTCTTCAATGGTGAACAACATGCCAAATGAAATCTGTCAACTGTCTGAAAATGTCACTAAGGGTTAGGTTAAATGTTTGACTGACATGCAGTATAACAGGTGGAAAATCATGTTTGAAGAAGGGCAGAATATTTAAACATGCCTGTTTCATAAGGCACTGGTTCTGCTATGGATCAGCTTCAGGGAGCCTTTTTACACCTCAGAAGCGGGAGGCGCATTTGTAAAAACACTGGGTTGCAAAGCAGCTTCTCAGTCAGCAGTAATAAACAAGTTTGAGCTCGTTCCTGTTCCAGAGAAGTGCATTCTTTTCAGAAGTGTTCACACTTGGCTGGAGGTACATATGCTGAAGTCTTGGTCAGCTGGTCTTTGTCAGCTCCATCTTGTTTGTTGAAATTGTTAACTCAAGGATGTGATGACCCACATCAGTTGATTGTGTTCCACTGATATTGTAACAATGCAAACACACTTTCAGATTTAATCTAGTGTGATTCCTCGGTCCTTACTCTGTGTGTAAGCGCGCAGCGAGCTAATCCACTTCCGAAAAAGGTTGAAAACAGCTGTGAATGTCCTTTCAAGTTTTTATTGGAAGCGATTATCAAACTATGACATGTTTTCTTTTTTTAAATGAAAGTGATTATAAAGAGTTACACAAAAGGTTTTGAAACATGAATTAGTCCACTAACTGGAATCAGAACGTATACACTTGTCTAACTGTCCTAGTAGTTACATTGTACCCCATGCCAGGAATATATAAAGTTTCACCGGTGAAAAATCAACATTAAAAGAATATGTAACCCAAAAAATGTATCAAGTACGCACCCTGTGTTACCTTAAATTCTTAAAGAAAACATTTCACTTGCATGCCTTTACTCTTGTACAAAAGTAAAGAGTACAATACAGTTAGCCCAACAGTAAATGTACTTGTATGTTGTTTTAGCCTCAGACAGCTACTATAACCATCGTGGTTATCAGTGAACAGAGAAACCAAATGAACAGTTCACAAATGAATCATCACACAACAGCTGTAACAGTACATGTACTGGTCTTACAGATGATGCTCCAGCAGGGACATTTGGGAATTAGATAAAAGATTCTTGCCAATATTTGCTTGTTCACAGACAAAATGGGTGGTGTTATTATGCAAGTTAAACTGCTACTAAAGAACACCCAACTGAATACAACTGCGTTGTTTTGTATTGTGCAATGATAGCGTGTGTCAATTATTGGATGTCTGGTGTAGCCTCTGGAAGAACTTAGTCAAACAGCTTCTCTCGTTCTCTGAATTTATTTTCCTTGATCACCAGTAAAGTAACAATTGCTGCAATCTTGATAGAAGGGAGTCTTCCAGTCAACACGCAGGTTGACCGTCCAAAAACACCCCGAACAGCCGGAAGTTCGGCTCTTTAATACACGGTTTTCCGTCATGAACATCTAACATTTCTATTGGCTCTAACAATTCTAAGAGGAGGAAAATTGTGTCCTCATCTTTTCTCACAAGGCTGGGAGGTGCAACGACCAGCCTACTTCTCTAATGTCAATATACTGATAAACAGGTGTGAGTGTTGAAGTGTGCAGGCGTGTGACTAACTTCCATTGAGAACTGGACATTTCATAGACACAACCAACTCCAGCTGCATAGCTGTGTTATAGTGACCTGAACTTTTATAGACATGAAGAGTAATGGAGAATAACAGCAGAATATAAGGATTTATATTATCAGCAAACACACTGAAAGAATGAAAGCAATGTAGTGTGAGCTCAATATACTTGAAAACTGCCTTAAAAGTACACACACTCTCGGTTTTACACTTCTGGTTTCAGTTGTAGGCAGGGGACATGTTATGAGGGAATTCACCTCTGAGTCATCAATTCATCATGCTGCCTATTTATAGTAAAACATAATGTATCTGTGGCCACTTAAAGTTAGATATCCATGAGTCTCGTTTACCCTTCCCTTTTTTTGAACTGTGCATGTATGTCTGTTGTTGTGTGTCTTCCAGTGCTGGAAGCAGAAAGAGTATTTGGAGTTCTCTCCTTCCTCATGGCTGTGAGCACTGGTGCTCTGTGTCTGGTGTTTGCCCTCTGCTGGAAGTCTGAGACGGTGCGCTCATACTCCAACACGCGCTCTCTCCTCATGGCAGGACAAGCCCTCTACCCCTCCACACTGCTGCTGCTCACCATGGCCTCCACAGGTAACACCACTGCACTGCTTAGAATATGAGAAACACTGCATACTAGCATACTATTTAACATGCCAGAATAAGATTGAGTATGTCCCAACAGTGTGTTAAATGCAGTATGCCAAAAATACCAGAAGGCCCAACTGCAATCAGGTTGCATTTTGCAGTCTGCAAGCCGGCACGCTTTTCTGGCTGTGCTGACCCACAATCCTCTGCGCAGCGTATATATGAGCAAGAGGGTGAGAGTTGAAGGTGTAATGTTATAACGAAGTAGCATCTTCCAATTGAATGCATATGCAACAATACACACTTTGTAAGGGCAGCTGCTGTGTGTACTAAAAGTTCAAATAAAATGATGCGTTTAGAAACGCAGCTTGTTTGCCTGAGCCACACACCCATGTTTTTCTCTGAATTAATAATCGGCTGCTGTTGTTTCGCGAATTTTAAAATAATATATGCATTGCAAGTAAAGTAGTAAAACACAGCCCCATATCCAATTAACCTCCAAATAGCCTTTTGGTTTGTGTAGTTCATGTCAAAGCCACACCTCCGCAAACTAACACTAACATACCCTGCAGGGAAGCAGTTTTTAAAGAGAGTTTTTACTTCTCTTGGAATTGCAGTTCATTATCATACAAACTCTTTTATATAGCTCCAGGCACGTAATAATTGACCTTAATGATTCTCCCCCCGCCTTTTCCTCTAATGATACTTGATTTGACTCGTTTGTCTCCTCTATCCACAGGATTCTTTTTCCTCCTCAGCTGGTCTCTTTTCACATATCAGCACAGGGAAGAAATCCGTCAAGACTTGTCTAACCTCGGCTCCTCCTATTGGCTAGGAGCTTTGGGTTGGGTCCTGCTGTTGGTCCTGGAGACGATCGTCTTTATTGTCGAGCAAGCTGTTGTGCCTGACATCCTACCGGACTTAGAGAAGGCTGTGGAGTCGTGGCGGACTTCCTTTCAACTTAAGGCGGCAAAACGCTCTTTCAGTGATGGTTATTACCCTGGTAACCGCTACAGAAACATGGATCCCATGAGCCTGGATTGGAATGGAGAAGTAAGGACATGACCGAAGAAAAGAATGTAAATTTGTAAGAGATACATTCAAGCACACAGACTCAATGATTCAATTCCCCGCTGCTTAATAGCTCTCTACTGTACAACCAGACTGAATACTGATGAACTGTGTATGGCAGAGGAATTAAGTCTGAATCCTGAAAGCACGTGAGACTGAAGTCCCCAGCTTCACGAAGACCTGATGGCCATTCTCCAGTTTGTTTGTTTATTAAATTAAAACGCACTAAAGACCAATACTATTGGCTTAGAAACTGGGCACCAAATGCAAGATGACAACTGTTTTCTTATAAAGTGAATGTGACTGTTTTTTGCAAAATTTTGAATTTCATAAAGCTTTGTCCAGGTTTGCCACTGGGCCAGGAACAGATCCAGTTGTGGACGATTTTCAGTTGAATTTGTGCAAACAAAACACTCACTAAACATTCAACTCATACCGTTACCTAAACATTTCAGTAGGCGCCCTAATGTAGTTGATAAATGTTAAAATAGTGCCATCTTGTGATGCCCATGTGACACTTTTGATAGACTTCAACAAAAGGTTGTTTTTATGTTTATGCACATCATAATTATTGTTAAAACCTCATTGCAAATGAAAAAAACCTCATTGCAAATAAGCATTGTGTTATTTTAATTAAAAAAAAAAATGTCTGTGGTCCATCAATCAATGATCCCTTATTTTATTAGATTTTTTAGATATGTTACAAGGCTTAGTTTGCCATGCTGTATTGGCTGTCCACATCCTTCCACAGCTAAACACAAGTTAAAAGCTTTCCTGTCCAACAGGGTGTTATCTGAGAGCGAGAGGAACGAGTGCTCAGTCTGAGCAGGATATTTAACTGCTTGGACAGTTGTCCCACATCGGCCAACCAGGTGCTGCATGTGTCGTGCATGCGTTTCCAGCATACAGTCCTCGGCTCTGCGGTTCATTTGGACCACCAAGACAGCAGACTGCCTCCAAAGCCGTTATTTACTTTCCTCTCACACATTCCCAAGAGGAGAGGAAGCACTCTGATGTTGGACTGCTTATGTTTATGTTCTCAACCTGCCAAAGTGGGGGAGAATTAAGTGGCTCTGGCTCTGTTAATTGGGCGTTAATCAGGTGTTGCACTAATTAAAAGGCAGTTCCGCCCTGTTGGGCCCTGGTAATGAGTTTGTTATTAAATCCACAGAGGATTTTTGTCTCTTTTTCAATTTATCGACAGGGTAGTGCTTAATTGCTGTGTAAATGAGGGGAATGTCCTTGAAGGTCGTCTTGCATCAGCACACGATCCATGAACAGAATTGTTCTAAAGAGCTTTCCCACCCAAACTTCAAATCCATTCAATTCACTGTGTGTTGAACTCTCGTGTCCAGCGGTGCCTCTCAGTGACAACTTTCATCATTCAAAGAAACCTCCTCAAACCTCCTTTGCTCAATTGAGAGAGCAGTTACACTCCTTACTTTTAAAAAGAACAGTACTTTTTGAATTGATTTCCTTTTCACCTGAGGTTGCTTTTATTTCCCCCAGTGGGTCCTGTCTGGGCCAATAAAAGTGTGCAGTCTTTTATAGCTGCCAGTATCTCATAAACAAACCCTTCACTTTTCAATTTCCACCACCACAAACACTGCTCTTTCACCTCTCAGACCAAAGGTTGAGAATGCCTTCATGGAAAGAGAGGCCAAATCAATGTGAAGATAGAAAGACAGAGATAGGGAGACGTTTAGGCACAAAGGATGAAACGACAGATGAATGGTCGAAGATGTTACGCACTGATAGACAGGTGGCCTGATAGACACAGAGAGATTGTGGGTACTGATTGTTGAAGGGCATTTGCTACATAGACATCAATCAGAAGATGGCACCAAGATTGAACAGGCCACCAGTTTCCTGCCAGTGGCCCGCAGCATGTGTTGAACACAACCCGGGATAAACCACTGATCTTCATATCAATTAGAGACCAATTATACAGCCATGTCCTACTAATTATGCTGCACTGCTTCCATCCCATCCCCCAAGTGTGTGTTTCTCTTTGCATTTGTGGTTCATTGAGATAAATAAATAAATGTTTGCTGCCAAGGCGAAGCATCCTCAGTCAGTGCTGGAAGTTTGTATTTTGGAAGGGAATGAAAGCAAGGTGTAGTTTTCAGCTTGGCCTTTTGGTGGCACTAGTGCAACATCTATTGCTTTGCTTCTTGCAAAGAAACCTGGCAAAATGTGGGAGACACTGCTCTCATTTGATGAGTAATGAAATCACAAAAAAAGCTATGCATGTATGTATATGTGGATGCGTTTGTGTGTGTTTTGATTTTTATTTGCGAGGTAGACAAAGTGTGATTAATATTCTCAGGCATATTTCAGAGGATTTTGAGCCAGAATCTGCCAACAACCTAATAAGTCCGGTTTTATTTTCCTCGATCTGGGAGCAAGATGAATTATGAAATAAAGTGAGAACTCGCTTTTTGCAGTTTTATGTCTCTGTGGTTTACATAATTCACTCAGAACATTTGTAACTTTCCTGACAGGTTAATGCTGTTGGGTTCAAAGTCAAGACGCTGAGGAAATACGCAGAAAGACTCGACAGCAGGGGAGAAATAGACATAAAGATGCGAGGAGGAGAGAACGGAGAACAAGGGGGGAGAGAAAATTGGCATCCCTGCTAGAATGCTCAAACTCTGTGCCATGGAGCGCTCTCACATCCTCCTCTGCATCTTCTGGGAATCTCTCAGGACGGCATCAATTCCCAACCTCTGGAAAACAATCCACCATCAAACCAGTTCCCAATAAAACCTTGCCCGTCAGAACCCAACCGCTACAAACTGGGCGCACATATTTGAATAGCCATAAAATGCCTGAAATTTCCTGAACACAACTTTGCCAGCCGCCAGACAACCGCTGGACCCCTATACCAATTTACCTACATGGTCAAAGGACGAACGCTCCTTCAACATCTGGAATCACCAACTTCGACACATGCTCTTTGTTAACGTCAGCTCTGCTTTCAACACAATACAAAGCCACCAGATGATCAAAACACATTCCTCCACTCCTCATCAAATGGTTTCACAATTTCCTCAGCAAAGGCTGAAGGGACTGAGGACACAGCGTGTCCCGCAGGGCTGTGTCCTCAGTCCCTTCTTTTACGCCCTCTACGTGAATGACTGTACCAACCCTTCACCCAACATTACATACTTAAAATACTCTGACGCTGCCATACTTGCACTACTCAATGACAACAACTCTGTTACAGCCTATCAAAATGTTTCAAACTGAACGTAGACAAGACAAAAGAACTGGTCATTAGCAGATCAAATAGATTCCACACTTGACTGTACACGACCTCCATCCACGGCAAGACAGTGTAAATACAAACTAACCGGCATCACACTCACTGCCTTTCCACACTCTGAGCAATCACACACCTGTCGCAATAATAAATGACACTGATCACGCGTAAACCAACAAAACACATTACTTCCATCTTGTTGGAGATACAGAACACTGCAATGTAGAAGACCTCGCTTCAGCAGCAGTTTTGTTCTTTCTACAAAAGCAGCCCTGAACAATCGGCCTCGCTGACATAGTTGTGGTTCTGGGATAATTCAAGGAATGTTTACATGTTTCTGTTCATGTGAATCAAATATGCCTCTGGGACCAAACATCTGAATCTCTAAGGATTTGAGCCGTCACGAACCAGTTTTACACTGACCCTGAATTCTGTACTAAATTCTGCAGGGTGTCAGATTTTGCTGAACTTTGTCCCTTTTGTTCACCACCAGCTCTCCATAGCCCTGAATGTTCTGATGTATGATCAAAATCTGAGACCACTGCACCATTGTGCACTCCACTGAATTGTCATCAGTATAAGTGGACACTCTTGGAAAATGGAAAAAGTCAGGACATTTTATATCTGCAGTTCTGCAATCTAAGAAAAAGGAGACAGAGGGAGGAAGACAGACAGAGGTTGTCAGCAGAGTGCACCTTGTGTCCTTCAGTCGTCTTTTTTTTGCAGTGACTCGGTTCATCTCGCCCGTAGAATCTGCAATGAGCCACTGAGCTTTGTGACTGACATCCCAACCAGACCACCCTGCTGATTACACTTGTTCAGCAGAACTGAGTGCAGATGGAGGCAGACAGAAAGGGGAAAAATATTTTCTTGATTATCCTGCACTTACATTCATCCATTCCATTTGAGAGCCAGGTGTTCTTGCATATAGTGGAACTCTCTCTGCTGTCTTTTTGTGTCTTTGAGTTGAGACTTGTGAATCCCTGCGTATGTACCATATCTGCCCTTGTTCGTAAGTGGTGTCGCCTCGGACATCTCAGTCCAGACAATGAAGCTGTAGTCCCATTCTCATCACTCTATTCATCCCTGGCCAACTGTAGCCGCTCCCTGCTCTTATCTCTGTGTGACCAAGGAAATTAAATTACAAATATAATCACTTGGCGCCAGTTTCTTTAACAGTGTGCTTCTGCTTTGCATATAGAGTGTGCTTGCTTTGGAGAAACGTTGTGTGAAGTTACTTATTGGCCTATTTACGATAATGGGCTCTGCTCTACTATTGGAGTCACACACACCTTTTCACAATGACAGTGAATGGCACGAGGAAGTGAAGCGAGAGGAGGCTGAGGAAGGAAAAAAATAGTATAAAAGACAGAAATTGAGACATGGTTGTAGCCAACTTGGAAACATAATTTGGCATGGGTGAATAATCTCAAAAGCAATGGCGAGATCTGTAAAAAAAATAATAGAAATATACTCAATTTAGGCTCTCTCCAAAATCACTCCTTCCTTGCTACCTATCACTATATTTACTTTTATTTGAATTCTAAGGACACAATGTTTGCATTGTATAGTGCTTTGCTAACTCGCCTTCCACTCTGTTCACTGGAAGATAGCACGAACGCAGACGTCCCCTGATGCTGATTGGCTGAAACAGTGTTTTTACAAAGCCACTTACTGCAACACAGTAACACTTATTTGTTCAGCTCACACAGAACGGACAGCTAGCGGACCATGAGGAGATACTCGCTGAATTTGACAAAAGTGTGTTTGATTAAAATCGCTGACTGCACCTGAAGTACAGCCTGACTGGCTGAAGAGTCTTAGTCGTGTTGCTAAATATGTCGCAATGCATTGTTT
This sequence comes from Taurulus bubalis, assembly GCF_910589615.1. Taxonomy (NCBI): domain Eukaryota; kingdom Metazoa; phylum Chordata; class Actinopteri; order Perciformes; family Cottidae; genus Taurulus; species Taurulus bubalis. The sequence continues at coordinate 11,847,109 of NC_136597.1, read as the reverse complement.
CGCCTTAATAGATGTCTCATTGCCATTATGCGGCACTACACCTGTCAGTGATGATGAATCTTTAAAAATTTCAATTTACTGCTCACCATAGAGCAAAGTCAATGGGGGCGTGATTCCAGATGCGACACCATTCACTCACCGATGCAAACTGCCATTGTGTAGACGGCTTCCTCTTTAGCTCAAATCTATTCCACACACGTTAGACCATCTGACTGAATAAACAGTCTCTGTCTCTCTCCCTCTCCCTGTCTCTGTCTTTGTCTCTCCTGCAGGTCTTTCACAAAAGGTGAAGGGATGAAAACCTGCGTATATTAGAATGATGTGTCTCCCCTGGGTGCCAGAAGAGGAAGTTGGTAAAGGAAGAGTGAGAGGAGAATGAATAGAAGAATAGCATTTTTATCATTGTTATTATGAAAAGGCCATCACAGGCCTCCCTTGCCAATTTCCTATTCAGAAAGGAATTATTTTGCTTATGCAGAGACTGTTATACGTGCTCGTACATGCAGACCAGCAAATGCAAAACCGTATCAATGCCTACGGATCTCCCGGGTCCCAAAGCACTCACTGAACAGGTGGATGCTGTATTTGTGATCTTTATGTATTCAGTGCCAGTTATTCTCACCTCCAACAGGGACCACATGTTTGTCAGTCCCTTCCCAAGGCATCTCTGTGTTCTGCTGCAGTGAACAAACGCTATGCCCCTGAGTTAGGCTCAACTGCTCAATTCCTTCTCAGTCTAGTCCAATCCTCAGACTACATGTGACTGTGAATTCTGAAAAGAGAACTGTTGTGCTCAAACAATTACTATATATGTCTGCCTATGTGCTCATAAAGCCAATAGCTATCATCATCCTTGCCACCAGCAGGATGCCATATGAGAGAGCAGGGTGGTAAAATAATGGCTCCCCGCTGGATCGCGTGAAGCATTGCTATGACTGGCTGATAAATGGTCCGCCACACAGGCTCTGGCTCCAATGGTAATTTCTCTTTCCAACTGGACTGGCTGCCAAATGACAACAACCTCCCTCCCAAAGCCCCCACCTATCCACAGCATCCTTCACAGCCCCTCCCTTCACCTCCTATAATTACTGTACTCTATAAGTCTGGTTTAAGACCAGTCACTCTAAATCAGCCTTGGATTGCTGCGTGTTACCGTGCCCATTGTACCCTTGTCTGAGCTCTGGCAGAGCTAGTGCAGAAAAGGGCACGGCTGTCCTGGCATTTCCTACAATGGACTTTGTAGTTAAAAGACAGGGGGAAAAAATAAGCAGATACGTATGGGAAAAGAGCTCATTGTGTTTGGTGGAAAGGTGAGACTACAGGCAGCTGGGGGTTAGAGTTGACAGACAACAGCGATACTCTTTTTCACACTCCTTGACATATAATGGGACCGATTTCTCTCTCTACATCTCTCCCTAGTGGCCATGATTTGCTCATTACATTGATGGAGGGGGACGGAGGGAGGGAGTGGGGAAGTGAACGAGGGAGAATGACCAGTCAAGAGACAAATAGTGTGAAATCTAGTGCTGAGAATTCACTATTTCTCTCATTTCATCTGAAAACTGTACGGATGTAACCCACTTATCAAGGTGTTGAACAATTTTACCAGAAATCCTCCCTTTACGGATGCTGAATGTTGGAAATCTTAAGGAGTTGTTTGCAAGCTACTATCCCTCAGCTGACATACCTTCTGTGTAAACCAGCACCAGACAGTTTGGGAAACGAGGACTAATACATGGTTAAACACAAGACAAATCCAGTCAGTGGATGTTTATGTGACTGGAGGTCCCCTGGCATCAAAGGGACTGCTCCTCAATAAGGGAAATCTACATTTAATTAACACAGAATTAAAGACACTGGTCTTGATTCCCTGCTCAACTCTAGTGCTCCTGAATCTGGCTCAGGGTTTAATTCCGTTTTATTTATACTGAGAGTGGATCAACATCCATCTGGATTGCTGAGATGCAAATCTCGCCATTCAGGGCTATGCTGTAACCTCCAGCACAATCCCACAATGTATTCACTGCCATCTCTGGATGTTATTGACCTCTGTGTGGCCTATTTTGCTATGGTAACAGGATTTTCTTTTTTGTAAAGGTTGACACTCAAAGTTGCTGTAGCTTAAGTTGTTCTCCATATTGTCTAACTCACCAGAACAGAGAAGATGAATGGAACCGGTCCAAAACCAAAATAACTCTGCAGCGCCTCAGGGACAGTTATCATGCAAGACTTAGAACAAATTAATGCAGCCTCAAGACTAGACTATCAAATAAAATGAATATTTTTCTAGCTGGACATGGAAGATATTGTTGGTGTCAGGCTGACAGTAGCTTGTGGGGGACATTATTTGTAGACACTGTGATGTTTTGGTGCGTCTCTGCTCTCTGTTAAAGCCTCATCAGTCAGGATGAGCCGACAACAAACGCAGCCAAGTCATACAGGGTCACGCCAGGTCCTGAGACAGAATCACTCAACTCAGCTGTCCCCTGGCTGTCCCTGTGTGATTACAGGCACACTAACCTGTGCTACAGAGGGAGGGAGGACCAGCAATTAATCACCTCATTCGAATAATCACATAATTGATTATTAACAAAACCTGGGGTGAGGTTGAGAGGAAAGGGGCGAGACAAGGGAAACAAGACTTTAAGAGGGAAAGACAGGAGAGATGAATGAGGGGGGATTTGAGTAGTTGGGTAAGGCGTTTGTTCTGGCAGGTAGCTTTGACGAATAGCTCTGCATTGAAGTCTACCTCTGTGAGTATTAATCTGCCAAATCAGGTCTCCAGACGAGGGATGGACGAGGTGGACAGTGGGAGGCTGCTCACTCAGAATCGGCTGGGCGAGGCTGAAGAAGTTGGACGTGCTATGAAAATGCAATTAAAAATTTGCATACCCAATGCTCAGTATATTGCATAACACTCAGTCGAAATATGAGATCGAAATGCCCTCTTTACCCTGAATACAATCACAAAGATGCCCACATTCTTCATGACATTTAGAAATACCATGCTGTAATTTCGGTCGCCCTATTCAAATGTGGACGATGTTGACATTTTATTCCCTGTGAAGAAGATACCACTGCTGCTGTGGAATACATTCATTGTCCATCTCTGCTATTGACACTCTTCCTTAAGCTGCCATGTGACTTGAGCTGTCGGGGGTCTTTCTTGGACCTTTGGCTTGCATAGTTCTACTTGGAAGGCTTGATCTCTCCCACACTTCCTTTGTCACAGCCTGCAATCAGCCTTAAGCCCTTTTGTGTTCTCTACTCTGAGCTAAGCCTGTTATCCTGTGCAACTCCTTTACACAAGATCACTACTATATCCCCCTTCTGTCTTTCACCTGTTACACCTTCCCCTCTTTCCTTTTCTCTGCCTGTCTGTCACCTTGTTTTACACACACAGGCCCAACAGTAATGATTCTAAAGTTTCTCAAGGATGGATTAGTTATTAGTTTTGACTTGTTCCCGGGTGTGTGCGACACACCAGCACGGACTCACAAACACAGACACATAGCGCCGCCCAACACCCTGTTTTTATCTCAACCATATTCCCATTCATCCCTCCCACTGCACACACCTGCAACATGTTCATGTTCATGCATGCTCACTGGTGTTGTTTGGATTCAGTATATTAGAAAAACCAGCCCCTCCTGGTGCAAGGCGTCAGTTCACTGGTGCATTGCAAACTCCTGTATGTCCTCCTAAACTGCAGCCTCCAGTCCCCCAGGGTTTGCACATCACATTCATAACACTCCGCTCCACGCCAGGTGGCTGTCTCCACAACTCCTCTTTCCCATAAATCAGACTGTCTTTGAGTTGATCAATAACAAGTCAATTAGCAGGCTCAGAGAGATGAGGGTCTCATGGGGTCACCGCTTGTTTGTCAGGCCGACATCTGCAGCTCCGTCCCCGTCTGCCACGTAGCTAGGTGTGTGGTTTACCTTGGAAACATGAAGCTATTGGCTATCATAAATCTAAATATCAACTATAAATAGGTTTGGAACATCTTGCTACAATCCATCATTTGCTTCTTCTTGGACACTGTATCAAGCATTGTATCAAGCTGTTTCTGATGGGTTTGGAAAGGTCTGAAAAACAGTGCTTTTCCACCCTTAACTTTTTTGTGTATTTGCCCTTCTTGCAAATAAGTATGATGGTCACAAATAAACCAGAAACCATTGCTGTCTAAGGTCACACTTGACCATATGCACCAAATATAAGCTGCAAACCCCACCAGTATTCATCAAGCTCCCCTGTTAAGCTGACTAGAGTGGGAGGGACTCAACTGTTGTTTGGTGCCCACTGACTGTGTATCTAATGACTTGGCTGGCAAATCCAACGCAACAGCAATAGGCTCCTGTGGCGAATACACCAGATTAATCCCCTGGATAATTACAAACAAGAATGATCTTGGGCAAATACTCCCCATACCTACTGAGACATTTCATCAAGCGATGCTGTCTAATTAAATCTCGTTCTGAATGGAGACAGCATTTGGAGAAATGAATGAAATGTGCTGACATTAAATAGGGAGAATTGCAAATAAAAACCACAAGGGGTGGACAAAATGAGAGTAACACGGAACACATGGCACAGTGCTGTGGCCTTGGAATAAAAAATAACATATATTTGTTCTGCTTTGTTTGACCCTTTGGGCCATTATGGCCCATTATGGCCTCTAAATGTTGCTTTGAAAACTTGCCAGATGAACACTATTCTAACAACATTGCTAATTGGTATTTAACCCAATATGACTAATTTGTTTCACAGCAGTCACCACCTGAATTTCTGGTGCATTAGTCACAAACACCGAAAAAAGTGGGATGAAGGAAAAGTCTCAATAATGCAGTAATTAGACTTACAATGATGACAATGACACTCATTATTAATGCAACAATTGCTATTATTTCTTATTTTTGTCCATCAATTCTGCTCAGTTTAAATCATTGCTCAGAGTACATCTAACTTTCTCATCACACCCCTACGCATAGTAACACATGTCTCTTTTTTATACACACACACACACACACACACACACACACACACACACACACACACACACACACACACACACACACACACAGACACACACACACACACATTATTAGTTCCTGTCAACTACAACCTCTCTCTCTTTGAAGTGACAACACACTTCACAGTGCAGGTACACTAAGTAACACATAACCGCACATTAACAAAATACATCGTGATCTTAAAAGGGAATTTTTAGGCTATTCATTCAGTTTATGTTATTGACAGGAATGACTGAAACAAGAAATGAAAACGTATTAACAACGACTTCACACAGAAGCGCTGGCACAGGGGCCCCCTGAGCACCAGGGTTTTTAAAAGTATGGTCAAATTCTACATTTGCAATGCCACTATTATACACATATTTGTCATACAATGTTTGTCAGACTTTTTATTTGTCCATGGGATCGGAAAATGCTATCATCTATTTTGTTTCTGCACTATAGCTTTTCATACATTTAACAGTATCTATCAGTCTGTCAGAGAGAGAGGCCACCTGGATGAGGTGAGCCTGCAGATGGATATGAGAACGGGGAGATAAAGGTGACATAGGAGTGTTTCCAACTGAGGATCAGTGTGGTGTGCTAAAAAGTGGCTTATTTGGGGTTTGCTGTTGGATTCTGTGTTTACACATGTTTGCAACTGTGCTTTGGGGTTGACCTTGTTTTTTTGTTCAAATCAGCTGCCTGCATCAGGTGTCAGGAGTTGACTGTTGGGATCCCATCGAAGGAAGGGTATAAATACAAGACACAAGGAGGCATCCCAGTGTATGGAACCACAACTCCTGGTAACAGAAGCTCCAAGCTGAGACTCTATCATAGACAGTATATGTGGTGCGTCGGGCCGGGCTCCAGGGCTTCCCTTGTGCTCCCATGCGGAAAGGACCCCCAGGGGAGTTGAAGCCAGCTGAGACCAAAAAAACAAGGTAAGAGCCCAGCTGACACGCATGCATACAGGCTCAGCTGTTTGTCTCAAAGGAGAGTTCAGCCTGCCAAGTACACAGAGAGCCAGGAAATGAAGGAGTACTGCCAGATTCAAGCCTCCTAGGGAGAAAACGCAACTGAAAGATGGATACACGAAAGACGCTAGATTGTGTGCACTATAGTTGTACAATGGTAAGACCACTTTATTGTCTGGACTTTTAATGGAACATAGTATAGGATGAGATGAAAGAAGACCTGTCAGTACAGCAGTATCATTGATCTAACCTGCCATTTCATGAAGGCATTTGGTTGTTTAAATACGACTTATAGATTTAACAATGTTCTGTTTGGAATAATTCTTTATGATCTTTATTCAATTTGAGGGTTTCTTGTTTTCTTCTGCCTCCTATTTGGTCAATATATATGTATTATGAAATAAGTTTCCAGTATCTCTGATTTTATTATTCACATTCAAAATGCCAGTCGGAGGCTCTCGGGGCTCCAATTCACTCTCCAGCCAAGAAAACGACTAATATAAATGATTGACAGCCTTGCAGGGATAAGGTTCCCCATTTAGCAAACTCACTGTGTCAAAGGAACAAAAAAACACAATGGCTCCCTGAGCGATGAGATTGGAGATGAGAGAAATGAAGATTTTTGTGCTGTATCGATCCCCAAATGCTTGTCTCATGCATTTTACACAGATCTAAATGCCACTTATGGTATAACACATCACTCTAAGTTGGAGCTCGCTACTTTCTGTTCAGTGGGATTTTAGGATACTTGGTGTATGAATTCAACAGGAATCAAGAAAAGCTGTTCGATTGTGTCATGGGCTCAATGCTGAGAAGGCACTGGGGATATTTTAGCATTTTAATGTTTTTTTTTAAAGCATCCACAACCGTGTATCTCATGGACAACTGAAATTATTTTCATACTTTAGTGATACATCAAACTAAGCTCTCCTCTCCTCCTCTCTTCTCTCCAGGGTCTGAGGGCTAAGTCACATCATGGCGGAGGAGAGCCTGGAGACAGACGGCCCCAGATCCTCCATGCCGGCTGAGCTCCACCATCCCCACTCTAAGTACTCTCAGTGGAAGTTTAAACTGTTCAGACTGAGCTCCATGGAGAAGGCTCCTCTGCCCAGTGAGACACGGCCTGAGAAAGGAGCCTTGTTAGGGACCCCTCCCCCTGCAGATCTAAACAAAGAGCTAGAAAATGGCATGGGTCCAGGGAGTGTTATGAAATTGTGCCTGGGGGGAAAAAGCAAGGAAAATGTGGAGGGCCCAGGCCGGAGAGTTGATATGAAGCTACAGGAAATGGACAGCCACATGAACCAACTGAGGTGATTACATTTCACTATAGTACGTAAATGTTATTGTGCATTTCTTTCGACAAATTTGTCAGCATTGTATTTTCTCTTTGAAGGTGTTTGTGTCGTCTCTGTGGAATGACCCTGAGAAAAGTCCAAGGACCGGTGCACGATGTGAATGGAGACCTGGATGGGGTCAGCAAAGGTGCGCTGCGTAAAATGGGCTGCAAGTTTGCGAGCTGGCCGGAGGTTGTCCTCAAAGTCTTTAAAGTGGACGTAACAGAGGACACAGAATCTGTCCACCCTCTGTCCTTCTGCCATCGCTGCTGGGTGGTAGCCATAAGAGGAGGGGGCTTCTGCAGCTTCTCCAGAACAAGAGTTCCTGAGTGGAAACCCCACTTTTCCAACTGCCACCTTTGCTCCCCCAGGAAACCTTCATTCCAGCGAACTGGGAGGAAGAGACGAAAAGCCATTCCCAGAGCGCAGAGTCTGGCAAAAAGGGCCAGGAGGGACCACAGCGACAACATTGCCATTGGCGAGAACAGGCCTCTGAGACCATTCGGAGACTATCGTCATGGTCCTGCGCTAAAGGCATGGAATAAGCTCAGCTTCCAGAGAGAGCAGTGGGTTAAGAACATCACCCACTGCCAGAAAGAACACCTGAATATCAAGCTGATCTCTGAGAAGCTCCCTGTAGACTTCATTTTTTCTTTCACCTGCCTGGTGTGCGACCACCTGCTCTCTGATCCAGTCCAGTCGCCCTGTGGACACCTCTTCTGCCGCAGCTGTATTATAAAATATAACCACGTTCTGGGGCCTCAATGCCCGGCCTGCAACTTGTCCTGCGCCGTTGATGAGCTCGCCCCGCCTGCCAAAGCCTTCTTATCAGCCTTGCATTCCCTTTCTTTGCTCTGTCCCAGGAGCAGCTGTGGCAAGCAGGTCAGGATAGACTCATTTAAAGCTCATTGTCTGGGCCATGAGCTGGATGAACAGGAAGATAAGCAGCAGTCATCAGAACTTGACAACTACCTGCAAACCAATAAAGGGGGAAGGCCACGTCAGCACCTGCTATCGCTGACCCGTCGTGCCCAGAAGCATCGGCTGAGGGATATGAAGAACCAGCTGAAGGCGTTTGCAGACAAAGAGGAAGGTGGTGATCTGAAGTCTGTGTGTCAGACTCTGTTTCTGCTCGCACTGAGGTCTGGGAATGAACACCGTCAGGCAGATGAGCTAGAGGCCATGATGCAAGGTAAGATGCCATTAAGGCTTTGATTTAATCAAAGAACAGGGACAAAAACAAATTCATATTATAATAGTGTTTGTTCATTAATATTTCCGCCTATCTCTGAGGAATAAGTCAACTCATGAATCAACCCTGTCTCCTAAAAATTACATTTCCCCCAGAACTAATACGCATTCCCAATTACGTTTGATCTGAAACGTATCTCCTCCCTGATTATGTTTGTGTTTGGCGTATTACGCATACGTTGATTATACACGTATAGGTTGATTAAACACGTATCTTGATTATACACATATTTTTGTTTTATTGTTTTTATGTTTGACGTATTACAAATAAGTTTATAATTGTGTGTTTGTGTTATTGTTTTCTTGCTTTATTTAAGCATATTTTCATTTTTAAACTCTAACTTTAAAAAGAAAAGAGGGGCGGGGTGAGGCCAGTGACAGCCGGCCAGTGACAGTCGGCCAGTGACAGCCGGCCGGCCCGGGCCGGGCGCCGGCCGCACCGGGAGCCCGAGAGTCGGCCGCACCGGGAGGCGAAGACCGTTTGCCCGCCGTTGTTAGGCCAGTCTTCAGACTGCTTGCACCGGGGCTCGGTGTTCAGACGCTTGGCGTCGCCGTCAGGCCGTCGGTAACAGCCTCCTTGGCGCCGGCTCCGGTCTTCTCTGAGTCGGGTTGTTTGTGAATGCAGCCCAAAGTGTGTGATAAACTCCATCTAGTGCAGTAAACCACTGCGATCATCAGCAGACACTCGGATCTCTGTGGTCACATCAAGTGCAGAATCTTCCGTGAAAAATATTCAAACGGGCGGAAGGAGTCACAAAATACTAACTGATATGAATGTGTTCAGAACATTTCTGACCAAATCCAAACATCTTAACTGTAACAGTACGTTGTGTTTGACATATTACAATATTTCTGTAAGACCAGTACAGTTAAGATGTGTGGATGTGGTCAGAAATGTTCTGAACACATTCATATCAGTTAGTATTTTGAAAACCGGATGTTGGGTCGTGCGACTTCTTCCGCCCGTTTGAATATTTTTCACTTTTTTCTCCGCAGAGTTTAAAAATTAAAATATGCTTGAATAAAGCAAGAAAACAATAACACAAACAAACAATTATAAATGTATTTGTAATACGTCAAACACAAACATAAAAAGAATAAAACAAAAATACGTGTATAATCAACATACGTGTATAATCAACCTATACGTGTATAATCAACGTATGTGTAATACGTCAAACACAAACATAATCAGGGAGGAGATATGTTTCTGATCAAACATAATTGGGAATGCGTATTAGTTCTGGGTGAACGTAATTTTTAGGAGACAGGGTTGCATGAATAACAAGGAAAAGTTCACTATTAAAGAGTGAAGAAGATTTTGATTGAAAAACATCATTCATTATTGTCCATCTCTGTTTATTGAACCACCGTTGTTGCCCGCTCAACTCCTACCTGATACTCTCCCACATTCACTCTCTGCCTGCTTGTCCGTCAGTCTCTCAGTCTCACACTCCCTTTAATGCACAATAACAACTCTTGTGAAGGGGCTGTTAGAATCAAAACAACATCAGCAGCTCTTGCATCTGCAAATTACACAGACAGCACCATCTTCCTCTCTGGGGAATAGAAGCCAGCTGGTGTCTGTTTTCATCTGCAGCCAATACATCACTTTTGCCAGCTCTGTTGATTCACCCTCTGTCCCCTTATAACATTTGGAAATTAGGAAATATTGGATTTTGTAATGATGGGCTTGTGGGCGTTTGACAATGATACATTCACATTTGGGTGTTAAATTTGTGATTTTCTCTGTCTCATAGTATAAATTACTCTAAATGTGGGATAATAAATGAGGAGATGTTAGACACTGCAGTTATTTTCAAAGCACTAGGAATGGGCAGTTTGATGTTAAATAATTCCCTAAATAAATCCTTTCCTCTCTTTTCCTTTTCTCTCTCTCTGCAGGCAGAGGCTTTGGTTTGCATCCTGCTGTGTGCTTAGCCATTCGGGTCAACACTTTCCTGAGCTGCAGCCAGTATCACAAGATGTACCGGACTGTCAAAGCCACCAGCGGCCGCCAGATCTTTCAGCCCCTGCACACCTTGCGGGCTGCAGAAAAGGAGCTTCTCCCTGGCTTTCACCAGTTTGAATGGCAGCCAGCTCTCAAAAATGTGTCTACATCTTGCAGTGTTGGCATTATTAATGGGCTCTCTGGATGGGCTTCCTCGGTGGATGATTTTCCAGCTGACACCATCACTAGACGGTTTCGCTACGATGTGGCCCTGGTGTCAGCATTAAAGGATCTGGAGGAGGACATCGTGGAGGGGCTGAGAGAGAGTGGGATGGAAGACAGTGCTTGCACATCAGGCTTCAGTGTCATGATCAAGGAATCCTGTGATGGCATGGGCGATGTCAGTGAGAAGCACGGTGGAGGACCAGCTGTTCCCGAGAAGGCTGTGCGTTATTCTTTCACTGTTATGTCTGTCTCTGTCCTGGCAGATGAGCAGGAGGAAGAGGTTACCATCTTTACTGAGCCAAAGCCAAACTCAGAACTGTCCTGTAAGCCCCTATGCCTGATGTTTGTGGATGAGTCAGACCATGAGACACTCACAGCTGTCCTGGGGCCTGTAGTTGCAGAGCGTAATGCAATGAAAGAGAGCAGGCTCATTCTGTCTGTGGGCGGACTACCTCGTTCCTTCCGTTTTCACTTCAGAGGCACGGGATATGATGAGAAGATGGTGCGCGAGGTCGAGGGCATGGAGGCCTCAGGGTCCACCTACGTCTGCACTATGTGTGACTCCACTCGGAAAGAGGCCTCTCAAAACATGGTGCTACACTCCATCACTCGCAATCATGAAGAGAACCTAGATCGTTACGAAATATGGAGAACCAACCCCTTTTCTGAGTCCGTAGATGAGCTGCGGGACAGGGTCAAAGGGATCTCTGCCAAGCCCTTCATGGAGACCCAGCCAACGATGGACGCATTACATTGTGACATTGGCAATGCCACTGAGTTCTACAAAATCTTCCAGGACGAGATCGGAGAGGTGTACCAAAAGGTCAAACCCAGCCGGGAGGAACGGCGCAGCTGGAGGGCAGCCCTGGATAAACAGCTAAGGATGAAAATGAAGCTTAAACCGGTGATGAGGATGAATGGGAACTATGCCCGCAAGCTAATGACCCAAGAGGCTGCGGATGTGATCTGTGAGCTGGTGCCCTCTGAGGAGAGGAGGGAGGCCCTGAGGGAGCTGATGAGGATCTACATTCAGATGAAGCCTGTGTGGCGCGCCACCTGCCCTGCCAAGGAGTGCCCCGACCAGCTGTGCCGCTACAGCTTTAACTCCCAGCGCTTTGCCGACCTTCTCTCCACCACCTTCAAATACAGGTACAATGGAAAGATAACCAATTACCTGCACAAGACCCTGGCCCATGTGCCGGAAATCATAGAGAGAGATGGATCCATAGGAGCCTGGGCCAGCGAAGGGAACGAGTCCGCAAACAAGCTCTTCAGGCGTTTTCGGAAGATGAACGCACGTCAGTCAAAGGCCTTTGAGCTTGAGGACGTGTTGAAACATCACTGGCTCTACACCTCCAAGTACTTGCAGAAATTTATGGAAGCTCACAAGGACTCTGCCAAAGCTCTGCAAGCCACCATTGACCCAGTAGAGAGCCAGGAGTATAAGGACATCTTCTCTTCTCTGGAAGTTAATGTCTTCTGATTTTGTTTTTATGTGAACTTTAAGTTTTCACATTTCATTGATTTAAGGAAAATGTATATCATCTTTTACGTTGGCTTTTACAAAACACAAATGTCATGTTATTCTCACTTCATCTTTTTTTTAATGTGTGTTTTACTTGTTTTGAATATTTAATTGTATTTCTACTGTCTCTACATTTGCCGGGGTGTGTTAGCTGTTAGTTACACTGTAAAGATTGGACAGCAGAGGAAAATAGAAGTAACGCGAGTTTCTGTTCTCTTGCTCTTAGCAGAAAAGTTATTTTTTGTCTTCACCGTCTGTGAAATATGGCACAGTTTATTGTATTGCAGGGATGTGACACATTTATGAATTTATATAGAGAGGATATTTATGGTAACAGATGAAAGTGCTGTAAGTCATGGCAGGAAATTGTGTTAAAAAGACCACATTTGTGGCCACTGTATTAATATATCATTTGAGCTGGAACAAAATGCAATCACAGAGACCCAAATGTTCTTTGTTTCGTGAGTGCCCTCTGAAAAAGATTACTTTAGTGCTTTATCGTGGGATCCCTGAGGGCTAGAATAGATGCCAGGTCACTTTGAACCAATTTTTATCTCTTTTAGTTTTTGCACAGTGGAGGATAGATGATACTTATTCATATTCTTCACATGGAATAAAGCATATACTGACCTTTTTGTTGATATCATAAAAATACAGTATGGTCCATTACAAAGCCTAATGCCCCGTAGACTCTCCAGCTGGCAGGGATTTTTCTTAAATTCTTTATATAACCTGGCACTTTTTCTCTGCTGATATTTCTTCATTGCCACGGTTGACAGAGGAGAGGGACGAGCGAGAGCTAGAAAGACTCGATGTAAACTGATTTGTTGGCAACTATATTTGTTTGATTGATTGATTATATGTTTTTTTTCCGCTCTCACCATTTTGAATTGTGACAGGCAATTTTGTTTTCCTATTTGATTGAATGTTTGATTTTATTTTACTGTCATAAGTTAAACCATGACAGCTGTGAAATATTCACGTTTCATCCTGTAGTTGTCGCTTTCCTAGAATACCATCATTTTAGAGTGTAACCTGTCTCATATTTGTTTTTTTGCTATAATGAATTGCATTTCCAAAGTTATGGATGATGGATGATTCACGGAATTACACTTGCCCACTTTTCACCATCTATTTCCTCATTTTTTGTTTCCATATTATACTTAATATTAGGTGAACTATTTACTTGGGTTGCTGAAGACTTTCTGTGGTGATTTATTTTACATACTAGTATTGTATTACACTGAGGTTCCACTACTTTATTTGTATAGTATTCAGATATTTCTGCTGTATTTTTAGTAAGCAGACAACTTTCCATAATTTTAACACCTTTATGGAGGGAGTTTATACGTTTTGTTTTTGTTTCCTATGAAAGAATAAATAAAGACAATATCTGACTTGAGCTTTCTGGTTTGTTTTTATTCATTAAACCATTTATATTAGATTTTCTCTTTTGATATTAAAGAATTTCAAATTCAGGTAAATTTACACCCGAAACTGACTATTTTCACTACAAATGCAAAGAATACAAAACAATGATGAGCTGTTGTACAGCTAACAAAAACACAAACTAGAAACACTGCAGAGAGATATACAACATTAAGATATGTCACATATACAGATTGTGAAATCCATTATTAAAGATAGCTAAGAACTAAAAAGAAATTTAGGTTCAGGTTGTTCATTTGGTTTGCCTTTATATATTTTTTACAGATGTGCCTGACTATTATTTTTATATTAGGCATTATTTATCAATTTTAATTAACTTAATTAGAAAACAATTAAAGTGCATGTCGTGCTGGAAGTAAATGTTATGAAGTGTTAATTTAAGCCTTTATTTTCACTATGGTCCTTGATTGAAAACAAAATAACTGCATAATAATGCACAACTGATAAAACATGCAAACTAGAAACACTGATATATCAAGATGTCTGTCACATAAAAAGTTTGAGAAATCAAATTTGAAATAAACGGGTATGAAGATAGAATCTAAAGGTTGTTTATTGTTTTTCTCATTGAATATAGTTCAGTATATTGGATATTTTTCATTCAGTAATTATCATTTTAATCATAGAAAGAATTGTAAAACAAATTTGGCTCCATCTGGCCATGGAAGTAAGTGTTCGGAAATAAAACCTGTGGTACTTAACGGAATACAAAGTTATAATTAACTATTGTACAGCTGGTAAAAACATAAGCTAGACACATTGTAGTTAGACTTACTAAATAATCGTTTTGTTTGTGTTTTGTCAAACAATGTAACATTGTAATGGTATATATATACATCTGTTAGACAAGAGACATCAGGTTGCTATTTCATTATTTATTATCTTCACAAAATGTTTCACATTGACAATGAATCAGCATATCTATCGTTTATTCACTGAATATCAAAAAGAAACATCCTAAATAGACCCAGCGTTCCAGTGTCCATCAACATACATCTTAAACTGCAGTCAGTCAAAAAGCCTCCTCAAAAAGCTTTTTTTGGCAGGGGTCATCTTCATTGTTGGAGGAGTTGTTCTGTCCTTAACTTTCATGGGGGTACGCTTCAGAGGCACGATCTGTCGAGGTGGGGTCATCTCCTGGTAGGGCAGGCCTCCGTGGTCCTGGCAGAAGTACCTTTTGTTGCCCTGAGAGAGCCGGAGCAGCATGGTCTCAGACAGCTCCATGCACTGGGCATGGACCCAATGTCCCCCCTCCCCTCTGGAGCAAAAGATCATGGCTGGCCGGTGGAGCTCAGTGGAGTAGTAGGGCTCCCAAGTGTTGGGGTCCACCTGACAGCCCAGGCAGCATTTAATCCAGTAGCCTGTTTGTGATTCGTCCTCATTATCCTCCTCATTGTATTTATCATCTTCATCATCACTGTCCTCCAGCTCATGCGGCTCACGACCAAAGTAGAGCTCCTCGGAGTCTTCGAGAGGAGTGGAGTTGTCGTAATCGGTTGACTCCTGGCTGCAGCCCTGGGTTCCTTCTTCCTCTCTGGCTTCTCCCTCTGTCTGGAAGCTCACCTGATAGAAGTAATGCATATCCGCTTGGGATGGCCTTCCCTCTGTGGGCACAGCGAGCAGGACTCTTCCATCCTCAACACTGCTGCCAAACCATGTGCGACTCTGGGTGATGTCAGGGGTCCACTTAGGTGATTGTAAGGGCTCAAAGTGGATCCCTTTCTCATTGACAATCACAGTGTTGCACTCCGTCCTCTTCTGAGAGTCGGACTGATACCCACCTAATATGATATATCTGTGAGCGGGACCTGTACGGGTGATTATGGCACTAGAGATGGATATGCCAGTTTCTAGAGTCTCACAGGAAAGCAACGGGCTGCCCTGCAGGAGCTCTACACGCAGACGGAAGAGTCGAGGGGGGCGGGAGTCAGAGGCGAGGGAGTGACCCCCGAGGAAGTAGACACAGTCTTCTCTGGCAAAGGCCAAATGGAAAGCCTGTCCGTCGCTGAGCTCAGGGAGAGTGTGAGCAGAGGAGCAACCAAACTCCAAGTCAAACAGGAACACCTGAGGAGGACAGTCAACGACACTGTTCCAGCTCTCTGTGGTCCGTTCTCTTGAAGGCATGTAGGATCTACCACCGAACAATACACAAGCCGTCTTACCACGGCTTTGAACGATGCTCATTGTGTGGCCGTATCTGGCCCCTGGCACTTCTCCCACCAGTTCTCTCTCTTTGCAGCACAGGGTCAGTTTACGATTGCAGCCACGGCTGTCTGTGGTCAGCACGTACAGACTCGAGGAGATCTCGTTATTTGGGGTTCGACCACCATGGATGAGATAACTCTCTGGAAACCCATCATAGGGGTCGAGGCGGCAAACAGCTGGGCAACGTAATGGAGGAAGGTAGCATGAGTCATTGGAGAAAGAGATGGCCCTCAACTTCATCTCGCTACCTTTAAACCGAACGCCAAACACTCCAGTAGGACATGAGCGCTTGGGCCAACCTTTCTGGCCAAACAGGAGAACTTCCCCATCCAGCTGCAGCAGAGAGAAGCCGGGCTGCAGAAGGTCTGCACAGTTGACTGGCGTTAATGGTTGCAGGGTCATTTTCCGGCAGCTGTCTGAGTGAAAAACAGCACACAAACACAGAAGCACAACAATATGTCAGTCAGCTGTTGATTGTTTTCCTTCAAGGGTGTTGGATTTCACTTCCTGTTTATTAGAGTAACACCTGGAGAATCATCACAGAGGCAGAAAGACATTCAGCTTCTCAACAACAGCCACTAATTATTATTACGATTCTAAAAAAGTGTTATAAAGAAAAGAAAATGTGCAAAGTAAAATGGACTCTCAATGTCACAAATCTTTCCAACAATGTCGTAGGTTACTGTGTGCTGTTTGCAAGCCGCTGCTGTGTTTTTTGCAACACAAAGCAGCATTGAAGTCAAACATCAGCGACAATATGTAATTTCATACTCAAGGAAAGATGACTTCTTCATGGGGTCCCTTTATTATATAACACAACAAACAAAGCTTCATGTTTAAATGTTCTGTTTTCGAATCAGAATCTTACAGGGTGTACTTAAATAAAGGCACAAACACTTCTAAGAGCTGCTTCATAAACTCAGCATGATTTTCCAGGAAGATGAGAGGAACATTAGGAAATTATTATACAATGGCACAGTGTGGACATTGTGCAATGATAATGTGCATTCTACCTTTGAAAGAAAGCAAAACACAATTACTGAAATCCTTTGCCAATTAAATGAATGATAGATATTTCTTTTAGAATCATCCTTAGATTTTAGAGTTTATTCTGAGTCAGACCGTTGTGTAATCATTACTTCAAATGACTTTATAACAATACAGGGTAATTTCAGTAGTTTTAACAACATTATCAATACTGCTATGCTCCATATGAGTCACTTCAACACAGATAGTGTTTGACAATATGTTACAGCCAGCAGGATGGTTACACAGGTCTGCAAGAGTAACACTAGTGCCAAATTGACTATAAAATTCACATAACTATTAGTTCTTCCTTCATTTTTTTTAGTTTGCTTACCTTACAGCCAAGGCCTGGTTTTCGTGGTTAAGCTCACTTTAGTGTGGATCTTACAATCACAAAGATGAACCTAAGGCTCTGAGCTTAACTTTGACAAAGGCAGACAGGGAGAGAGCTTGTGAAGCTTCGTTGACTCACAGACACTTACAGATCTTGAGGTTAACAGTCTGTGACTGCTGCTCACTGGCAGGTGGGCTGCCTGAATGCATTCAGTGTATTACTTCAAAGATATCACTGGATATCACCTATACCAAAGAGGGTACAACAGGTTCTTGTCAGTTGAACATTCACAACCTGTAATACTTTAAGAAATATGCAGTGTATGTTTTTTTCTCTCCAGAAGTTGAACAAGTTAAAAAGTCAGATCCCAAAAGAAAAAGGGACACACTCTGCTTCAGCATTTTAAGAAATTGCATTTTAACATTCAATGAATAAATTTGATTACACACATCCAAAACTGGCTTTAATTAAGTGATACGGTAGATAAATACATAATTGCAACACTCCAGATAACAACCATGCTGGGAAACATGACACACATTGTGAAGGAAATGCATGGTGACCAAATGTTTTGAATTAGTCCAACATTGTAGCCTTAACAAGACACACCTCTTGTGAATCTTTTGTTGAGAGATTAGAGGCAGACAAGACAAATACATTGGAAGCCAGTGTGTGCGTGCTCTTCATGCTACAACCAATTTATGAGACAAAATTAATTGTTATTGTTTGTTGGTTATTTCTGAAAAAAAAATACATCCAAATGCAATATGTTCCCTTTGCTCCTATTCCCAAATTGTATCCAAATTATTATATGAAACCGACGAAGATGCACACCACCATTTTATTGCATTTAGTTCAACTTAAGGTTAATCAATACTTCCAACATTAATTAGGAAATTCCTTATTTCATTCTAATTTATTATCTAACGTCTGACCTGAGGCCAACCCATTTTCTAACAGCTGAAATTCTCCGATAATTAATGAATCTTATTTTTTTGTTTAGGCTAGGGCTTCTAGTTTTTGGTTAATTTTGAGGCAGTATATGCTTAACCCCCATTGGAATTCCGAAAAGTAAGTTTTCATGTAAAAAAGGAAGTATTTATTCAAGAGCAACAATGTGTCCTTTCAAACCTAGTGCTTGTTTTGTATACACAGCATTTACTGTTCTGCAGCATAGATTCACATTTTCAGCTTTGCTACTGTAGCGGTAATTCAAGCTTGGTTTTTCCCTCAAAAAACAACGTCGCATTTTTCTTGTGCTTTGATTTCAGATTAATAATTTTCTTCCTTCTTTTTCCTCATGGTCTTATTTATTTTTGGCATCAAAAATGATCTGATCCTCAGACACTGTCACACTACTCTTGCTGAAAAAAGCCTCACATTTGAACAAATATGGCTATTATCTGCAGCTTGCCTTATACATAAAGACCTTCAGCGCTGAATGACATGCTGTACAGGGAGTGGGAGTCATTAACTCACACAGTGCACTGAACCTAATGCATTATCATACTATGATTGGTGTGTAAAAGAAACATCTCTTCTCAAAAAAGATGAATACAGAGTAGCTGGTTAAGTCTGAAATTCCTTTGTGTTTTTCTCCATTTTACAGATTTGATCTACTGTAGGTAAATGCAGATCCCCTATATGAGTGACACACACAGGCTTAAATGCATAGGGGAAAAACTGAGCTGGAAGCAGATGTCTACATTAGCATAATGCTTTTGTGCACTGAGCGGCTGAGAGAAAACTTGAGGGGTGTGCAAAACAAAGGCAGAAACCACAAGTGCCTGGAAGACCGTTACAGCTTGAAAACACACAACAGCAGAGCACCTGTGCGTCTAAACTGATGCTTGAGTGCAAGAGAAAATAATTTACTAGAGAGGTTTTAACGCATGAATTCAGATGATAGTGGGATATGCAGAATGCAGAGTTTTTTTCTTCTCTTTATTGTTTAGAACTGTTCAATCTGTATGAATCTAGCCTTGGAAAAACAAACTTCTCTAGTCACCTCAAGGCATCCACACAAAGCCCTGTTGAAAAAATCTGCCTGCTATGTAGCCACAGTTGGGATGGTGCAGAGAATGAGTAGGAGGCACAGCGGTGTGTGACAAACCCCAGGCCATGCAAGCATTTGTACATAATTGATAGAACAAAGTAATTAGAATCTATTGTAGCACCTGTTTCTGTCCCTTGTAATGTATCACTACCTGACTGTTGCTACCCTGAAGCGTAGTTTTGACGGATGGTGCGGTGACAGCTCCGATGTTCTGATGATCATTGTGCAGTGGTGTTTATCACTATTTAATGTTATGGTAATTGCTCCCCTTGTGGCGATTGGTGCTGATTGCCGCTGGGGCACTTCCACCTCACTCTGGTTAACATTGTTGCGGCACGATGATTATCATCTGGTGAGTGGTGACGTGCAATACCCAACGTGTTCTTACCAACCCGTCAATACAGAAGCTTGATCAGTGGCCCTACACTTCAAACTGAGACACTCTAGGTACCCCACAAGCGTAGGTTTTGCACCTCAATTTTACACATGTCAATTTCACCTTGTTATGCATACAGTCTTTTCAAAATAGACTTCCACAGGAAACAATTCTTTATAAAAAAGATTGTGGTCCATCTTGAAATACATTTGTTATGTAGTTAAGTCCCTACATGACGTAAGTCCCCCCATAACTACACTTAGTGTGTCACCATTTGCTGGTTAGGACCAATCTGAGGCATTTGACGTGTTGGGAGTGAGAACACGCTGTAATACCACAGTTCAGTATCTTCATTCAGTTTCATTGTTTTCATTATGCAACATTCCTCTTAATTCTAAACTCTGTCTCCTAAATATTATGTTCACAATCTGTGCTACTGTTTTAACAACGGAAAACTCTTCAGCTTTCCGGATCTCTGTGGACCGTGGCCTGCACATTTAAAGTTTTGGTTCACACTCATCCAGTCACAGCAGGCAGCTGTTCCCAGTGAAAATGTTCTGAAATGCTAAATGTGTGAACCTGCCCAGCACCAAACAACAGCTAGACACAGTAGGCGACCAACTGGGGACCATAATGGAGCATGTAGCAGTTAAACAAATGTGTGTTTTTTTAATAAAAAGAGAAGGAATAAAAAGTCAGGGCTGACTTAAAGCACAAGACGAGACTTATTGACTTGTTCAATAAGTCTAACTGTACAGTAAGAGTTTAAGTAGCCTAAAGCTAATTTATGGGACACAGAAGAGAAATCCTGATCTCATCCTGTGCGTAAACCCACAGACAGCCCTCATCCATTACTCCTGCTTTGAATTTCTGGATGGATCGAAAATCATGCAATCTATGTAGAATATTTTTCCTCAAAAACACATTTGGCAACACAAATCACTAGCATATGAAGGCATTTTGTGATAAAATAGGGTTGTTAAATACCCAGTGCCCCTTTCATTCTCAATGTTCCTTTGCTTAACATCACTCATCTTTCATCTCACTCCTATTGTTCTTGGATCCCCTGCTCCCCTAAATGTGTTTTGTCCTCTGTTGTCCTCTCTCTGTGTGTAGGTGAGCAGCAAGGTTTGGTTGCCTGGCTGTGGCAGGATGCCGGGGGTGCGGTCTGCCTCACCCTGGCACGGGGCCAGATGCTGGTGGAAACCCAGGAGTCTCTCTGCGGCTCCTCTGTGTTCTTCTTGGTCCGCTTCATTTAATGTAGCTGTCTTCAGGAACGTGTCAAAGTTCATGGGTTGTGACTGTTATACGTTGAACGGACAACCTGAAGCCATGTTTTAAGCTGCCCTCACCCTGTCTTTCCCCAACGAGGACATGTGGTGAGTAGACACATGATGGCGGCCCTGCAACTTGACATGCTCTCGAAGGAGATGGAGGGATCAGGAGACAGAGGAGCAGAGCGGTCACAGCACAGAGGGAGCAAGATGTGACAACAGCGGGACAGCTCGGCGACTGGATCTCGCCTGTGGATCAGGTTAAGGTCAGTAGCTTGTTGATCTCCCGCTGCTCCCCGGAAGCTTGACGGATTGTAGCATTGAGTATAAAAACCTACAGAACAGCTTTCAATCAAGCTGAATCCCCTCGTTGAATAACCCCTCCTCTCCTTCACCTGTCTCAGTGCTTTCCTCCTTTATCTCTGTCTGTCTCCTCCAGTTTATCTCCTCAGTCCTCCCTATTGCAGCCAGTCTCGATTTTCTTTAAGCAAATGGCCGGACTGTTTCGGCGCATGGGGAGTTTACTTGAGATGTGTACACTGAAGCATGAACAGGACCACAGGCAATGCCAGCTATTGATTTCCCCATGATTCTGATTAGAGGGCTCCCTGTTGCAATCAATACAACACATCAGTGAACTTCACAGTGAAACTGATGGTCCCAGATAGGATCCCACATTTGGTTGTCAATGAATCACACTTTTTTATTTTTTAAGATTATACGATAGTTGAGTGTCCCTGAGCATAAAACAGTGTTCAGCACGAGAGGCTCTCGACTGTCCAAACACATCGGACACTGTACGTTACAACCATAGTCAATAACACCACTTGATCATCATGATTAAATTTTATGGGCTGCTAGACACTGCACACAGTACGATAAGAGTACGATGAAAGATGCTCCTCTCATACAGCTCTCTCTTACTGAGTGTCTTATTATCTTATTGTAATGAATGATGGCACTGCTGGTTTGACAGGTAGCAGCTGTGGGAATAAATGCTACAGCGCTGGAGGTGAGGCTGGAGGTCCTGATTCTGCACCGGGAATTATTTACCCGGTTTAATAAAGCTGCCATTTATTATGCAAATCATTTCAACATAATTCATTAGATGCATTTGCAGGATGTCATAACAAGCAGGTTTTACATCAGGACAGGAATATGTCTTTCTTTCTTGAGAAGTGTCCCTCACTGCGTACCAACTGCATAATATGTGTATTTTGTCTGAGCTAGCAATGGTCGGATGTATACTAGGAAGAATCTCTGAGCTCGAGATGTGAGGGTATTGGATGCATAATTATTTTTTTCAGGATCACAGCAATGATCCACCCTTCTCTGCCTCTGATTGACTGACTCTGATATTCTCCCCCTAACTCGAAACAATCTCACTCCTCATACCTAAACCTAACTAATCCCACCAACAAAAGCAACGAGTGAGTAAAAGCTAATCAGAGGCAGAGTAGAAATAAAAAAAGGGCTTACTGGACATACTCGACCGCCCCCAAATGCATTGCTGCGCTTCAGACGTTCCAATTTTGGATCTGGTTGGATAAAAAAATTCCGAATGATGGAGAGTGACATTTAGGAACAGTAAATAAGGGAATTTACATAGATGAACTCTATAAAACATATTTGACACGAAAATATCTAATCATTTTAATTTGCCAAAACACTGGAAAATAATAATTGAAGTAGAAAAGGTATTGCTGCGGTAATGTTGTGATGAACAATTTTCACTCAACGGTAGCTTGAATCGGTAATGCCCTGTTAGAGATAGCCAAGCTTGAGTTTACTTCAGTGTAGTTTGTTAGTACTGATATACTTTATAGGTTCTTTAGTCAGCAGTATACAGTACATACTTAGTATGTTGTACACAGCATGTTTGACTGCGATTTTGTCAAAGACAGAGTTGTACTTCAAACAGTCATTAAAGGGAGTTTTTTTAACTCACCTATGAGTATTTTGCACTTTCCACTTAATAATATTTCCTATGTCTGGTCAAAATTTAGATTGGCATATTAAGGGAAGTATTCTTTGAGAAAAGCATAATGACATTCTTGTTGTTTGAAAATAAGGTGGTTTAATTGTAAAGTATTTATCTTCATTAATATCCATTTATACTAATTTTTTTGGGATTACGCTGGAATTGGAGCGGTAGATTTTTTTCATGCTGTATTGATATGAGGCTTTGAGACAACCACAATGCTATTTCACGGAGAATGGTTCTTTTAATCGAGGCTTTGACAATAAATTACATTCATTGACTTTTAACAGTTTGTACAATAAAAAAACTCAAAAAGTCAAATATTTCTTAATGCATGAAAGTATACACAACAGCAGTGCACTATTGACAGATATTTGTATCAACCTTTTACTTTAGTAGGATATAGATAATATTAAATGCATATTATGTGTGTGATTAAAGAAATCATTTCCTTTTGAATAGTCTGTATTACCATTTTCATGCATAATCAACATGCAAATTGTGTAGGTGTCCTGCTGTTAGTGTTAAAGCTCTACCTACTTTTATATTCAGTACACCTTCCATAACAAAGCTCTAACCTTGATAAACGACTTAAAAGCCTGGCGATATTCATTGATGGGGTATTTAACTCATACGTGTAGTGCCTAACGTAGCCCTGCTCAATCAACGCTGTTGACTATTTGACACAGCGGAGTGGCAGGTAAGGACTGTGGAGTGGTGGGGGTCGTCTCAGTAATCTCTGCCAAATGGTAGAGAAGTGATTTGGCTGTTGATTCTCGGTGCCACTCAGAGATGCTGACAAAATGGAATGGCTTACTGTGAACTCCCACCTTGATTAGCATGTGTAATTATAAATGTGCTGCCGTAAGCGTAAAATCACAGCGAAAGGAGGTGTTCTGGAAAGTGTCTGTGTCTCTTTGACACTGAGTGGCCTGTAATTGCCTCTTCCACACGATCAATGACAGCTCAGCATTTGGCATCTGGATGAATCAGCCTGTCGGGATTATTTGGGGAGATTTGCGCCAAGATTTATATTTAATGTTGGATTTCAATAACCTAGAGCAAACCTCAGCATGCAGTCTATAGATATTTTAAAAGCCATAATATTAACAATGTTTTGATATTGAAACTACAACAATTTGTATGCATTCAAATTAAGATTCTGTGTGGATGAACATGGGTGACGTGTAGAGAATTAAATTGAGTTTCCAGAACAATGAGGATATATTTAGTGTGACATGGTGGACGACAACCAGCGCTGGGCGAGATACGCCCCATGATACCCCGGCACATAAATGTAGACTAGCATGTCAGAGTTAGACACTTTTCCCTCCTCCCTGACACTGTTAATTCCCTCTAATTCCTCCTTTCGTGTCAATTTCCCTCCTTCCCATCTGCAGTTGTGGATGAGGAGGTGTGTAACTGTAGACTAGAACATATCAAGCTGATAGTCTGGCTCATGGAAATCTTAAATAATTAAAATTACACTAAAGTCTTGAAAGGGCTTACATAGCGTGCATAGAAAAAAAGATTTGGGAAGGAGTGTGAGTCGTTTGGGAAGATGAATGATGATTGGCTTTTTTACCTTTATTTATTCATGGGGAGTACACTGAATGCCCTGATTACACAGTTAGTCATTTGCATTACTGTCTGTGTCACGAAGCAGCTCCACCCAGGGCAGTTGGGGTCAAGGTCCTCGCCCAGTGAGGGTCAGTTTCCCAAGCTATTTTATCCTGCGGGTCCAGAGGATTGAATCGATTACCATCTGGTTACAATCTCGCATCTCTAACCTTTAAGATACCACCCCACTCATTTACTGATGAGAGATGAGTGGGGAGCTCCAGGTGCCGTTAACAAGAAGGTAAGCCGAACATTGTTCATGTTCACACACCACCCACATTGCAATTGCAACGATAAAAAGCCGGTTAAAAACCAGCCAAGCTACCCTTAAAGTTCAGATGAGACATACAAATGCTAAAAAATGTTTTAAGTACAACACAACGTATTGATACACATGCGCATTAGTTATCATCTTGTCTGTGACTTTGCTCGTATCTGCTTCCATCTGTGGTGGCTCATGGAAGCCATTTTTTTAAAAAGACAGGTCATCAAGAGGAGTGACAAGGGAGACTAACAATACACATCATACTTCAAGGTGAAAAGGCACATATACTCTGAGCTTATCGTGACACAATACACCCATGAATCCATTGATCCATCAATCCAAGCACAGCAGCCCAAATGTCCCTTTCCCATCAAATGTCTTCCAGCGCTTTCTGGGGATCTCCAGGTCTCCTAGCAGGGAGATGTACTGCTGTGTTTTCTGGATGCCTCTTGAAATCAACCCTATTTCAGCTGCTTGTATCTTGAGCACAGCTGGGGCAGTGTTGATGAGAGAACTGCTTTGTGGTTCTTATCTCTCTGCGAACCTTTGTTGGACCTAACTGCAGCTGCTTCATCCCTTAGAACAACACAGCAACATCAATTGTTTTGGAAAGAAAATAGTTTTCTCAGTATCTTCTTCAAGAGCAAATTAACACTACAAATAGGAACATATTTAAAATATGAAAGTTGAACACATGTTTGTTGCTGATTACAATTACTGTCAAACGTAGATGCATCACACTGATGTTTGCACTCTGCTGGATTTTCTACAGTGCACTTGCTAATCAGCTTATTTATTGACTTCATTAGTCAAACTGGTTATGTTTAATATGTCATACTGATTATGGCGAGACGTCATGCAGCTCAAGTGCCTCTTAAAATGGGCTACCACAACCACCGACTGTTCATAAAAAGGAATTGTTCTGGCCCAAAATGACAATCATTTTTAAACGATATCATGTTTTCTTTCAGCTTTTCAATGGATGTTTGCTACTCCGGTCATGTAATGTTTTAGTGTTTAGCTCGTAAGCTATGGTGACATCTTTCAGCAGCAGCTTTTAACTTGGGGGTGGGATAATCTACTCCTAATTATTGGCATTAACTAGTCAAAAAAGAAAGAGGGTCTGGCTGTTAAATTATCAACATCATGTCTGTGATTTCCAAACCAAGGAGGTGGAAGGTTTAGAAGGTAAGCAAGAGGCGGAGGATATCAATTATACTAGTGTTTGCTTCTTCAAATTGATTGAAATTAGTAGATAATCATATATATTTTGCCAGTCTTTGCCAGTGCTGCTCCCCTTTCAGCCTGCTCTTTCTTTTTTTTTGTTTATTGTGCTGCTTTTACTCTCTTTGCTCTCTTGTGTCTGTTATCAGCCTTTGGATTCCATTGAGCACAGTGACATAGAGGTGATTACAGCCAGCACAGGGTTTTTTTATATACAGATTAGACTTCCTCTGTGATTCCTCTCATATGCTCACCGTCCCACCATCCGTCAAGTTATTGTCTGGGGCCCTTTTCCTCGAGCTGTTGATATGGCCTGCTGTATGCTCCTGTAATGCTATCTGGATTATGTGCACTTTGCCATGGTGAATATCAGTATTTGACACAACTAATAAGGCCTTTCATTTTGATGGAATTCTCCTTGCGAGCAGCCGTACTGGCTGAATCCTGTGTTTTCTCTGAGTGAGACGAAGCTGTTTGCTCGGGCTGTGGGTGGAGTGGACAGACAGATTGCGTCAAACAGGAGTGTTGTGTTTGGCAGGCTCTGCTCGCACTCTCTGCCACTTTCCATTTCTGAAGGTTGTACTGCTTGCAATGTCCACTGGTTGAGAATTTGAAAGGGTAAAATAATTACATTGCAAAATTATCATTTACATGCATGATTTCCTGGTGATACAATTCAATTAGACTGACAAGAAACCCTTTCAGGAGCAACTGGGGCCTGAGTTAAATTGAAGAGTCAGTTCTCATTTCCACTAATTTGATTGTCACACTCCTAAATTGCGTTTGATAATCTCACAAAACAAAGGCAATGAGACAATCATTTGCAGTGTAATGCTGTACTTATTTTAATCTTAATAAATACAACAGATGTGCAATGCAGGTAAGAGAAGCTGTCATTCCAAATCAAGCTGAGCCAGTGAAGCATCCAACACAAGGATGGGAAAAGCTGGAAAAGGACTTAGCCTAATGGTTTTGTCATTCCACATCACACCATGTGCCTGTCTGAATGCAATTAAGTGTGCTCTGGCAGCGGCATTCATTACTTTGTCAATGTACCAGGAGTGACTTGAGGTGAAAGCATTTACATTTCTGTGCACACATAATGCACCCACAATGTGTCCTGTCAGGTAACAAAGGAAGAACACAGGATGCCTTGTCCTTTGTTTGTCATTCTATTATTTTTTAGTTGGTGGTGTCCAACCAGGAAGATGAGGATGACGATGCACCGCTTCACCTGCTTCTGCCACCTGACGCAGTTGTAAGTGACCCTCACTGCCTGAGGCCCGACGACCGAAACAAAAGGTTAAAGCACACCTGCTCGCAATTACATAAAAGCTCATGATGAAATGATGAGATAATCATAGTGATGATAAAGTAGTTGCCTGTTTTTATTGCTTTTTGATGTGTATAGGATGTTGGTAAAGTGTTCTGGCAAAATTCTGGCATTTTGCTATGGATATACCCTCAAATCCTGTCAACTCAAAATGAAAAACTGTGTCAACTTTTGCGAATAACAATTTGAAAAGATGTCACGACCTGTCACGCCAGCATTTCTAACGGCTAAATGATAACGATTAGCAAACCGGTGCAACAGTGCACACTTTTGAGGTAATGGGGAGCTATTATAGCTTCTCAGCCATGTTGCACCATTTATTTTTCTTTTGTTCACCCCTGTTGCTCTACAAAAGAGGATGGGGTTTGCAGACAATTACAATACAGGAGTTGATTGGGTACAAATACGTCTTTTGAATAAACAGTGGGCCAGCTTTTTCCATCTTCCATAAAACCTTTATTGAATGAAATGATGTACAATCTTAACATACAAATGCAGAGAGGCAGTTAATGGATGGTATAGATTTTTTTTTATTGAGAACTGAGTTAGGTTCAGTATTGTCATAACACCGCAGTCTTTTACAAGGCAGCTGCTGTATCTGCTGGAAGTAAAAATAAAAAGTATGTTATTTGAAACACATTCTCTGTGCCATAGATCGAAACCTGTGCCTTCCCACAGTTTTGGTTCACATTCATTTGCCCATTCGTAGTCGATTCGTGTCTATATATGTATATGTATGTATATATATATATATGTATGTATATATATATATACATATATACATATATATGTATATATATATATATATATATATATATACATATATATATACACATATATATACACATTCGTAGTATTCGTAGTATGTATATATATGTATGTATATATATACATATATATATATATATATATATATATATATGTATATATATATATATATATATATATATATATATATATATATATATATATATATATATATATATATATATATATATATATGTGTGTGTATATATATATATACATATACACACATGCTTCAGAATCAAATGCTTTATGGTCACATTTCTTCTTGTTGTTGGTTGGCTTTGTTCCATGCTTATAACTCCTATTATATTAAGATTTTCTAATAGGTTAATGGAGTAAATAATTGGGAAATACACTACCATAAGAACCAGAGCCATTCAGAAAGTGGGCGCTCACTGTTGAAATTTTGGTCCAGCCCATATGAATGAAGTAATTCTTTTCCTTACCTTTTTAACCCTTTTATTCGCTTTGTGCATATCTGAAGCTTCTGTGTGCTGACACCACGGTTTCTCTCCAGACGGTCACCAGATGCTCATTGTGTGCGGTCATTGGTGCGTTTTATTGCATTTGGTGTAAAAGATGTTTTCCACTGGTGCGCTGACACCAAGATTTCTCTGTGTTTTTTCTCCATCCTGGTGTGCCGTAACCAGATGCTCTTTGTGTTTTTGTTTTTTTTGTTGGTGCACTTTGGAGTGTTTTGTAGAAGTGATTAAGCTGTTTTCCACTGGTGCACTGACACCTATCTCTCTCTCTCTCTCTCTCTCTCTCTCTCTCTCTCTCTCTCTCTCTCTCTCTCTCTCTCTCTCTCTCCTCCCTTTGGATGTGTGGTGTGTTGTATGTCTGCCAAACTAATGTGGACAATATGTTATCTACGCATGGGTAATGTAGATATCCCACATTGATAGGTCACTGCCTACCCGAGCAGAGATTTCACTGCCCTTTACTGGTGCAGTCACTGCGTCACCAAGCTTCTCAAACAACATATTGACAACAGTCTTCACAAAACACATTTTGTGAAGACTGGATACATTTAGCTGTGGAAAACAAGTATGACAAGAAAAAATAGCGGGTCAGAATCTCCAAATCAACGATGTTGATGCAATAGGAATTTAGGAAACAAGAAAAAAAAGAAAGTTCAGATTTTCCCTCAACAAGGAGGCTGGTTTAAGTTGCGATGTTCTGTGCAACGGTCTGGCGCTATCCACAAGGCACTGACTGGGAACATGCAGCCTAGTCCTCCTTGCGACACAAGGACACTTTCCGATTTGCAAAAATATTGTTTTTTTGTTTGTTTTGCCATCCAGACTTCCTAAAATCACTCTGGAAGTGAAATAGGCCTTTGGAAATAACCATTTCTTGCTAGATTTTATGGATCTATGTTAATATAATGGATTTTAGGTCAGTGAATCGAGGTGTGGATTGAATGTATTAGAAATCTGGACAAAACTCCCTTTTAATGAGACATAACTAAAGTGTGTGTGCACAAGCAAAAGGGAGGGAGCATTCGTGTGTGTTGTGTGTGTGCAGCACTCTAATCAATTTCATGTTGGTACAGTCTGCGTCTCTGTGCTTTTCTGTAGAAACAAATGGCTTACAAAGGCTGTAAACATGTGAGGTCATGTCAAATTGTATGTGTCAGCTAATTTAATTTAGATTAGATTTGTGTGTTTGCGACTAATGATATGACTGAGTGGCTATTATTTTATTTTTTTAGCATTTAGTTTTGCTCCCTTCACTAGCTATAGGTTGCAAATGCCCACTGTTGTGTGTCATCACATTTTATGTGTAACTAAGTCTGATGCTGTTTTTGTGTGGTTGAGCGGAGAAGAAGGGAAAATAGATGGAATGTTTGTGCTAGAAAGAGAAACTTAAGCCTGCGTGACTGGATTTGGCAAGAGTTCAAATGGCAGAAAATGGGAACATCTTTTCCTGCATGCCTGTTGCTTTACTTTACTTTAAAACATAAAGAAGAATGTGTTCACGCTTGCAATTGGTGGATGGCAGGGTAAAGCAATACCTTTTCAGGGTTATGTTAAACCCAGTGGCGGGCCGTGCATTTCCTATCTAGGCCTGCTGTCTGATATCGTATACATAAATACGCGCATGACGGGATGTTGTTCGCCGTGTTTGCAGGCACCCTGCACACACAGTCTCTGTGTTGCTGTCTCTGTGAGGAATCACAGTACAGAACCAGCTCGCTGGTCTTCACCATGTGTTTAACCGGCGGAGAGAGAGAAGAGAGAGATACATAGAGAAAGACAGAGCTGAGATCTGATTGGATAAAGAGCATTAAGGAGCGCGCTTGGGCAGCGTCAAGCTGGACAAGCGAGCTGGTCAGAGCAAACAGCAAGGCATGAGAAACAGACAGGAGAGCTGGTCAATGAGAAAGTAAGCTAATAGGGAAAACATATTATAATACATGTAGTGTATTTGTGAAAAAAAATTACATTATAAAATAGATATAACTTTTAATGATAAAAAATATATATATATATAAAATTTAATTATAAAATAGCTATAACTTTTTGATTCTGTTTAGGCCAGCAGAGACGGCCCGCCACTGGTTAAACCTTCAGAGCTGTGGTAAATCTCACTGCATTGACGCACATTTCTTTGGCAACAGTTTGTATGATTGAGTGTAGTATCCATGTATGACTCACATCTAAATTGTACAAAGGCACTTGCTGAAGGTCATTGTGTCTGACATGAATTCATACTGGCGATAATCTCTGTCTTTTATTTGATTAAACGCAGCACATTACATTGAGAAATATGCCACAAATTTTCTATTTAAGGTACTTAAGCTTAGTGTTATGCTGACATGCATTAGCGTGCTCCTGCTGTTGTGTGTAAGGATGCACACAGGCATACACACAACAACAGGACTTGGGCGTCCTGCAGCCCTAAAGCACACCGGCTCATTCTCCCTACAGGTGGTGCCACTGCCTGTGGTGGCAGAGAAGTAAGGGCCATGACCACAGCCTTTCAGTTGGTGTTACCACAACAGGAGAGATGAGGATTGAGATAAAAGGGCACCCCCGGCCCCTGTCTGCCCTCGCTGCTGTTTGCAGGTGCCCTGTTAGTGGGCCACCAACAGTAACACCCAGGTGATAAGGCTGAGAGAGCGAATCAAACAGACATAGAGCCTCCATCTGGCACAGCTGTTCATAGTTAAGCACACTCTGTTATTTTACTGTTCAGAACTACATTTGTTCAATATTGTAATGACGGCTTATTTGTCCCTGGATCACCTTCATATACAATTGACCCACAATTATACAAACAATAAGATTTTGAACAAATAACATGTGACAAAATAAAAAACAAACAGGTGCAGCACAATGTTTACTGTTTGTTAATCCTCTGCAATATTACAGGGTTTGGTTATAAGCATCAGGTCCTTGATGGTCTGAAATGGCTGCAATGTTTTTCTATAAAAGCAACATTTTCTACCACTGAGAAACACTGAGCCTTGGCTTGTCGCAATACTATATTTACCACCCTGATCCAGCAAGCAACACGGTCATTTAGCCAGTTAAGCTCGATGTACTGGCAAGCAGACAGCAGCTGGAGAGATTGTACAGGCAACATTTGGCATTCACACAACATTGACAACAACATATCTTTTAGCTAAGCCAGATGGGTAATTGATGAGTATCATGTTAATAGGAAAGAAAGGCACACTTTTGATGACATACAGAAAGTAAATATGTAACATCAAGGACAGAAGAAGCATCTGTAAATTACCTGGCTGGTTTTATTTCAGGTCTGGACTCAGGACAGAGTAATTTGTCCATTTCATGGGCAGATGGAAACCAGAGTGACAGATGATTCGCTTTACTTAATCTTGTCTTTGCTGTTATATGTTCCTAATCCTATCCCAGACCTGTGTTGTTGTTGATGTATATAACATACAAGCAAGTGCTGTACAGTGCCTCGATGCAACTGTTTTGACGACAGAGAGTATTTAGCTTATTTGCTTAAGAAATAGCAATACCACAATCAAAAATGGTACATTACAGGTAAAAGTTTTGCACTCAGAATCTCGCTTGTGCAAAAGAACACAGGTATTGCTATAGTGCCTCAAATATCAGAACTCAATTTGCAGCAGACTGCAGACTTAGGCTCGATTCACACCAAAACAGATGTTTTGGTGTGAACAGGCGAAAACTCCAATTAATTTGAATGTGAGTGGTGCATTTAGGCTTCAGCTGTGTGGAGCGCAGGGGAACAAAATAAAAAACAGCATACTGTATAATACAATACTTGTATAATACAATTTATAATACAACAAAGAACCTAATGTACACTGTTGAGTATTTTGTACTAACCACCGCTACAGATAGACATCATTATTCAGATGGGTTCATAACTGATCTGCTGCCTTCTATAGAGAAGTTAATCAGGTTTAATGTGTACATTAAAATGATCAATATCTACTGAGTGTAGAGTACATAGAAAACACAAGGGTTTTTCTTCTTCTTTGGACCATGTTTACAGCCTACATTAGCTAACACACTTTTAATATACTGCAGTCCCACTTAATCCCTCTTATCTCCCCCCCAGTAAACCAGCAATATTTAATAATGATAATTTTAATAGTTCCATAAGATTATGTGTCTGATGTAAAACAATGACAGAGATCACAAGAATGTTCCTGTGGGAATTGCCTCTGCAAGAGAGAGAAATGAAAGAAGAGATTTGGTTTGTGCAGAGAGAGACGGACGATTGTAAGATACAAACAGTACTGTGGAGCGCGCAGTCAAAGCACGCCATTTGTTATACTCTCGCTGAGAAAGTTTTCTCCTGGCCTATTTAAGATAGGGATAAAAAATTGGTGCCATTAATATTTTATTATTTTACCCTTGCCCAATATGTCTCCATGAACTGCTTGCACCCAGGGTATAATCAGTGGAGGTGGTGGGGATTTGTTTCCCTCTGGCAGGAAGGTATATTTCTTCTCCTGTGGGTGTCACTATTCCCACATCTGAGGAACTGAGCCTCATCCAATCGTCCCACTGCACTAATGAATTATGGTGGCGGCTGCACACAGACCACCACATTTCTGCAACGCTGAACACATGCACACACATTCAGACCCATGGCCTGGACACACACAGGCTGCCTATACATGTGTGAGCATGCACACTCCCAGAAGTGAGGTCTGAGGCAGAAATCAGGAAGCTCTGCTCTGGTAAGAATGTGTTAAGGTGGAACTTCGGCCTTGCTTGCACTTCTTAGACAAACAGAGGAAGACAACCAAGTGATTGGTCTAAAATAGCTCCAATAGTAAGTACATTTCATTGCTGTTAATATAGAGGAGAAGTTGTGCTGATTTAAGTGATTTAAGCTTTGCATTATTGTCATAAAGGACTTTTCTGGCCTGTCATACTCAAAGCATAGACACATTAACTGTGGTGGCTGTGATTCATGGATATGTCCTACGCTTGTTGATATGTATGTGAACATAGAAGCTTTGTGTAATGTGATTTACTCTCCCCCAGCTCTCCCCTCAAAACACATTTACATCTTTTGGAGCATGCTGCACGGATTTATGTTGGAAATTAATGACGCGGTTATAAAACTGTAAGATACTAAGGCATCATGTCATATAATATACAAGGACTGAGTATCGCCCCTGATTACCAGAAATGATTCAGTTTCAATTCACAAGGTCCCAATTCAATTAGATTTTCACTTCAATATCGATTCAGTCCCAATACCAATATTGTTTGGATATAAAAGAGATTCTTAGAGAAAAAATGCTGTAAATTGTATTAGAAACTAGGCCTTCTTTGAGGCATCGCGATTATCTCTTGAAAGATTATGACTCGATGTTGAAAACTCCATAATCTTACATATTCCACCTAAAGCGGGAAGGACAAAGCAAATCACAAAGTAGATGACAACTTTTTTTTCTTTTTTTTTCTTGTTGTTTCTCTTTTATTTGCAGTGCTTGGAAATGTAAAACGCGCAGTCCTACTGTGTGAAAATATCCAAGGCCAAGTTTGAGTGCAACAGCAGCGTAATGTGTGGCAGCAGCGAATGTTTGAGCTACAGGCAGACTGGATGATGAGCCCGTAGCAGATCAGCTGTTGTAAGCTTTTTTTCGAAGCAGAGAAGAAATTAGCCGTGAAGTCGCCCTGTGTTATTTAATGTACATTGTCCGTTTGCTCCTCCCCCCTTCTGACCCGGCAACACTGCTTGGTGATGCCTTCAGTGGAGCAACTCATGGCATGCATTGAGTCAACTGATGTTTTCTGATATTCACACATCCAGGGGAAAAGGCATGCGTAAAAAGATTAATCTCTGGATTTCATGAATCATTATTGGATTATTCAAAGGAAGATTGATTTGAATGTGGAATTTTTTTTGCAAACCCGGCCCTAATGAATACACAGAGAGAGAAACCGCCCCTGTCCCTTTGTGGCCTTGCCAATACTCAGGACGGCACCACCTGTCAGGGCTTGCCTTGGGACCCAGACAGAGTCCTCTGTGATCGAGGCTGGGTTTTGTGGTGGATCACTGGGATTTACGGGGACAAACAGACTGCTGCTGTATACTTCCATGTATGCTGCTGAAAACTCAATTTGGTTGTTCTGCTCCTCGTCTCTACTTTACCTGCTTGAATCCTAACAAGGACAGGGACAGTAGGGAGACAGTATAGCCACAGTATTTCAAGTTCAAGTCTGTAGTGATTTTATTCAACACTTTTCGGGTGGTAAAAAATAAATTACAGCTTCTTCCTCTTGCTAGACGATTTATATGGAAGGATTGTAAGGAAATATGTACTTTTTGATTTTCTTTTCTTTTTTATTACAGCCTGTATTATTTCTAATGAACTCGACCTTTGCATATGAAGCATATGGTTTGGTCATTAAAATGGATCAAAAGAAATTAGACGGCACAACCTTTTCTTGACCTTGTGCAGCCATGCTTGACTGTTTTTCAGAATCGGCACTCTTGATATTGGGGGTGTGAGGAACTGCTACCCGGGTCCGTCTTTTCTATTCCCCCCCTCAACAAACAAATGGATTATCGACTATACTGTGGTTAAAACAAGGCTTAGCAGTCTAAAGCCCTGCTATTGATTATTGTACTTATTGTACTGTTAGAACTAAATGCCAATGTTTTGCAGGGACAAGGATTAACATGTTCACCATCATAGTTTAGCATGTAAGCTTGCTCACATTTGCTATACGAAACACAAAGGACCGCTGATGTGAATGTCAGTTTTTGTAGGTATGTGCTTATAAACTGAAGTACTGGACAAATGGTGGCATGAGAAGAAAATTCAGGGGATCAGTATTGGGACAAGATTTCATGGCAGGCCATCCAGTATTTTTGAGATGTACAGTATGTGTCTGGACCAAAGTGGTGAAGCAACCGACAAACAGCATTGCCATCACCAGAGCAACTTCTCTAGCATGGCCCAAAATTACACAAATAATTGGTCTTCGTGGACTAAGATTTCTTTAGTAATTTTGTAATAATCATTCATACTGAATAACCTATTTCCAATAAAGTGGTGCTTTTGTGTAATTCTTTGTGGAGAAACTCATATTTTCAGGTCTGTCGATTAAGTCAAGTGGTTAGTCGGCTAAACATGTATTTCGTCGAGGACTGACCTACTTTAAACTTTATGCTGATTGGTTGGACTGTTTCCATTTTGAAGAGCTTAGCGACGGCAGAAAATACTTTTTAGAGGTGCTTATTATTATTCTGTGTGTCAGTGAGCAACTGTGTGCACACGAAGCCCTCGTAATACAGGTCTGACCAAAGGCTTCGACTCAGACACGCACACCAACATACACACACTATTGCTATTGTACCACCGTGAGGTAACACCCAAACATATTCCCATTGATCAAATGTTAGAGGAAAAGGGTGAAAGCAGGTAATATACTGAGTCGGGGTGTAACCTTGTTGACCTTAGCTGATCCGTACAGATCACTTCCCCAAAGCTTTACTGCAGATATTTAGTAGAAATATGTGATCGTGAATTTGACAGTAATGCTTTCTTGTCGCCGATCCCTGATAATGCGACATAGTGGACAACAAATCCGTGTTGAAATCGGCAAGGAGAGGTAGTGACGTTGGCAACAACAGAGTTAACGGCTAACATACAGAGCCTTAATTGAGTTAGGTGTAGGTTTATGCGCTCCTCTGCATTTTCTTAGAGATGTGTTTTATATACCCCCATTCCTCCAATTAGGGGTAAATTAAACAACTGACTGCAAGTGTGGCATGTCACCTCATGGCTCTACACATCTAGTAACCTGCTGCAGTACAACTGTATAGCTGCCTTAAAATTCAGCAACTTCGCATTGTTTCCTCCCACACCCGGGATTCGGTCGAACGTGACACAGTTGTATGTTTGTGACATATTTTCTCTCGCAAGTGGGGGCTGACTTGTCTGCCTTAATCTCTGGCCTTTCTCTCTGGTGGCTCTCTGCAGGTTCAGGACATCAATGCTTGTTTCTGTTGGAGTAAAACGAGGCGCCAGGGATCTTTGACATGATGCTGAGGCTCCTCTACAGGTTCGCTCATCCCTCTTCTCTCTGGGAGGCCCCATATAGTGTAAGGCACAACAGAAGGAAGTGTATGGTGTGTTTGGAGGTCAACCATTCCCTTCATTTTTAATAACCGTCTGGGTATCTGGAATTTACAATATTTTTTAAGCCTGTATCCGTTGCAGACAGGATATAACATGCAATAAATGCTACCATATTTCCTCTGGACTAATTATGCCTGGAGTCATGACTATCAGTGTGACCCTGGTGAATGAGACGTCTAGGCCTTGCCAGCATGCTATGGACAAAAGGAAATTGTGAAATGCATTGCTCCTTGCATAATAGCCCATCACAAGCCCCTTTCAGCACAGGCATTCACAGTGGCCTACAGAGAAAGTGAAAAAAAGCAATTTTGTGTTTGGTTTACGGTTGGAGTCTAAGGGCTGAGCGATACGTATCACCAGAGGAACATTTTGTGTTTTGAAACCTCATAGCGGCTGTAGCAGACAGGAAATGAGACAGGGTTTTTCATTTCCCTGTTGCTATCTTCACTCACAAACTAAATAAGGACCCTTTTGCAACCGGCCCCCGATTACATTTACCTACTATTCACATTGCAAAAGGAAGACGGCAGTTCTGTAATCAGGAATGTAATCTACATCATGAATTTCATATTCATGCTAAAAAGCAACAGGGTCAAGAGCTCGGGGATAGAAAAGGGCTGGTAAGATAATTGATTTCACTTTTGGACAGTCTAGGAACTGGTTGGATGTGAGAAGGATGGAGTGATTGACACATTGCTAAGCTGTGAAGATGCATGCTGAATGATGGATGTCATCGCTAAAGTAACAAGCAAGGCTGTCTGATTTTATCACCTTATTATGTCGTTGTGGCTGGTGGATCTCTCAAGTACTCTCCAGCGTTCTGTGCTTGCACCTTCTATGTTTGCATTTTCCTTTTTTTCCAAATCAATTCACGAATGTATTCTCTCTATCCACCACTTAATTTTTCTTTTGCATACAAGCAATGCAAGCAGCTTTTTATGTGAGAGGCTGTCCTTTACATTAAAACCTGCGACTGTCATGTGCTGTGCAATTATTTCATATTTACTCCTCCTCTTTGTTCCTTTTTTTTTTTTAACCGGCTTTTACTTCTACCTGCTCTTTATAACTGCAGGATTTTTCTCCCAAGACGCCTCCCACATGCCCTCTCCCATTTGTCTTTCTGATTAATATTAAACCTGCTCCCACTTGCCCCACTATTTCACTGGAAAACCCAAACAATTGGTGGCTTTATGATTGGCCTTGGCCTTCACAGATGCTGGGGGAATTGAGGAGAAAAAGCAAAAGCATTTGATCTATTCATCCATCCGCCTGGAAATCAATAGGCTCTGTCTTTCGGACACACCTCCACCGTTCAACTTACTTTTTTGTCCCAGGAATACTGCCAATCGTCTGTGTCAGCTCTACAACCGTAAAGAGGACACAGTCCCACTGTGACAGTAAACTATATCATATGCATCATTTCAAATGATATGGTCGCACATTTAAAGATGAAATCCTGTGAAACAAAATGAGAACAACTTGTTTATGAAGAGGAGGGAGTGAGACATAGACTGTCAGTTATGAAGTTGACGAAGCTTAGAAAAGCAGGTGTGTCGTTACAACACACCGTATGCTTTTCCTTCTCTCCAACGGAGACGAGTGGCTTTGCCCCACGCTTTATTGGCTGCTTGTTAACCTTTTAGATGGCAATGAAAAGGTTACTCTGCTCATTGTTTTTGTCCCCTCTGATTTATAAGTTTACTCTCCTGTATGTTAATTTTCAGAGGCAAAGCAGGTGCACTCACTGTACTTCCGACCTGCTTGTGCTAGGAGCTATCAGAACTGCCATCTTGTCATTTCAGAACATGCTGTTTTGCTCAGCAGTATATTTGATGGCTCATATTGTGAAAGATATATTATGCAACAGCATAACAAAGTAATATCATAGGGGCAGTTTAGTTGCATTCACACTCGGTGTTCATTGTTTTGCAATTTTTTGGTTCACTTTCTCTGATCTTATTAGCATCATATCCGGAGACAGCTGTTTTCAGCAAACATGCTCTGATAAACCCAGCGTACACTACCAGCACCAAACGGCTACCAGTTAGCAACTAGCTGGTGAACGTAGTGAAGCATCAAACTGCTAGAGAGTCAGATATTTCCCTCCATGAAGAAAAAAAAGAAACCAAACAGTGATCCCATTAACAACTACATATTTGTGATGCATTCATTATCTGGCAGATCTTTATTTGTTCCTCACTTGTTACTGTTTAGCTAATCAAAATGTGAAGACCCTCCTGCTAGTGCACTGCTGAAGGGGAGTTTGAACTTCCCACTGCAGTATTTCCAAAATTGCACACACCCCATGTAAAAATAGTTTAAATTTGACCTGATTAGTTGTACAGAGGTGACATTAACAAGTCCATATTTCTCATTTCTAACCTAATTTATGTTGGCGCTTCAGGGCAACTGACGCGACAGTCACCTTTTGGCCCTGACGTGCAGCATAAAGGACATAACAGAAGCAGAACGTTGGCATCAGGAGACATCCGGCAGGAAGAGAGGGACACAAAGTGAAATGCTGATTGAAAAGAGGAGAAAATCAATCAAGCGAGCCTGTCTGATTGACAGCTTGCCAAGGTGTTTTCTGTGGAGGTGTCAAGAACAGCACAATTGCTCTCCCCCTCTCATCCTCTCTTTCTGCTCCCCTCTCTCTCTCTCTCTCTCTCTTTCTCTCACTCACTGTCTCATCCATCACTTGCCTCTTCACCCATCATCACACTGTCGTCTCCTAAATGTCTCACCAAACTCCCCCAATATCTCTCTCACGTTTCACTCCATTGTTCCTCCTCTTCAACTATCCCTCGCACACCCTCCTATTTTCTCTCCCAGCCGCTACCCTTATTTTCTTCACAGAGATGCATTCATTGCCAAACATTTAAGGCTGCAGACTGACACTCCTTTAATCTTGTGTTCTGTAACCTTCAGAGGGGAAGAAAGAGCTGCTCCACTTGTGTTACCTTTAAATAACTACACCAATCCATCCTTTATTCTCACACTTTCTCATTACTCAGCTCCAGTGAAGTCGCTGGTTTGTGTTATTTGTTTTCATTACGCTCTCAGATACATTACAGTGGCAGGATGGACAACAACAGAGAGGATGAAAAAGGCAATAGGCTTCCGGCGTATCGCAGCATGTGGAGTTCCAGCACAGCAACCAAGAGGGCATAGAGTGCATGCCGGATACACAAAATACGCAGGGCGTGGCCACATTAATGGCAATACATTTCCAAAAATATAGTGGCATTGAAAAAGCATGAGCTGCTTTTACAATTTTGACTCATTGGTCTCTGAAAGGGCAACGTGTTCAGTTTCCATCACTTCTAACATTTGACTTCTAACTTTTTGAGTGATCATCTGAACTCTCATCACTGAGGTGGAGCCATGTATATATATATATATATATATATATATATATATATATATATATATATATATATATATATATATATATATATATATATATATATATATAAGTGATAACTGTTTCTCACTGATTCCAATCAGAAAACATAATACCACTTAAAATTGATTGAAAAATTGAAGGACGCAGAATACATATTCTTTCTTTTGTCAAGCGTCAGTTAAAGCTTTCTCTGGGAAGTAATTAGATTTGGTCAACATTATTTTATTTATTTTGTGCTACACATTCTTTGCATTTTAATGAATGCGATTTAAAAACAGTTTAGATTGAATTGTAACCCTACATGTCAGAGCTCCACCAAGATTTGTATTTTTTCACTGGTGGAATAATAAGTGCAAAATGTGTCATTCATAATATTCCACATCCTCAACCACTTACAGCTAGTTTGAACCATTTTAGCGGTCTGTAACTACTGTCAAATTTATTTTAATACTACTAATGCATACAGTGTTTTTATTCCTTTTCAGTTTTGTAAGTTTCTCTCAGTCCTTGAAAATGTGTTGAAGGTAAGCAGCTGCTTTGTCAGTTCCCTCCATAAGAGACTGCACTGTGAGAAGGGATGGGAATCTGGGAACCAAGCCCTGTTGAAATGACTTGTCAGTCACTCTGCACTTCTGTATTAAAAAGTGCAGAGAAGACATATTGACTCAACCATCCCTGAGTGCCCTTGCTGGCTGGCTTCTAGACAGAGGGAGCCTTGATGCTAATTATAATGGGAAGACAAAGTCTCCCCACCGGGCAAGTTAAGAGAAATATAGTAGGATCACCAAAATGATGAATCATGTCTTTTAACCCCAGCTATAAGGAGTTTATTATTTCATCACCAACATGTTGTCATTTTATGCTAAAATTATGAATTATGAATTGTGTTTGTTCATCAATACCAACTCAAGCACTTGGCATTGTTTTCTTTAGGGCCGAGGTCAAAGTGTTCTGTTGGGTGATGACATTGCACCTTGTGGATCGATGGAACAGTCCCAGTCGAATGTACTGAACTACTTTTCCTTCCAGGAAAAGGCTCTCCCACCCATGACCTCGGGGGTATTCTTCGTACGTGGTTCAACAAAGTCGATCAAATGTCCTATTATCCAGCTTAAATTAGCGAGATGATTGACATCAGGCAAACTCGGTTTCTCCATGGAAGATCCGCGCTGAAACGGTCTCGTTAATTCTAACCAGACACCAGTCATCTGGATAAATGCGCGCGCCCGTTCCTCTTCAGAAGGGATAATAATTGAGCACTGACACCACGATCTTCTAACAGTACAATGGCAAATAAACTCAGAGGAACCTCTTTTTATTTCTCCGCTGAGAAGCAGGAGATGATCATGAACGCATATGAGAAATTCAATACCTTAATCATGGCAAAATCTAATACTG
Organism: Taurulus bubalis; assembly: GCF_910589615.1. Classification (NCBI taxonomy): domain Eukaryota; kingdom Metazoa; phylum Chordata; class Actinopteri; order Perciformes; family Cottidae; genus Taurulus; species Taurulus bubalis. The sequence continues at coordinate 11,805,463 of NC_136597.1, read as the reverse complement.
CATTTACAGCAAACGATTCGCAACGTTTTTGCAACGTTTTTGCAACGTTTTTGGTGTGAATGCAGCTTAACACCGCCCCTGCTGCGAGACATAAGGGTCGCAAATATATCAGACAAGTTAAATGCGTCAGTGTTGGGAAAATGTATCAGCTAACTTTAAGTGCTTCATCACCCAAATCAATCAGATTATATTTATTTAAATGTGCCTGCTGGCAGTAGTATACGAATAGATATATACTTTGGGGCGGCTGTAGCTCAGGGGGATGAGTGGTCGTCCCGCAACCACAAGGTAGCTGGCTCGATCCCCAGTCCCCCCATAGCTCACATGTCAAAGTGTCCCTGAGCAAGACACTGAACCCCCAACTGCTCACCGGATGCCCCACAGGGCTGCCCACTGCCCCCTTTCCAGGGATGGGTCAAATGCAGAGAAGAATTTCCCCAAGGGGATTAATAAAGGATAATTTATTCTTCTTTCTTTCTTATGAGGATATATGTACTGTATGTGCATATGTATCATGTACTATATATGTGTATATCCATGTAGGTGTAGATTACCATATAGGTAGGAGTTCGAATATGTGTATGGACGGATCAGTATGTATTTATTATTCATAATCAGAAATTCAATCAATTGAAGCAGTGAAAAGAAATTGTGTGTGATTCTCTGTATTCTTCTTATCACGAGTCCACCTTAATCATTTTCTACAATAATGATATGCATGAATGTTTAATGTAGTGTGCTCTGCATGTTTCTGTGTGAAAATATTTGGAAAAAATAAAATATTCCAAAAAAATAAGGATATGTATGGTGTACTAATAACACTGTCATATAATTATGCTTTCAACACATCCATAAGTTTCTTAAGCGCTAAAGAAACTTAAGAACAGCACGGCATGCAGCGGGTGATAGTCTATACAATCTGTGAGACGGGCAATGGGATGTACCTGTGGTGTTCAATACGGCTCGAGAAGGTCTCGTAAATAAATCATTCCTTGTCGGCAGAATCTATAGCGCCTGACCTACGTCATCTTATCCTGAAAATTAGCCAGCTAACTCAGTAAGCCAGCTACGAAGAATAGGGCCCTGACTATGACCTTCAACAACTCAGTGTTGGCCCCGACCCCGACTGCCAAGAACCTCAGTGTGATACTTGACAGTCAACTCTCCCTGACTGCCAACATTCACTGCGACCTTCACTGGTTACCGGTGGCCGCCCGCATCCGCTTCAAAACATTGGTACTTGTGTTCCGTGCTACGAACAGAATGGGTCAAATCTACATCCAGGACATGGTAAAACCATACACCTCAGCCCGTTCGCTCCACTTGGCTTCTGCCAATCAGCTTGCAGCTCCATCATTTGTATTTTTGTTATCCCTAAAACTTCACATGAATTTTCAGGGATGAAATGTTCAAACAGGAAAAGAAAAATGCTTTAAACATGTACTTTAGGAATGTTATTTCAATAAATTGTCATCTTTTTCCAATTGCATGATTTTAAATCATGAAATTATTGGTAGTTTACTTCACATTACTTTGACATGTTCATAAAGATACAGTTATTGATTATGGAATTTGATATTTGCCCTCTTTGAAAAAGGATGAACTGTTATTAGTCAAGAAATGGTTGCAGCGCATTAGTCAAAATGTAAATCACAAAAAAAGATTTCTATATTTCTGTCTGTGCACGGATTAAACCAAGAGCATGTTACTTTATCAGCTTTAGAGGCAAAGGTGGTCCCATGCTTTCAGTATTTATTAAGCTAAGCTAACCCCTCTTCACACTATTATCACTGCACAATCTTCCTGGCTAACGCATGAAATCTTCAATGCAATCTTTTTGAAATTTAACATGTTACACTATTGCATCTTTAAGTTCAATTTAATGATTAATTAAAATATGAATAGTCTCTATCTATGAATGAACATACTGAAAATTATGATTCAGAATCAGTCGTTACTTTTCCATGTGCCACTAATCAATTCCCAAACAACCATATCATTTTAGATTTAAATAAATATAAGATAGAAAGTTGCAGCACAGACGAAGAAGGAAGAGCAGAAAAAAAGGGGAAAATTTAAGATGGTTGTCGGATCAGATAAAAAGTAACTGGAAAAAAAGAAGTTCACAGAAACGATTAATCAATGAAAAAGCAAGGGAATAGAAGAGGACGATTCTTATGATGTGAAAGAAGGGAGAAGGAAATCAATAAGACTGGTCTTTTGATGAGAGACTCCCAACGCAAATGTGATAGTATGTTCTCCTGTGGATTGTAGTGTTGTAGTGATAGTCTGTGACGGATCAGTTGAATCATCAGATCCTCTCCAGTATGATCATCTTTAGAGTCCAATATGCTTCCATTTAGAGGGATGTTTCCTGGCCAAATCCTGGCTGGGACGAGTAAAGTATTGGCTTGGCGAGAGTGCCAGCCATTCAGTGCAGTATAACGCAGTTGTGAGTGGGGAAAAAAAGGTATGATTGTTCAGAGACAGAAGATTAGAAGAAAAGTGTTGAGGGTGAAGGGGCCAGGGGCAGAGAGGAGAGCACAGGCAAAGCAGATGGAGGGTGCAGTAAGACGAAAGGAAGAAAGATGTAATAGAAATGAAAGGGCACTCCTGCTGTTGATAATTGGAGTGGTGATGTGCCAACACAGTCTGAGAGGTTTTCCACCTGAGGGTACTATACTGCAGGGGCCCAGACACTGAAACCACATTACAGCCCTCCTGTGTGCACTCGCCAGTTTCCTCCTCTGGCTCGAGCTTGACAAGGAAGAGAGAGCAGAACAGAATACTTGAAAGAAAAATGGACTTTTCTGCTCTTTTCTGTCCATTTTCTGCAAGACCTCCACTCCTAGCCAAGTGTGGAGCAGTGCTGAAGGTTTTTTCGGCCAAAGTCTATTGAGTTTGAGATATCATCAGTGCAGCCAATAGGGCTGCACTAATTATTTTTTCAATGATTAATATAACAATTTTTCTTTGTTAAGTTGATTAAAGTAATTACTAATATATTGATTATTCAGAAGATTGCTTTTTTTTGTATTCACCTAAAATAACAATTTATTTTCCTACAATGAATATATAAAGAACTTTTCCAATTGATATTTCAATATTTTATTTAATCCTTTTCTCTTGAATGAACACAGAAAGATAATTGGCCCCATTTGTCAAATGCCTGATTAGAAAAATACTAAACCAAGGATTGCTGTAAGACATATGTACACATTAAAGGTAGGGTTTGTAATCTTAAAAAAAAAACAGTTTTGTTTTGTTTATCGAAATTCCGAAAGCAATCAATAAATCAAATGCTCTGACGAAAACAACAGGAAAACAATCTGTATATTTCTGTTCTGCTGTCACAGGACTAGAATAAGCTTATCCACTCATTTCATTCGGCTCAAATTAAACGATTGGACGTCCTACCTGTCTGTCTACCTACATGCGTGCATTCTGCCAGGGCACTCATTGCTCGTCGAAGCTGCTTTCTTTAGAGCTGATGTTTGTTGTTTACGTCATTATGAAATGTTTATGTTTAGAATGATGATTTTGAACTGAAGGGACGACTTGTCAGAGTTGCAGACTACCTTCATTAAAAAAGAGTGGGGAACACTGGGCAGGGACATTATCATAATTTAAATAAATTATATTGGCAGATACAGGCTCCCTTATTGTTTGATTATAGCAGCTGGTCAACAAAGCTCCAGACTATTTTCTTCAGAACCTTCGTTCTCCTCGTGTCAATTTAAACACGGATTGGTTGTTTACAATGTCAAATTATCAGAGATTAGTGACTAGAAAAGCATAAATGCAGATGTCCTGATCAGTAAAACTTTATTTCACACTGTGACGGTTAACGTTAAACTATGTAATTAATGCACATGCGTGCCGAACCGTGAGGGGGGATCCGTACGGGTCACAGATGGACAGTGGTCCGTTACATCACTCATGTCATCCTATCTGTGGGGGCGTCAGACCAGAAAATACTCATATGTGTCCGTCTGGAGGACAAACTATTTACTTTGTCATTACAGTGGAAGAAATCCTCCCCTTTAACACATAGAATGTGAGTACCTGAGAAGGCACTACACCGTGTGACAATGTTGCTCACAGATTACTCATAGATCTGTTTTCTGTTACACTCAGCAGGTTCTGGTCAGACCTCCCTGTCCTGTTGCAAATGGGCCACAAGTCTTCTTATCAACATTATGACTCACTGTCAATTTTGGTTCATCATTTTCTGAACATTTTGTAAGCAATTATATCATTTGTGATGACAGGGAATGTTCAAAACATAACATGTGAGTGGGTAAGCAGTGACATCTGTATAATTAACTTGTTGTTGTTCATTTGTGGGAGGCATACATAGTGTCAGCATTACGTCACTTTATGACATTCTATAAGAGTCACACATTAATTGACGGTATGCACTATTCAGACTCACGCTGACAGTTACATTTGCAATTATTTTTGGTTAAATTCCAATTTTCTTTCATATGCAGTTGCTCCCAATACTGATCTGAGTCTTACAGACAAAAGTCGCAAACATAGTGCACATTAAAAGTGACTTGTACGAGTGATTTAGTAAAACTTTTCTCGTACATTGAGTTTTCTCTTAGTTACGAAAACAATTAGTGGTCAAGACCTGTCCTCAGAGTTATTGTTGGCACCGCCATCGTCTCACATGACTACTCGCACGCGGTCCAACACGGGGGCAGTTTATGGCACGACATTGAGCAGACTCTCTCTCTCTCTCTCTCTCTTTCTCTCTCTCTCTCTCTCTCTCTCTCTCTCTCTCTCTCTCGTTGCCTCCCATCACCCCGAGATGGGACCGGCTTGTTGAAGAGAAACAAGCTCAGGGCTCCCACTAATTCGGCGTAATTGTGAGTTGTATTTTAATGCACTTTATAATTGTTTTTATTGTCTTATCATTTTATTACTTCATATTTATGACGTCATATTTATCGCCCTCACCGCGAAGGCCGGTTCGTGAAAATATTGTCTTAGACGAAAACGATTCGTTGTGCAAAGAAGGTTGTGGACCGCTGATTTAGATGATGCAGTTTTGCTTCCAACTTATACATTTCAACGACAAGGATTTTCAGCAGTGCAATTCAATGCTTTTGGGCTTCAAAACTTTTCAGCAGGTAGTTTCCCTTTTCTGTATTTTCAGCTATTTTCTCAAATATTTCAGATGTAAGCTTTCTGCATTCCAATGGATTTTCAGCAGGAAATACATTTTCTAGTTTGCAAATAGTCTGCTGTTATGCAAAACAAGGTTTCACTAATGAATTGCAGATTTCATAACTTTTTTAATTCGAAAATCCAACATTAATTGTACTTCATAATTATGTTAACACTGTTTGATTCTACAATTTGAATTGTAATCGTAATTGTAAGGACCGTACAAAAAAATACGGAAATATTCTTGCATGAGGCCCATTCTTATCATGCCAAGAAATACAGTAAATGTAGTTTGTAATAAACTGTACCATTTTCGACAAATGAAGCTCAAGTGCAAGTTCAGTAAGAAAGACATTAGTTGCCCGCTGGTTCATTCAGGAGCCAGTCTGTAGGCTCATAGCGATGACTCCATCAGCTGATTGGGCGGCGTGTATGTTGAATGAACCAGCCTGGCAGAGCAATTCCCTAAACCAATCACAGCGTTGTTGTCTAACTTGAAATAGTTTCTCCTCAGGGCTGTCAGTTGTCATTTCAGCTCTAACCGATGCGACCCTCCGCCACCCGGGCACCGCCAATCAGCAGTCGGTCCTGCTTTATTCATCGACGGGTACAGCAACTCTAGTCTTCTTCTTCTTCTTCTTCTTCTTCTTCTTCTTCTTCTTCTTCTTCTTCTTCTTCTTCTTCTTCTTCACCACCACCAGTGTCTGGACTCCAGGGGGGGATTCTGCGGCGCAGATGTCAGCATCACTACCCCTTACTTATCCTAATTCAGGATGGAGTCCAATCGCCAAAGACTTTGCACAATTTGATTGTATGCAATTGTAATAAATGATGGTTAAAACTCGGTAACCAGTCTCTCCTGATTGAACTACTTTTTTGATGGTTTACTTTATTGGTTTTCCATAATATCCCTTGAAAGCAGAGTTTCACGTAGAACGTTTTGAAAGTGTGGACAATACTTGGACAGCCTCTCTCCATCTCCATCATAGCAAACTGTTTAATATATTTTTGAGAGCCACTTTAGACACTTGCAGTGTACAAAATTGGTGGCTCCTATAAATTCGTTGTTGCCGCTCCACGCTTGTGTAACGGAAATATATTCCGCTTTTTACCAAATTCAATAGGATTATATTGATAGCTAGTATGTATGCAGAGTGATGGGTAAGAATACACAAATAATCAGGGATCAGGATTCATGCACTGGATATTGTTCCATTAAAACATGCTGTAGTTGGTTTTGCAGTCTGGTCCAGGCCTTGTCCCACTTCAATGCAGAACATTAAGAAAAACTGTAACTCCACAGTGTAGCTGTAAAATATAGGTTCACTGCTATCCTATATCTTTCTCAGGATGAGTATTTTACAATCATTCTATGAAACCATAACCCAAAGGTTATATCAGTATTGATGTTGTGTCTGCACATGTTAGTCTCATGCTCACTTGTGCTTTAGTGCTGTTGTTGACAGTGTTTCATTGAGACCTCGTGGCATCTTGACACCTACCTCTATTCTTGGTGTGTATCTACTTCTTGTTGTTTACTACTGTCGGTCCTCCGAGTGAATTACAACGTTTTTTGCTTCCTGAGGCTACGTGTCCCATAGTCTCTTGGAATGACCTTTTTCAGCTGTTGTCATTAGTTTGGTCCCAGTTGATGCATCTTTGCTCAGTAAACCTGTGGCTGAAAGCTTTTGGACCAATCTTAATCCCTAGAGGGTCTCAGTGAAACTCTTACAGCTAATAGCTTCACATAGTTCTACAATATTTGACTTGGTTTTAAGGGTAGCTGGTAGTTTTCTGAACATCTTTAGTATAAATAAATCATTTCCCATGGCAGGTGGGCAAGGTTAAAGGCTGGTTCAAACTTTTTGCTCAGATTTTTAAGTTTCTCATGCTTCTCAGGAGGACCTTGTGTCTGAGAAAAAAAACAATATCTCTGGTCTTGTCTAACGTATTACAATCCTAGGTCTCAAGTACTGAGCCTTTTTTGTTGGTGGCCTAGATTTTCCCGCCCATCCTCATTAACACAATGTAAATCAAACAAAACAGTAGAGCGTGCCAAAGATATTATAGTTCCCCAGAGAGAACACAAAACTTTTAAATATCTCTGTTTGATTTTTGTCAGAATCAAACAGTAACATTATTGCTTTCTTGGCAGACCTCCAATAGCAGAAGAGCCCCAAAAAAAAGTATTTTTTTGCTGTAAATACTGAATGCTAGTGGTGGAAGGCAACTAAGTGCTGGATTTAGATAATATGAGAATATGGCTGTGTATGAGTTTGTGTCTGGTATATGAAAGGGTTGCACAATCATGGTTACTCAAGATAGCCGATTGCAGCATGGCACAGCTTCTGATGAAACTTTAAGGGCTCCCTTTCAAAGTCTGCGTCACCGTGCAACAATATCCAAGCATCACGTTCCATTAAACAATAGACCTATTATCTTTAATATCACAGTCCAAATCATATCCATAACTAGGGCTGGACTTAATATTTCAGACTTCATTCATATCGTTGACGTTCAAATTATTGATAATTTACAACAGTCACAATTTAGTAGTAATAGTCAACCTTGTCTTCCCCCCTCTCTGTCATGCTCACTCTCAAGTCTGAATGTCAAAGTTTATTGAAAAAATATGAATCTAATAAATATTCTGCTTCAATCAAAATGTATTGTCTGCTCTCATGGAGCACAGAGCAAAGTTTGGGTGAGCAGGATCAGATCCATGGAGAAGAGATGGCAAACCGTTTTTTAAGGATTTACAATTCCCTCGTCATGCTGATGAACGGGGCTCAGTGGGTGGACATGCCGCTCCACCAAGAACATCTCTAAATGCACAGAAGGGCCAAGTATTATTATTTTTTTTTTTACTACATCTGAGGTAAAATTGCCTCAATATTGGCATTGGAAAAAACAATCTTTGATCATCCTGACAATTATTGATATGTATGATCAGATCGCCAATCAGCACAAGCTTAGTGTTAGACTTTGCTGTGAGGAAACACTGAAGGACTTGCATTTTAGTATTTTATGCTACATTGCAGCTTTAAGTTTTTCACAGATTTAAAAAGAGTACAATTTGAATAATTAGCTATTTAATCACAATTAAATAATATTTACACACAATATTATAACATATAATAGTATTATAATATATTCTTGCTTGATTTTTCATTTTTTTCTTTTGATATTTTGCTGATACTTACTGATATTTATTGCACCTTGTAAATGCAGACACTTTGACCCCTCAGATCATCACCAGAGCTTCAGAGTGTTTTTGCGCCCATGTGTTTGCTCCCATGCTCTGACTAGTTTTGGTGTCCAGTAGCACTGTTTCATTTTTAGATATTTTTAATGCTCTATTCCAGTCTGTGAAATATAAAAGGGCAACCAATAGATAAGTCACTTATTATGAGTTGCTGTAATTGTTATGGTTGTAAACAACCTGGAAAAATGTGTGTGCATCTTTCTCACCTTGATTTAGAGGATAACCTGAATTTGTGCTAACATTTCAATTTATAGTCTGCCCATCACTTCAGAAATGATTATACCATTCATTATTTGCCTTCTATCAGATGTTTTGCTCTGAAGGATTGCCCTGAGTGATCTTTTTTTTTTTCATAGATCACATCAGGCCAAAGGAAAAAAACAAACAAACTAGGAAACTGACAGAGACTTGCCTAAGTCTTGGTATAATTTAGACTTCACTGTTTCAGGTCCATTTCCCACACTGTCAAACTAAATAAGAGTCATGGCTGAGTAAATGACCCAATGAAATAATACTGTGTTATAATTTTTAATAATGCTATAGCTGAATACAGCGTACATTATACTCCATTCATACTGGTTCACATAGTGCATTTGTTCTGTTTGCAGCGATAGATAATGGATTATGGACTATGCCACTGTTTATATTGGCAAACACAGAGTTAAGAATTTTGTAACTTTTATCGGGTACAAACACACACTTATCACGCAACACAACAACATTGCACCTACATACACATATGCAGATACACACGCACACTGCCTTACACAATCTTGAAAAAAACGATAAAATCTTCAAATGCAACCCCAGATTACCCCTAACACCAAGTGACAGATGTGGCAGCGATCAGTGACTTGATAAATGTCAGGCCAAAAAAAAAAGATCATTGTCTGCTGCTGTTAGTCTGCTTGGTAAGCAATAGTTTTTCCCCCCTGGAGGATTTCAAGGTCACAGAATCGGCTGCATGACTAAACATAGCTTGCTGTTGTTAGACACACACACACATATCCTTTCCATACAAAACTAGACACAATATTATTAATTTGATTTGAGAAGTACACCTGTAGAAGAGATAACCTATTTTCCCTGAGGTTTCCACAGCCTGCAGATTGATAAAAACTGCTGATGATTTCATATTTTTCATGCTATTCCAAAAATACTTTCCTACCCCTTTTGTGCCACTCCTTCAAACCTTGTGCTTTACAGAGCAATTCACTGACTGTCATATCTGTAATACCTCATCAATAGTCCTGTTTGGAACTAAGTGAAGTCAGAATTGAAAAGGAATTACTGAGTGACTCTTTAAGGTTATTTGAAATAAGATTTTTGAAGGATAAGCAGACTCCCCATGCTTCTTTAGTCTGTGTTATTGCAGACACAGAGTGGTGAAGCGTTTGCTAACAAGTCTGAGACTGTCCACTAGGCTGATCCATCCCCAGAATCATTGACATTAAGATCACATTGTGGGGACATAATGTAATTTACCTGGCTCATCAGCTAATGCAGCACAAATCCATTTTCGCCCAAACAGGAAGGTCCACATACATTACCCAGATGACCATGCAGAGTCAAGGGGGAACGACTAATAAGACTAAATGTAATTACTGTCCACCTCTGATTTGGAAACAGAATAAACCCTCTGCACTCCCATTTGGGACTGCGGAAACTGGGACGAGAATAAACCTCCTTCACGTCACCACTCAGCGGTACAATGGGCTTTCCTGTCACTATTTAGATGGGTGTTCAGGCTCTTCCTAATGATTCCTGTTAGCTGATGGCTCAGCCCCTATAGTCTTCCAGACATCCATGAAGTGATTATAAAAAACACAGAATTACAGGTGGTGTTTTCGACGCAGTTTGTCGAACTGCTTAGTCAGAAGAGATCTGAACCAAATAAGATAAATGCCCCCCAACCTCCTACAACCACTGTCAGCCTATTTCACTGGAAAATAATGTTTTTTGCTTTCAGAGGTTTCTGAAATGCACTGACAACCGAAAATACCTGTGTTGTCTCCTTCTCTCTCACACGCCTGTCTCTCTTTTACATTATCCTCATACAAGGTGACTTCCACACTTCTCTCATTATAATGCCATGGAGGTTAAAGTAGTGAGGTGTAAGACGAATGTGCTTTGCTTTCTTTCTCCCCTTCTCCCTCTCTGTCTCTCTTTCTCTTATTATAGGCTCTAAACCTTTGGTAAAATTAGGTATCCTGAAGTAAACCTGTTGTCAGGCGATCACTTTTGAGCCACTCAGCAGTATGCCTAATGTTAAGTGTGCAAAGGCAGAGGAAAGATGTAAAGATTGTGTAAAGAAAAATGTAAAGTTGTTAAGTCAGGAGTTTAAGATCCTCAAGGAATTGACATGCAAAACCATCTCTCAGTCTCAGACGCACAAGACAAGAGTCTAATTTCCAGGGAGACAAGTTTACCCTCTAGCTTTTTACTGAGAATGTTTTTTCCGAGAATTATTTATTTATTAATATTTTTATTTATTTATTTCATCCCCCATTTAAGGTATTGAGGAGGAAAAAGTGGAGTCAATGATCGTGTGGGGGTATGAATAATTAACAGGAAATAAACAAATAAAATAACAAAAAACTGGTAAATAATCTTATCGTATCCAACAGCTGCGTTGATACTCAGACACCCCCACACCCTCGCCTGGTAAAGAAAAAACCCTGTCCATGCAGTTAAGCTGCTTATAAACATTTGTAATTAAAATCGGAGGGGGGAAAGCAAGGAGAGTGGCATCTTTATCACTGGAGACACTGCTGCTGCTGCAGGTGTCTCCGATGCCCAGAAAAGCGTTTTCATCTGACAGTGCAGGAGAGCAGAGACTCCTATCGACTTGTCCCACTCAGCAGCTACCTCCCCGTGTACGCTAACATGTTCAAGAGTTCATTACACTTTTGTTTTGCATTTTCATCTATTTCTACCAGACCTTTGAAATCTCGTCAGCCCAAACCTTTAAATTATTCATCAACACTTAAAAAAAAGCACCTCTCTATTTTAGGACACGAGAAAACTTATATTTTGCAGACGTGTGCACAATAATTTGTCTAGCTTCATTGCACACATTTTTACATATCAGGCGTGAGTTAATTTTTAATGCTGCACTAATCAATATTTTTTATATTAACAACAGATTAAATGACTATACAATGTCAAAGGGGTTGCTCGTAGAGACAAACCCACAGAAAATGATCACCCTTTTAGCTCTTTGAAGCATTTTAGTGTCTTTCAGCTAATTCTTTTTGGTTTTACGGCTCGCAACTTTACTGTTTTGGTTCACTGTAACAACTCTCATCAGCATTGCTTCTAAAGTAGGCATCGCTAGGCATTGCATCTATTTTCAGTGAAAAACCCCTGCAGCTTACCTGCCCATGAAGTGCCACAAAGCATAAACAAAGTTAGTGGCTAGCTAGTGAACACAGTGCAGCATTAAGCAGCTAAAGAGCCAGCCATTTTCCTCAGGAGTTGGTGAAGACCAAACTAGAGCTGAAAGGAAAGTCAATATTCAACAGAAACACGACTCTAAATGAATACTAATGCTGTTTATGTCTATATAGTAGACATATCAATGTGGTTATATGTAAATAGGCAGCGGTTTGCTAGCATTCACCTTCTTAAATGTTGAACTTCTTAACGTTTAAAATAATTATTATGAAATAAATGAATGTGATTTATTCAAAACATATAATTGGTGTGTTACTTAGTTTATTTTGGTTTATTCTCATGTTGTATTTAACAATAAAGCTAAGTTAAATAATTGTATGTGTAAAAAGTCCCTCCATGTAAAAATGGAGGGACTATTAAAATCGACCTGAGGAGGGGCTACAGCCAACTTCAAACCAGGGAGGAACCACAGGCAAGTGGTAAAGGAATTTGCTTGACACTGCAATAAAAAAGAAAATAGGAAAGGCACACTTATGGTAAATGCATGTAAAAAGATCAGACCAATGGTGTGGGAAGTCACTGCATTGGTTGTATTATGGGGGTCAGTCAACTAGAGTAACAGAGGCTGACTTAACGTACCAAATACACTTAAAATTTAAAATCAAATCAAAATCATTTGGTGAAGAGCGATAATAGACATTGAAAGTCAGCGATATTGATTCATACATTCAAGACACTGCAATGACAATCAAAGGCACAGCTGGTAAATCAGCAAAGTGTAGTGTGGCAGGTTTGTTTGTGCTAAGTTTCCCAGAGAAACAGAGAAGGCGGATAAGAGGGGAGGGAGGGAGAAAGAGAGGAGGCATAAATATCACCACCCTAGAGGCTAGTCCCAGGCTCTGCTCCAGCATTTCACCTGCTACAACCATTTTTTTTTAAATCAGTGAGTCATGCCTCAGCCAGGCCAACCATTCCCATGTTTGGACATAATAGAAGAGTCAAAGCTCCTGTTTATGTCTTTCGCTTGGCCAGATATATTCTCCTGGATGCTGCAGAACAAGTAAAAATTGTTCTTCGCTAGAAAATATGCCCTGTTGAGGAGTGCAAACTATAAACATAGCAAAAAAAGTTTTTTCTTCTTTTCAGATGGAGATCTACCAACTACTACAAGAAATGTGCATTGGACACATTGGTGATAAGTGAACAAAGACTGGATACATGTATTATTGCCAGCGCAATACATTATGCATGTTGGCACACTCCACATCTGAAACACTGCCGTCAACAGGAAAGCCTTGCTGCCTGTCAGCCATGATTAATGTGAAGTCCCTCAAAAATGGCAAATACATCACAGAAACTTTCCAGAGAAAAGGTTACTGAAAACACGATTGCAGTGAATGAGGACATGGCTGAATTTCATACAGTTTTTTCCCATCTGTTCCCAAGCATCCCAGATGCTTTGTCTCACAAGAATTATGAGACCTTTCTCTCATGAGGAAATTGCTTTTACAGCAACCTCAACCCACTCCTCAGACTTCTTAGCCGCCATCCAGAGTGTGTGTATCAGTGTGTGTCTGTGCATTATAGGAGTGCTGACACAACTGAACACTATGCCACTCCGCCTGGACCTAACACAAGGTGATAGCACGTCCTGTCACAGATTCCTTCTCTTCTAATTTGTTTGTGTCATCCCCCGCGCACCTGTTCATGTCACTTCATGTTGGAGATGGAAGTGTAAGAGGGGGTGGATTTGTTTTTCATCTTATCTGATAAGGTTGTTATTAACACTGGTGCTGCCTGCATTGTTTAGTTGTGACACTGGCGTGATTGATATTGTGTCAGCGCGAGGGGAAAGTTCCCCACTGCCAAATGAATGGGTGACTCCCAAAATAAAGGAAATGGAAGATGAAAATCAGGAGCTAATATGATGGGGAACATTAACAGAACAGCACAGGGCTGCCATCAGTCTGTGAAGTGACCTTTCAGGAAAAATGTGGTTAGTGTCTATCATTAACCTCCATCCCTCTTTCTGTCTCCCCCTCTCTCCATCCTGCCATTTTATTCCTTCTTCTTTGCTGGATTAGATTTCCTTTTTTACTGAAGCATAAATTTGGTGGTGCAGGGTTCTTTATGTGAACAACTCAGGGGTATGACCCTAAGGGGAATGATTGAAAGATACTTGTCTGAAAGAGGCATAAAATCAAATAAAGACCTGGGCTGACTACCAGCCCAAGGAGTGAGCTGGGAGACCTATATGAACTGAAGATCAGCAGTACAATGAGCAAAAGGATGCAAGAGTAAATATCTCTGTGTGGCAGGAAATAAATAATGCATTGAGGTGCAAACTGCAGGTTTTCTTGTTGTGAAGAAGCAGCTTATTTCTGGTTCATACTTTATAACTATAAACACATATAAATAACTATATAACATTGTATGACTCACAGTGAACAGATTTGATGCCGCAGATTTTTTCTTTGCAAGCATTCGTCTTCCTTGTCAAAACCTGCTGCCTACATTACCCACGATGCAACTCAACCACAGACAGTTTGTTTTGGCATGATATACTAGCCGCGGTTGATGTAGCCTTGAGCTGCTAGCCTCAGGCAGAGATGGGCCACAGGCAGAGAGCGGGCCACAGCGGTCTGGTATACTCACTTTTTCTAACCCCACGCTCCACGATTTCTTTTCATTTTCAAACTTGTAGTCTTCGGCCACAACCAAAGTGCTGACTCAAGTGACATCACTAGAGGGGAAAACAATTTTCGCCTGAAAAAAGATTTATATTCTTATGCAAAATTGACGACGGTTATACTTTACTTTTGACTGTGACCGCCTTCTTTAGGCTGTCATGGTTTGTGTGATGGTGTGTGTGTGTGTGTGTGTGTATATGGTGACTTGTGAGGAAACTCTGGGTTCTGCTGCAGAGAGAGAGAGAGAGAGAGAGAGAGAGAGAGAGAGAGAGAGAGAGAGAGAGAGAAAGAGAGAAAGAGAGAGAGAGAACACAGAGCGGGCCACAGGCAGAGCTATTGATCGGTCTCGTCAGGGTTCAGGGATATAGATGAGTTACAAAACCACCATTAATTACAAATCACTTCTGCCATGAAAGTCGATTTGAGCGAAAAAGCAGCAAAAAGGTCTGTATCAAACAAAGAATAGTGATAGGACGTGCACATTTCTCATCCAAAGATGTATTTTGGCTTGCCAGGCCGGTTACTTTGCTTTTCGTCTCCTGAGCTTTTAAATTATACAAGTCTTGTTTAATTAAAGTTGTTAGTTTCTTTGTGATTATTTGTGGCTGCGTTCATCAGTAATTAGATGTGCAGGATTAATTAATGCAGATGTGTGTTTTATCCATATTCAGTAAGCATGTTCCACCGCCTTATCACTTAGCACATAATCAATAGCCCTAGACACATGATGAATTATGGTCCATAAGTGTGCATATATTCAGCATGTGTTAAGCCGTATGCAATGTGCATATAAAGGCGTGGGGCGCCTGTGATACAGTCATGAGCAGGTGCAGGGTTTACGATGATCCACAGGCAGGTTCACAGACGGTCCCTGCCAGCGCCACTTGAGAGAGTCCCTGCTGTCTCAGACAGGTTGCAGTAGAGCCGTGCTTTGCATTAAAATTGCAAGAAACACTCTCTTCAACTGCACACAATCTTTCCACCACGCTCGTTCCTTCTACAAGGCAAGATAAAGTGTTATTATACCTTAAAGTACGTATGGCCTTGCACCTTATTATCTGCCAGTCTCACCCACTCTTTGTGTTCACACTCTGTCCTGCCCTCTGTCCTTCAATGCAGCTCATCACCTGTCTCTGATCCTTCACTGTTTTTTTTGTATTTTTGGAAAGAGACTTCTGTCTGTGATTAATGTTTGGTGTGTAGTTGTGTATGTAAGCAATGACAATTCATCCGTGAAGTCTACTCTTCCTGGGTCTGGCAGGCATGCCTGGGCACACAGAGCTGCGCAGTGTCTCTACTCTATAAAGCTGATTTCAAATACAGCCATTTCAGAGGAGATGCACTGCAGTGGCAAGAAGCAAACAGGCTAAACAGATCAACAATTCTCTCTCTCTCTCTCTCTCTCTCTCTCTCTCTCTCTCTCTCTCTCTCTGAGCCTCCACTTGCATTCCTTCTGTTTTATTGTGACAAGACACAGCAAGGCATGGCTTGAATACCAACGCGATAATTTCTTGACAGTCTCCCTTTATTTGTCTGCTATCGCCCTGATAAGATGATTTTCACTCTCCGGGTTTATTTTGTCTTGGCAGAGATGGCCTGGGTGAGTGAGCTCATCCTCTCTCTCTCTCTCATTTTGTCTTTCCATCAGTTGTGGTTCTACTATATTCCAGACCACTCTGCAGACACATTGCCATGTGTGTGTGAGGGAGAGTCGGGGAGCGTAAGATGATTATGGGAAGATGCCACGCAGAGGGGAAATGTGTCCAGTCAAGCTCACACAGAAGAGAGTATTAGGAAATAATGGTGTGTGGATGCTTGGATACATTTGTGTTGATGTGGTACTTCATCATATGATAAAGGAGAGTAAAAATCTCTGTGTCCGTTATTCTGTAATTTCATATAATTTTCTCTCCTTTTAACACACCCCTGAGGGACATCTGGAGGCTGTTTTTTGTTGCTGTCTAGTGTCATTACTTGTGTAATATGAAATAATAATTAATTTACCACAGACGATCAGAATCGGAATGCAAAATTAACATGCTAGAGAGTGTTTGGGTAGAAACTGACTACCTGAGATGTCCAAGAGCGAGATTAAACTGGTTCAGGAAATTATTCTGGATAATCTTATATCAAAATGATGGCCATGTTATGTTACCAAAGCCCTCTCTGGTCTCTGCAATGTGTGCAGAGCTGAATAAAACACTATAAACAGGTTAGTAGCCTGAAAACAGGAACAATTTTGCTCAATAAGCCCACACAATAGTCCAATAAATTATTGTGGGTCACAAAACAAACGGGTACCCTGAAAAGTTTGAAAGCCACTCTAGGGCGGTGGATAGAAATCTGGAGCCCACTTGATAGCAGTGCCAGACATATTACACACAGGGCTGCAGAACAGGACTGAGACTGGATATTGTGTTACACAAACCAACACTCGGAGCAAAGCATGGCTGTCCACAGAAGTAGCTTTTCCCTCATGTCTCCCTCCAAGGCTGGAACAGGAGTTAATTGTTCTTATGATGGTGTCAGGTGGCAGAATTGATCAACGTTAAAGGATCATTCCCTGTGACATTACCTCTTGAGCGGGAAAGACAAACTACATGAGAATAGGTACTCTGTTTACGTGACATCTGACAAGGTAAAAGGACACCCTTCGATTGCTTTTGCTCTGTCGGAATCACAAAATCAATAGTGCACCATTGCTCATATACACATCAACCTTCCTATTAAAGTATACAGACTAAACAGATCAACCACCGCCACTTCACAACACACTTGACTCCCCTCGGTTTTATTTAATGAGATTGTATTCTAACAAGACTTGCAGTTTAAATGTTAATGTTTTTCTGCAGAGCAGAAGGTTGTTTTGCAAGTGCAAGCATCGGCACAGTTTACAGTAAGAGTCTAAACAGTAAGGGCTGTCACAAAGAGATCAGCTGTGGCTATATTAGATACAAGGGACAAAAAAAGAAGCAAAAAGGTGCACTGGATGATCCCAGATGAACAACTGGACCAGTATAACCGCACAAAAAAAAAATAGAACTACAAGCTTGCCTATGCCTGTGCATGCACACGGTTAAATTGTGACTCTCTCAAAAACAGAGGGATTGTATAAGTTAAATAATTCACATAGGCCTATATAGGATAAAACAAATGTTCAGGTCCATTTCATGTCTGGTTATGTTCCTTTTATGTCAGTAGCAGGTACTATTTAGCTCTGGTTGCACTGGGGACCGTAGTCTGAGGGTACCGGTATCGTGCTGACTTACGAAGCAAACTGGTGCTGAAAAGCAAAGACAGGCTGTGTTCACTGACTACCTTTTACAGATGTGTTCCAGCATAATCTTTTCATCAAGGATATTTTGCATTGCTGTTGCCAGTTGGCACTGTAGCGTATGTAGAGTATTAAAAGCAATGCATGAAGCCCACATACAATGAGATCTTCCAACAGTGTGCACTCAGTGGAAAAACTTACAGATGTTCCCATCTGCTGTGTTTCACCTTGTTGTCCAGAGAGTGCGAGGACTGGAGGGGAAAAACAATGCATTAAGTATTACATTTAGACATTGTTGCTAGAAGACAACCCTCATACTGTGTTTGACCTGTTTTGATATGAACACTGCATTTCTCTGAACAGGTGGCAAGAATAATTCATTGTTGTAAAGCTATAAAGTGTGTGATATACTGGATGCACCCTGCTATACATGTGATCTGAACATAGAAAAACATAGCTCTGGTATCCATGTTTATGGTTGATGTTCCGTTTCAAATCTCAATGTGCATCATTTTGAAACCCAGGTTTAAAATAAATCACAATGAACATCCCTGGTTGTTGCTCTCACTGCATTTAAGGTCCATGAAAAAATAATCAAAAGAAAAACTGAGATGCAAGATTGCAGTCTGCCAATGTTCAGTTATGTGTGATGAAAATGTTTCAGTTGCATTCCTTATTCATTTTTTTCTTTTGCGAGATAAATCGAAAGAGAGACTGCAGCAACACATCTGCAAATACCTCAATGTAAATACTGTCTTGACCTGTGTAACAACAACAAAGCCTCGCTTAATGGCTAAATGCATATCGACAAGAAAATCTTGATCCTCTCCCAAAACACAATGGAATGAACAATACTGCAGTGCAAGACCTGGCATTGCAGAAAGAGCGCTTGGCTTTCCTCATTCATCATGTTGATTGGAGAGATCAATTCACATTTGTGCTTTCCTTGGCTTCTCCTCAGGCATATTTCAGGGCTGTGTTGTGTGGCAGACCTTCAAGTTTACCATTTTGCAACATCCCTACATAAATCTACTCGTCAGTGGTGCTTACACAATGAGACTTTTATTTTATCTACATTTTTAGAACACACAAAAAGGGACATTATCAGAACCTGAGTGTATGGAAATCTATGCTGCAGTACACCTCATACCTGTCAGAGGGCAGTGTAGCTCTATGAGACATCCTGGTGCAACTTATGGGGGGGAGAAAAGATTGGTTTCTCTGAATTCTATCCCTCATTAGGTTCCATGCAGTGCCTGAATTACTTGCTGCATCTATCCATTAAAGTCCCTCTTTCTGTATACTGCTCACATTAAACACAGGTACGGTGCCTCGCAGGATGAATGCAGGGTGAAATCTGACCCCATTCCCACTTCCATTTTGCTGTGGCTCATTGCGGTGGAGGCATTCACCAGTTGTTTTTGTGTGATTGAAATGTTATATTTAAATAGTTGCAAAAAGTTCTTGCAGCAAAAGACAGAGAGACTGGACGGCGCATTTCCGACTCCATTTGTGTTCACATCACATTGTTGGGACCATCGGCACATTCAGCACAATGTTGGCAAATCAGGGAAGTGTATTTGGAATCCAAATCTCCAGATATTCACTTGCTAATGTTGTGACAGCTTGTTAACTTATTTATTCTGCAGGAGGCTATGGAAGTTGACAGAACGAGTTGAAGTTCATGCCCTTGTCCACTTGGCTCCCTGCTTTGTCAAGGAGACTTAATTCATCATGATGAGCAATCATCTGTGGGGTTAAGGTGCAACAAGTGCTGACCTTTTTCTTGGCCTTTGCTACAGAGCTGTTTTTAACCTATAACCTTGAACTCAATCCCTATGTGATGGTTCCACTTTGTCAGGTGAGCAATTCCTCTGTTGAGGTGAAATGATCAGTTCTTATATCTGTGAAAGGTAATTCTATTTTGTAAACAAACACAATTCTAAACTTAATGCCCTTGTTTTTGTGGCTAATAGCACATCTGACACAACAAAACAAGCAGGAACAAGACTGAGGAATCACTAAAAAAGACAGGAACTATGAAAAATTAAGCAAATAACCATATTTGGAGACAAAAGCATCTCCATGGATTTATACCTCTTCTGTCTCCTTTTCATCAAGTCCATTAGATAGCAGCTGGGCTCTACCATAAAGTAAACTCCAGCTGATGTATTGAGAATTTAATTGTGGCGAGTTATTTTTCTGGCACTTTTCCTTCAGAAGAGGGAACAAAAGGCTTGCCTGTCGTCCCTCTTTGCCTCCCTCACAGTTGATAATCAATGGAGGGACAGAGCTGCCAGCTATTGACTGAGGAGAGATGAATGACACTGCTCCCAAAGGGTCCATTTGAATTTTGACAGGCAGGATTCAGAAGTCCTCGCCCTCCTTTGATGGTGCCAGGAAGAAGGCTTTTCACTGACACACTGAAGGTAATACTGAGTGCTGATACAGGGCTATGAGAGGACTGAAATACTTTAATCTGCGGACTGTTGGAGATCATCTGTAGGTAGTTTAAATCACTGCATACTACATTCATCGAATACTACTTTTGCAGCTGTTTTGTATCCATTCTACAAAGGGAGTTGAATCAATGGTGAATTGAAGCTGCAGCACACTGCAAAGCACATGGGACAAATGTCAAACACAAGGAAAAAGGACTCTCACCTGGCCACTGGTGGGATGTTGAAAAACATCCTTTCAAATTCCATCTTTTCCTCTTTTCCACACACATCTGCTCCAAACCCCTCGTTTCTGTTGTGGCAATTTGAGTCATCTTCTAATGCCGGCTTTCTAACGTAGTTTGACCTTTGTACAATCAAGATGAAAGCTTTCGAAACATATGTTTTTACACGTTGTGCATCATTTGTCTTCGCAATGACATGACCAATATTATATGGATGCATATTAACTCCCTCATGTCCGATGTTCTATGTTTTGCTCCCAAGTGAGGATCTTGTTAATGCCGTGGCAAGCTGGTGACTGGCAGATACAACTGCTTGTCATGGATGATCACCCTATCCTGGGCAAACAAACAAAGCTGCATGTAGACCCAGTAATCAAGCAATAGTACATATTAAGACTCTACAGCACACAACCCCAGTAAGGATTATTATGAGTTTTCCTTTACTGCATATGTTCCTTTTAAGTGCATACAAAAGCAGAATAGCTGTCAAGTTCATATCACAGACTTAAAAAAAATGTTGATATAGGAAAATCACTGGGACATTTCTCTGTTCAACATGTTGTATATTAAACCAGATGTGCAGCTTTGGCAGTCACATTTAATTAATACTAATACAGCATTTGTGAAAATTATAAACTGGCTTAACTTTTTTAATTTTTATTTCTGGCTGAGATATTTGTTTAGAAAACTGTTGAAATGGCAACCATTAGTCATACCTTTGCCACTTAAGGTTCAACTCTTCCTGTCTTTTTATCTTCTAGTGTACCTTGTTCATTGCATATGACATTACCCCAGGGGATCGGTGGTTCGATCCTGATCCAGATGAACAGGTGGAGGTTGCATGGTTCCACAGCCATCAGTGTATGGATAGGTGTGAATGGGTAAATGATGACAAGTGGTCGGAAGACTAGAACAAGTACAGTCCATTACAATCCATTTTACGTGATTTTGTTGCCATTTAGAAACGGTAGAAACAAGTTGTAAACACTGCAGTGATATATCATCAGGTTAAGTTGATATGGAAAACGTATCCACGAATGAAAACATAGTTATGAATATCATATTCAATTGCTGCTATAGAATCACGAAAATGCTACACAATGGCCCTTAAACAAAAACTTAAATGTTGATTGCAGGGCTGTGATGGGACGCTCTGGTCTCCTGCCAGTCAGACGCACTACAAGCCCAACCACCAGCCCAACCTTACTTTCTGCATTGCAACTTAAGAAGCAAAACACTTAATTGTTCTTTTATGGAGAACTTACTGACCCTAATGGGTTGTCTAGACCCTAGAGATGATCCCCAGTTAAAATAAAATACACTAGAGTTTAATTACTCGCGGAGTCGATGAACAAATTAAATTAAGCATGAACAACAAGCAGCATCACTGTTGAGGTTCTCTCTTGCTCTAAAACTGGTATAGCCTTGGCGAAAATAAACACTTTATGTTTTCAGGGTTACCTTAAATCACTCACTATTTAACAGATGGTTAAAACCATTTAGGACAAGTAAATAATTTAGGCAGTCCTTTGAGTTAAAATTTTGATTCTTTAGGATGGCTCTCTGTTTTCTGGGTTTGTATGAGTGTGTATCAGTTATTGTGTGATGAGTGGAGAAAGAAATCAAACTTATGTCATCACATATATTATAGGGATATGCTTCTTTTCCTATCAAGGTGACTCAACACGTATCATGATACATGGTCTGCAATACTGTACAAAAATATACAGTTAACCATTTAACGATTTGATACACAATGTTTCCCATAAATTACCTAAATTTACTCTGGCTGCATGCCAAAGTTTCAGAATGAACCCAAAATATTTTTACATCTACGCTCCATGGGTGGGCTGGCTGGCTCTTTCCGTGCGCATAACCTCCGTAGCGGTGCGCAGCGACCGGCTCTAGTTTGGCTCACAAAGTGAAAAAGGCTCAGGGCTCCGGTCGTGTCAGCTTTACCCCTCGTCCAGACCCCGTTGCCTTCCGGGGCTGTGAACTTCGTGCTGGCTGCGGCCTCTCCCCCTGCAGCGCATCTGTTATCAGCTCAGCGACGACCCCGACCTGTCTTTAAACACGGAGGTTTACCATGCTTTTTTTTTTTACCTTGTCATCACCATTCATATTTATACAAACAATGTGTTGATGATTCAATTATTTTGAACATTGTAAAAATACCCTATTTTTTTACTACCGTGCTGATATTGATTCTCTTTCAGTGAAGGAAAAATTTGCAGGACTTATACTATACAGTGGTGGGGAAAACACGACCAAGTCGCACTAGTTGTATTGACTGCAAGATAACTTTAGCGGAGCTATTCATTTCCAAATAGGGATGTTAGTCCCGATGGATCTAATGAATGGAGCTATTTTACAATAAGAAAAGTTAGAAGTTAGTAAGGCAAAAACATACACAATGTGAATTGCAACGGCAGCCTGACTTTGTACCTGTAGGCTCGTGTATGATAACTCTAGTGAAGTGAAGAAAAATCTGGTCAATGTTATCTCGCATTCATGAAGCATTAGCAGACTTTACCCCGGATCCAGCAGCAAAAGGGAACTGCAGTCAAATGCTGCAGAGCCCTGAAGCTCCGACCCCGCTGCTGCACAGAGCACGGTGTTTGTTCAAGTTTATTAATATTGAACAGGTTGCGTGCACCCAATTCGACCAACTGTGAAGTAGATCGGATGATTGGTTCTTGAGATATAAAAATAGTCAGAAAGACGGACGGACAGACAAACAGAGATTCTTTGCTTTATAGTTGGATATAACACAGACAGCATTCTGTCCAAACCTAAAACATTTGATGCACAGACAAACGCTATTTCACAACGTCCGTTGGCAATGTCCATAACGAACATATACATTTTTGACCTATTCCCCTTGAAATTTGAGTCGGATTCAGAATTATGTGTCACTGTAGCCATATCTGTGACTTTACGAGTTGTATCGGTTAATCTTTACCCCCCTAATACATTATAACCTTTGTGAGTCAGTGAAATGGCTGACATCATATATTATCATATATATCTCTACAGCGTATGTCTAAAAGTAATGCTACATGCTACTGAATTTGACCTGGCGTTTAATTTAGGTGCAGGGAGACATGTTTTCATAATCAGATACGCCTACGTGCCTTGCTGAAAATGAATTACAGATAAATCATTCATATCCAGCTTTTCAACCTCACCATGGGAATCATGTTTAGTCCTCAAAGATGATTTTGCTCACACACAAACACACACTTGGTAATAATGCTTATCAAGCATATGTAATTGCTAGCCTAAACCAAATTTCTCTAGGTGATTCTAATTGGTTTTGTCACTTTTGAGTGATAGCTGACTAATGTTCTTCCGTTAGTACTGCCAGTGTCACTTTAACCTACTCCAAGACATGTTGCTGTGCTTTGCATTGCAAATACAACACTCAGAAGGCAAGATACCAAAGCAAAAGGTCTCCCGTGTTTTTTCAAAGGAAACAATATCTTAGTATGCATATTTTTCCCTGAAGCAATGTGTGTCCTCTGCTTGTTGTTTTTGTGACAGTTTGTGAAAATGTGAGAGGCATAATCATGCTGCAGTGTGCTTTTTTTTCAAGGTGGGTGAAAAATAACTCAGAGCTGCAGCCAGACACTTGGTTCCAAAACCCCAAAACTTAGTAAAACAAAACCATTTTGGAAAGATGAGGTCTCAGCAAATGCACTGTCCTCTCTTCCATCTCTAATGCAAGAGGCAAATAGCCATTAATCACAGTTCATAATGTCTTCCTGCATTCTATTATACTGAATGGGCTGCCGAGAGCATGCGTGCATGCATGAAATAGCTTTTACTCACACAGTATGTGATGTTGCAGGATACGCACGGTTGTAAAGGTGAACACGTGTTTCGAATATGGCAGACAGACAGACTGATGTAAAAATACAAAAACATCATGGACTATATCCAAGGAAAAAAACAAACAAACAACAGCAAAAAAAGAAGAGAGAAATAGGAATAGAAATATCAGGGTACGTGGGAGCACAGGAATGTAGTAGTCCATTATTGCACAGAGCCCAAGACGCTAATTTTTGCCATGATCCATTTCAAGGGAAATAATGATGCAGCTAATGCAATTTAATCCCTGCCACTGCATCCTCCTCTGAGAAAGGAGCGCATACCAGCCAACATGAAGTTGGGGCTGTTGCCTCATTACATGCAAAATGCATAACATTAATTGAGTTAGAGGAACAGAAAGCTATACCTAGAAGCAAAGACAGCATAACATTTGGGGCATATTTGATCCAAAGCAACTGGGATTACTGGTGGAAAAACTTTATGGGAAATAAAGATTCGATCTCAGTGCACACAAGCTGTGCTTTGAAGCAATTTATCTTCTATAGATCGGTATAATTACTTGATTTAAATTAGCTTCTGTCTTTGTGGTTCAGTGGCTAGAGTTTTACTTTTGCAGTAACTCTAGATGATTTCCATCTTAATTAATATTCGGTCGTGAGTGTTGGCTTTTGTGGTGGCACTTTCACAATCATTGTTCCTAAAGGATGACGTTTGCTTACTCTTCTGATCCCTGACTTTTCCTTTGACCCCACCATGAAGTTGGCTCTTGGCATTTTTTGGGAAATGTCTTTTCAATATAACATTTTTAACACCTTGGGTTGTGGTTAGAGTTTCCACTCAATCCAGTCAAATATCTCAAAGTCTTTAAGGTGGATTGGCACACACTCATGTTTGATCAGAAACTCTTTGGTGATCCTCTAACTTTTCCTGTAGCATCATCATCAGGTCAGAATGTATAGTTTTGACCAAAGAGCTGCACAGCGAATGTAACATCAGCATCCGCTGTACTTTGTTTTGTTCCTTGCTACTTAGTTAGCCAATGCTAAATAACATAAAACACATGGTAAACCTTATTTACTGTGGCATCATATTCCTTGCTTCACATATCATACATACATCATACTGTGGCTCAGAGTTGGTTTGCTACATTTTGCTACATCCTTTTACCTTTTCAAAACAGGGTTTCTACAGATGAAAACCTGCACCTTCTAAACTCCCTTAGCTGGAGCACACCATGAGCTTTTCACTTCCCGACTCCAATGTTGGGGTATGATTCACTTGTCTCTTTGAAACGTATTTACTTCAAGGCTTGTGCTGTTTATCCATCCCTTCATACTCACTCCCATTTATCCTTTTCAGCCTCTGATCAAAACTGCTCCCTTTTTGGCTCTAATATCACCCTCGAACCCCTCAATGAATAATGAATTCCATTATGCAACTTCAGAATATCATGGGTAATTGCTTTTTAAAAGCTCCCCCTATTTTCTTTCTTTTGTTGATAAACATGTAATGGGCTTATTTTTTTTAAACCACGTGATATAAGCTGTGTGACCTTCAGCTGTTGCATAGCTGACTAGGTCAGATAGATCCCTGGGGAACCCCTGTAGTCTTCAACGCCAGCTGCACACTGGCAAATAATCAGTCCTACCAGGAAACTGAGCTAAGAGAGCAGATGTAACAGTTTGTGGTTGTGGTCTCTGCATGTGTGCCGGTCCGTGCATGCATGTACCGAGAGATGGTTGTTAGGCTGGAAGGGGCAGCAAGCGTTGCTCGGTTACTAATATTATTCCCATCCCAATTTGCTGCTTTTGCACGTTCATTACCACTGCAATTATACCGTTGGTGTCTATAGGAAGCATGAGTAAATGAATTAGGCAGGAGCATGTTTTCGAGTGGGAGTGGATACGGAAAGTAGAACAGTCTCTAAACCTTTTAATGAGGGAGAAATTTTGCTGAAGACAGGGCTCTGTTAATGGAATTTGAACTTGATTAGAGGATAGCAGACACACACGCACGAGAGTCCTTGTCCTCTCAATCCTGGTCTATTTACAGTATGTATCATCAATGCAATGGTGAATACCATCTGTATAAATTACATTATGAATTGCATTATCAGACATGCCTAATGATGCTAATCCTTTAAACTATATTACAGTCAATTTGTTAGAGGACACACCGTAACATACATTCAGGATGGTTTGCTGCACCTGTTGATAGTCTAAAAGTCAAATTATCAAAGGAGGGAGAGAGAGGAGGCTTTTTGATTGAAATTATTTCAACTGGAAGAGGAGGCTTTAATGTGAAATTAAATCAGCAAGCAACAACCAATGACCTTTTTTGTTTTTGAAGTTACACGTTTGAGTGAGGTTGAAAGTTAGTGTGTTATCTCAGTTAATTACTGTGTCGATGGACAGCCTTTGAACCCAGCCAGTTGTATCCCTGCATAAGCTTTAATCACATTCACATTATTGTTTTAACCAAGCTGTCACATCAGTCAGAGATGTATTTCAACCATGTGTATCATTTTAAATTATGCCTTGGTTCTCTTCATTGAACACATACAGTTTGTGTTCATATGTTTGAATATGAATAGTTGTTTCTATTCTTTCTCTGAAGTGATCTTTTCCTAACAGGACGACACTGTAAGAAATGAGCGACAAAACTGACAGCATTGGGAAGTTCAGTCATTTTGAAGCTTATGGTTATCTTTCAGTGCTATGGTCTTATTTTGTATGAAATTCCCTCTTTGTTTGATTTTCTGTGTTTCCACAGGTAAATATTATAGAAAATTAGCCACATTTAGTTGACACAAAGTAACTAATACACAGAGTCCCTGAACCCTAAAGCTACTGGGAGGAAAATAAATAAACTAACGTCATGGTTCTGGATTTTGTTGGAAAAAGACAGATCATTACAATAACAGTACAGATAAGTTTGCATGTTTAGCCATTATTCGTTTATTCATTTCATGAGATACAAAACCTAGGATTCAGGAATTCAATTGAACATGTTTGCTTCATCCTCTAATCCAAATTAATGAGGTTTTGCTTTTATGAATTCTCTGAAAGCCTGTGGCTGCAGATGGGGAAAGAGACCAAATGATTTTCAATACTTGACTATTTAATGTTATCTTGTATTTGTACGAATTGTAAGTGTTAATTTATGAAAGGTTATCTTTTCCTGTGACCAATGTAGCAAGATAAATTTAGAGAAAAGGGGAAGCAAAAATCCTATTACAAGAATTAATTGTGAGTTTTCTGGAGGAAGACATCTGAGTGCGTGTTACAAAAAACTTTGAGTTTACGTGTGTGCGTGTGTGTGTGTGTGTGTGCGAGAGAGAGACAGAGAGAGAGAGAGAGAGAGAGAGAGAGAGAGAGAGAGAGAGAGAGAGAGAGAGAGAACGAGAGAAAGAGCAATACAGAGAGATGAGGTGATATGAATGATGACTGTAACTGTATCCGGTGTCAATTTCCCTGTTTTCTCTCAGTGAGTTCCCTTTGAGTTATAGTGTCTCTGTCAGGATGAAATGGACTGTCACAAGCTGTTCAGTGATACAACACAGGTTAATTTGGGTCCAGGACAATGTCTCGGGCCATCGTACATACGCTTGCACACATTTGTAAGGATGCAGAAATATGGGGTTGCATATTTTTCTCTGCTGTCATCTCACACCATTACATTGCACGCCACTCAGTTTCCATTTCTACACGTAGAGGTGTGTGAAAAACAGCAATTTTGTTAAGACCTACACAATATTGTACAGTACATACACATTAAAATGTACAGGGGAATCTCACCTAGATATCATTGAATGTGCTGGGACCTATTGTGCAAGCACAGTGTTCATTTGTATATTGATTTATTTCCGGAATATGTGTCTTATCTACATTAATTTTCCACCACTGTCAATGAACAGGAACATTTGCTTAAGTATGCACTGGAACAGCCTCAGGGCTGTTGTGATTAATGTATCCCACTTAGCTCAGGCGCATCTACACTCTGTAGACATGCTTTTTGAGGCACAATCATATCATTCAAATTCATGTCTTTGTTTACTAATATATCATATGAACGTGCTCCATTATAGGTTCCTTGGGACTGCAGCCATCCATTTGAGCCAGGGTTAAGAGATTTGATAATAAATACAGACCTGTGAAAGTTGGCAGTGTAACAGACTGGGTGTTGGGGTGGCGGTGGTGCAGACAACAGGGGTGGAATAAAGCACTTTTCCTGTGAGTTTGATGGCATGCATCATTGAAGATGACAAAATGTAAAAATTGTTTAGAGGACCTTATTAAATATGTATGAAACTGGGTTTTCAAGGAGGGCATAGACAGCAAAATCCATCATCGCATTGTAAAATGCAGAAATACTATTAAAGTATGAATATTAAGTATGTTTTTCCTTCTGCTGTGCAGAGGGCTAGAGACATGAGAACACTGAAAACATGATTTTAATATTACATGTGACTTCCAAAGCAAAGTTATTTTTGTTCTTTTAGTTTGAATACATTAATTATAAGCGCTATTCCCTGATCTGATACATTTCACTGGAAGCAGTGTCTTGCAGTGCCAAATAGCTTCAAGATAGAAAGATTGTCAGAATACCTTTGCTCCTGGTACAAACACTTGAAGATGCAGTGCGAGAGCTCGTCAACAAACATGAGCAAAATTGACATTGGAACAGAGTGGGAACAATAGTGTTTACAACTACTCAATTAGAGAGATTAGACAACCTCTCCAAGGTCACCAAAACAAAGGCACGTTCATGTCGTATAATCCTTCGAAGTCAACTATTAATTACTTCATGAATATCTGAGGACTAAAGGGCATTGTCATGGGCCATGGCTCATGGAAATATCATTAAGGTTGTAGCAAAAATTAACCAAACCTTTCTCTCAAATCCTTACCAGATCAAGAGTCTGAAACCGCATCCTGCGTGCTTGTCGCGCAGCACCGCTCATCCTATTAGCTTGTTTACTTTGTTTCCTAATTAGGACTATTTTTCTTTATTGTAATGAAGGTTTCTGCTGCAGAATAACTCTGACTTCTTTACCAATGAAGACAACATTCATCAATCCTTGCCGACGCAGCTTTACAGCAACAATATACATCACCTGGCACAATGATACTGTTGTGAAGCACAGCTAGAGTGCCTCTCTGTTGTGAGCCTGCCAGTACGCTGTGTTGTTGTGAGTGGGGAGCCCACACTGCTGCGCAGCCTGGCTGTCTTTGGGTTATGTGAGTAGGTATGGGGGCGTATTTGCAGAGAAGAGAGAGAAAATGAGAGAGAGGAGCCACAGCCAGAGAGCTGTCCCTGAGTGATGCTGCTCTGCTCCCAGCAGCACCCTGTCAACTCCAAATGAGAAATTTCAGACATCCAGTGAGGTAGCTCTTGAAAGTGGAAATGTTTCCCCACCACTGCTGTGTCCTTTCTTAGGACAATAACTTTAAAAGTTAGTTGGCTGACCTTCAAAGTGCAGGAAAGATAATGGATTCCATTCATCTCAAGGCATGTGCTAAGTTGATTGGTAGATGAAGCAGTGTGAAAATACATGCTGTTTCAAGATGAAATAGGCTATGTTGGCAACTAGTCGCTTGACTCATGTGCCTTTGCTTTGAACTGTGGCTTGTGTCTGTTTTAAGGATTAATATCTAACACATGTTCATGTGGGAAGATACATGTTGATGCATTATGCATCAGGAATATCTGAATTTATGATATGATCACCGATGGCTTCTTGTCCAAGTAGACCTGAGTAAATAACTTTAAGTCAGTGTGTGTGTTAATATCCCTTTAATCTTATCTTATTATCAAATGGCTCCTCTCATGATGCTGAGTCTCTCCTGTTAATTATACAAAACATAGGTAGACTAAAAGGTAGTTCTAATAAATCAGTCCTTCCTCCTGTGCTCTGTCCTCCTCCTGCTGATGTGAATCCCTGCCTGCAAGTCTCTCTCTACCAAGACTGCATTGTCGCAGCCAGCAGATACTGTACGTGTACCACAACTTTGCAAACTGAGCTGAACAGTTAGACTACATGCAGACAGCTTTTGTTTTAGCATGTGTAGATGAGGGTTACTTTGCACCCATTCTAGGTAAGATAATACAATAATAACACGGAGGCTTTGTGTCTGCACCAAGACTCCAACCCTGTCATCAACAGCACTGTACACTTAGTGTAATTTCTGTAAACTGTTTTTGGATTCATATGCAGAATCTGGAGGCGGAGGCACAAGACGTTGGTATCGTAAGTGTTCTGGTTTCAGTTTGTAGTATGAGTAGTATTGACCAATCATGTTCAAGCAGGCTTGCAGGCAAAGAGTAGGGAGCAGCGTGATAATAGATAATACGTATTTAGCTCGAAAGCCCATTTAATGCTCGGCTTTGGAAACCAATCGCACATGTTCATATCAAGATGACGAAGGAAATACGATTCATCGGTTCAACAACAATTTAGAGTAACAGCATTATTCACATACTGTCCTACACTGGGGGAGGAAAGATTTTTAAAAGTGTTACTTCAGACAGATGGCATTTGGAAAAAAATTCAACTTCATCATCGACACTTCCACAATACACTGCAAACTGAAGCTTGTTAGTTATTTAGCCCACTATGTTTTGCAACTTCCTAATTAATCTGCTCTTCTGAAGAGAAAAGAGGTGCCCACTTATGTTTTTGTAATTTCTCTAAGTTCGTATAATTGGTTTGTCATTAGTGCTTGAAGTGGAACAACAATTGCCAGTAATCTCCTTATTCACATGTTGGTGTGTGTTTTGGTCTTTGACAATGAGTCAGAGTTGTCCTGGGAGCAAAAATTCAGCATTTGATGACCAACATTATGTCAATTCTTCTTGATCTCCGTTATTGTTGGCTGGTGGAGGTAGCTGCTCGTATTTGTTGGTGCCAGAGTAACATCAACAGGCTCTTTGCTAGGAGTGGCGCTGATGTTAGCTTGCTGCTCCCAAACTGCATTTAGTAACGTGAGATTTTACTTTTGAAGCTCTGTTTGTGTTCTTTGTGTTGCCATTTTTGACCCAGGCCAACATAATAGGCCTCTATCTCTCTCTCTCTCTCTCTCTCTCTCTCTCTCTCTCTCTCTCTCTCTCTCTCTCTCTCTCTCTCTCATTATAATAGCAGGTGAGTTGCCATTGCCAACATGCACAATGGATGTAACTTTAATTAAGCTAGCCACCAACAGAAAAGCAGGCAGGCTAGAATGGCAACAGGTTGGTGTTGTAGTGCTTTCAGTGCCCCCTGGGTAATTGCAGTATATTTAGTGCCATGTAGAAACACCCAGAGAACCAAGAGAAAACAACTCGAAGTGTCGGCCCTCTTAGAGCCCTGTTAAACATACACCGCCACTAGTTCAATCAGGAGAGACTTGTTCCGAATTCACAATAATTTTATTCCGTTGGAATCACAATGTGATTCTAATGAATAGTGCAACAATGAATAGTGCAAAGTCTTTGGCGATCGGACTCAATCCTGAACCAGGATAAACAAGAGGCAGGGACGCTGAGTTCTGAACCGGCCGAATCCCCCCTGGAGTCCGGACACTGGTGGTGGTGGTGACGAAGGGAGTTGCTGTCCTTCAGTGATGAGTGAGGAGTTGACTGCCTGCTGCCTGGAGGTGACTGGGGTGGAGGAGGGACGCCTTCATTTCCACACTGAAATGACAACTGACAATGACAATTGGCTAAGAGACACCGTGATGCCTTCGGTTGGTTGCTTACAAGAGGACGCCCCCCCCCTCCGATCAGCTGCTACCGTAATGAAGAAATAGACTGCGATATATGAACGACCCGTAGTGTAGGGTCTTCTTTCCTGAACTACTGCTAAGCTCCACTTCTAAGCGTATGTTTTAGCTTTCAACATATATGCTGGAAATAAACCTTTTTAACTTCCTTTAGTTTAGAGAAACAAACGTGAAAAGTCTTTAAGTATTTATTGAACAGACACTTGGAATAATTCAGCTGAATGGAAAGAGCTCTTTCCCCACAGATGGCTCAATGGTCTAACCACAAGAAAAGGTTTAACAGAGTCTTTATACACATTATTTCATATACCCGTCCTCCTCCGTCTGCTGATGCACCAAGGCCAAGATCCCAGCCTTGGTGCATGGCTGCTAGGTGTTGTTGTCTACAAGGGCCTCTGAGAAAGAGCGAGAACTGGATGACAATACAGCACGTCAGACATAAAACATTTGATAAGATACACGTGTTATTTGGCCGTGGTGATCGCGCAGAGTTTGTGAGGTTAGGATGAGCCGTCTCTCATGCATTTTCAGGGTTCAACGTCAACACTAAACTGCTGAGCAGAATGGTTTTGTTAAAGGAGTCAACTGTCCTAATAATCTGTGACCATTAAAAACAAAGCAGTGTCTATACCGTTGTGTTGGCTTTTTCAAGTCAGATGGTCTTTCATACAACTGGGTTTCTGGTGTTGGGTATGGAATTTACTCAGCCAGGTGCTGTATTGTGGACACTTTGAACTCCAGCATGTAGGCAGGGTAGTGTCAATCAGTGCTGTGAGCACGTATTTACGTGTAAGAACTTTTACTACAAGTAACAAGGAAAATACCACGATTTCCCCAAGGTATGTGGGTGGAGACAGAAGCAGTCAATCTCGGGCTAGATTTGAACTGTTCCTAACAATTTTGTGGTTATAGTCCATTCCCATGAATGGTTAATCATTATTAAATGATCCTTTTACCTTTATACAGATTTTGATATAATTATAGACATATTTGCTATGCTTTTTAAAAATGCGTTGCAGGCTATGAGTGTGTTATCTTTAAATGTTTTACAGACACACATGTTCTAAACTATGAACTGAGACTTTCCGTAATTATCCTGCAGTTTGTTTTCTCTTTGTTTGCAAAAGACACAGCATTGCAATCTCTACTAAAACGGTGCTGGTCTCGTTATGCAAACACTGTCCTCCAATTAGACTGCAAAATTTGATAAAAGGACTTCTTCTGGCAATGAGTTAATTAGTTGATCTTACTCAGCAGACCCTTTTTCCCAGGGTGAAACTACCATGTGCTATTAATTCACGTCATGATTTAGATTTAATACAGATTTCTTTTTTAAATAACAATACAGTGGACATGCTTCCAAAAACTAATATCATGTGATTTGCTTTATAGTAAGAATGAGCTCTGTCGCTTTGTGTGATGCCTGCATTCATCTACCTGTTATAGTGGGTGCAAACGATGAAATGGCTGGGAAGGATTTCATGTGCTACTGAAAAGGTACCTGAGAAGCATTACCTTTGGAGGACTTTCATATCTCTAGCTGGGCAATTCTCCACCTCGCTGTGCTCTAAAATTGAATCAATAGCATTCAAAGCCTGACTGCTGGGATTGGAAGACTCTCTGAGTGAAATGTCATGCATCTGTAGTCTCATTTTTTTAATTCTGTATTAATGGACGTTGTTCGATCCTACTATTTTACACATGTTTTGTTTTTTTAAAACATCTCAAATCACAAGACATGTATCTACCTTCATTTTGTCAAACAAACTATATTCAATATGTAGCATTTATGATGACCTTATAATTTAGATATTACACCCGCAAATTTAGAAAAAATTTGACAGACAACGCCTTGGCGTTAAATGAGTGATTTATTTTGTATAAAATCAAATGAAAGAATAAATGAGTTAATGAGTTATTGAACAGAGATACCAATGAATTAATGAAATGTGTTTTCAAATTGCAAATGGGAATGATTTGGGATAGTGAATGAAGGATGGGATTTCCTAGGATACCGATAGTACTCTAACATATTTATGTAAATATTAATAATTCAGAGCGCTATCCAACACCACCTCTTGATCATATTAGAAGATGTTTCCTACAGATGACCTTGCATTGGGCTCAGCCGGTCGTTTCTGCTCCAATTGGGGTCGACTCAAGGCTCTTCAGTGGGTGATGATCTCATTATAAAGCGATGGTTGCCGGTTGAAGGAGTCAGAAACGGTGGTCCTCAGCTGGCCTCAGATGCCCACCAAGTGGGACTGGAAAATGTCTTTGAAGTTGATACACTGCTGTTATGGGGTATGGGTTATGAGTTATCGGAAGCAGGCTCACAGTTTAGCCTTGCACTTCAGGTCCTCATCTATAGTCAGTTATTCTAGGTCTGCAGTCAGATAATGCTCTGAATAGTTAGTTTAACTAAAACTACTCGTTTGGATAGACTTAAAACAATCTTGTTTGGTTGGACGACACAACTCAAAGTTGATATCACACGAGATTCACAGACGTACCAAACTAAAAGAAAAAAGGGTCTGCACCTCTTTTCCCCCATGTTCCAGTAGTCGTAGAAACTCCAAATGAGTTCTAATACTTGTGTGATTTTATATGATTTTTTTTCTATATTTTCTTGGTAATAAAATGTACATTTTCCAAAAAAAACACGGTTATACCATATTTTGATCATAGCTATGAACATCCAGCATGATATGAGCAAAATTCCCCAAAAATTCCTCCTTGAGCCGTCCCAGAGTTTTTGAAACTGTATGGTTCAGGGCCTTAACAACAGCCCACATACTAATAAGGCACCTTTTTGGAAAAATTAGGACATAAAGAATCGGAATCTGCAACACAAATCACAATAAAAACAAAACATTGGCATGTTAGGAATGATATTCAGTAAAAAAAAATGGATGGGTACCGAAATGTTCAGCAGCTTCCGCATGTGGTGGATGACGCAGTTTTAGAAATGAGGGCGGGCCAGGGAGGCTTCAGGACTCAGAAATGTGCGCTGGAAAAATACAAAATAAAAACTCCGGCCGTTTTGTGTCTTTACAGCTACTAATAGGGGGTTTATAAAGATTTGGATTGCTTTGTTAGACGCCCACAAGCCCGTAGGGTTACAGGGATGTGTGTTTTATTAAAATCCGACTTTGTAAGGGATCAGTGGCCGTGGTTTTTGGACGTATGCCTGCTGTCGCACCGGCAGACCGGCAGCAGAGCCAGGGTTTGAACCACCAATCCTCTGACTGAGAGACGGGCACGCTAACCATTGAGCCAACAGCCAGAATGGATTGGAGTACTGACATTACTAGAAATATTGCTCAACTGGCTGTATTCATTCGTGGTGTTGGTGAGATTTTGGCGGTCCCTTAGGAGTTCCTTGTGACCAATCACAGCGCATGTTAATGGTCACGCGAGGCCTTTGGCCAAACGCACGTTTCATAATGCTAGCAGGCCTCCCCATATAGTTTAACCAGCTCTCGATTGCATAGAGAAACAGAGGTACCATGTGATTGGATGAGAAGACCCTTAAAAAGCAGCAGCGCCGTGCCACACAGCAGGCTGAAGGATTCTGAAGGCTGAAGAGACAACAGAGCAACACAGGAGCTATGAGAGAATAAGCAAATAGGGAAAAATAATTATAATACATGTAGTGTATTTGGGAAAAACAATACAATTAAAAATGAGCTATAACTTTTAATTAAAAAAATATATATGTATATATATATATATACAAAATTTAAATTTAAATTTTGTGATTCTGTTTAGGCCAGCAGAGAAGGCTTAGCAGGCCCTGACGGCCCGTCACTGTAAGGGATACTTATTAAGGATTTAGTGAAACGTTAAGTAAATATTTAAACTTAACGGTTACTTTAATTTTTTTTTAAACCATAGGTCTCTTCTCACAAGGGTTACGGTATTGTAGCAATGTAAATGAAGTTAAACAACCATGTGGTTGCGGAGCAATTTTTTTTTTGTGTTCGAAAATGAGGCGCTGGGGGCTTGAGGCGCATAAGGTTAACAGCGATTAAACTATACGACACTTCGGGCAAGGAAGAAATTACGAAGGAAAATAAACTAAGACAATATCGGCGTAGAACAAATAAAGAAAACAGGAGCGTGTATGGAGCTCCAAAAAAGAAACAGCAAGCACAACTAACATGAAGAGAAGAGAGGACAAATAAAATTTAAGTTTTATTATCCCAGAATGACTAGAGGCGGTATTTTGCGCCCAACTAGTGATGTCTGGACAGCTGTAGTGGACAGTTTATTCTTTTTTCTATATATTTAAAATTGATCTCCATCATGAAAGTGTTTTGCATTCAGTATTGGAAGGTCTACAGGTATTGGATATGTTTTAATTTAGGCATGATTAATCTTCTTACACCTGAGAGAGAAAGATGGAATGGGCAATTCCTTCCAGAGCTGCTATCAATGACTTTAAAGCACATTATTTCTACTTTTTTCCAAACCTACCTTCTACAGTTTCTCTTTTTTGGAACATGTGGGTGATTAACAGTAAAATCATTCTTGTACATGCCACCCAAAATACTTAAATTGGATACTGTACTATTAAAGCAGACAAAAAATGGTGATACTGTACATTTTTATAAACCCCATGTCCATGCTATGAAGGTCTAGTAGCTGGACACAAACCAGCACTCCTCATTAACCTTAAGCTTCCCATGTGATACATTTTTCCCTCGAGCACACACACAAATGTACGCACCTCTTGTAAATTTCTGAGATAGTAAAAAGGAAATGAGAGCAAAGAGCAAAAGAGAGAGGGAGTAAAAGAAGACTGAGTAGGCTATTATAGAGGAAAGAGTGTATCCCCTGGAGGAGACGCGGGCTGAGATGGCGTAAATGAGGGAAGCGTGGCGGCCATTCCTGTAGCCTCATTACAGTAATGGAGACCTATCCGTTCTGTCAAGGCCTCCAGAAAATCCTATGTGACACGACTGCCTTCCTTTACATGCTCCTCCACATCAACAGTCCAAGGAAAAACAGAAGAGTGTGGGAAAAATAAAGCAGAGGCGATTGCTGCTGGGGCTCATGTTGCATGAGACGATTTGTGCCTTTGGAAGTGTATTAAGGTCTTGATGAGGGTCTCTTTTCCCTGTCAGAGTCTGTAATGTTCTGTGCTGGGTGACTGTGTGGCCTCAGTGGGAGAATTGCGGTAGTGTATGCCTCTGGTAAAGATTGGTCTTGCTGGTGTGTTGGCTGGGCCAGTGGGCTCTATATAAAGAGTGAGCAGGAGCAGTCTGTAGGCCAATTGTCCTTTTACAACTTTTCAATTTGTTTCTTTAGACAATGTTGTGCATTGGTTCCTTGATACACACTAATATCTCACAAAACTTAAAAAAATATGTTTGTATTAAAATATACCTAACAAGATAGAGTACCTCTACATACAATTGGGGTCGGATAAAGAGCTACTATCTTTATCTGTATGTCTTTATTTTACAATGATATCTATATTATTACTGCAAGTTAGTGGGCGTATTAAGTTCTTAGAAATCATTTGGACTGCTGAATTTTCTGTGTTTTCTACCAACATTTATACTGTTTATAAGAGCTGACCAAATATGAACCAAAAAAGATTTATATTTGACTATGTACTGTACATAAATTAATGAAATGATAAGCTATGATCTACTGTATATTTGAAGAAGATAGAAAGTAAATAAATACTGCCTTTGACAGTTACAGTGTTTCTTTAAAAACTGTGTATAATGGAAGAATGTCCTTATGAATGGAGATTTAGTGTATGAACTGGCTTTGTATGAATACCTCTTTCGGCTCCACCAGACTCTCAATTTAAAAAGAATGCAAAGAAAAACCACATTGTCAATGAATCGTATTTGTGAGGTCCTCCAATAACCGCCACATGTCCATTACGCGCGGCTGTGGATATTAAAAAAGTAAAAAGGTTTCACACCAACGGATAAAATGAAAATGACATACACACAGGACAACGATGAAACAAGGTAAACACCAACAGCTGCATATATGCAAATAATAATATGATGCAATTGAGTGCACTACAGACTGACATAAATTGCTAAAAGTATAGACAGCAAAAAATCATGCACACTCTGTGAGATTGAGTAAACAATGTTGAATAATGTTGCATATTAGATTCAGTCTCTCACATTCTCCTTCAACTTACTAATCATGCCCAGCTTGCTCTTGAAAATGGTGTGTACAATCGCTGTGCACAGTCTCACGACACATTCTCTCATAAATATCCATTCTTATGTGGGAAATTGCATTCAGTATGCATGTTTTTTCCCCCCTTAATATTGTTTTTAAATTTGGCTCAAGCTGAGTTATCTTTAATGAAGAATAAAGGACTATTCAATGAACTCACCAGGTCGGGTGTTGGGCTGAACTCCTGCACTGTAAGGGTTGTTTAATGCTTCACATGGTTGTCATGTGTATTGTTCGACAGCATCCCTTGTCTTTCTCAAGGCTTATAAACAGATGATTACTGCGCTGTCTGGGTAGCTTTACTTAGTTACTTGCAACCAAGGATACATTTTATAGGCCTTGGGGGAGTGGATATCACCAGTGCCCATAAGACCCAGAAGCTTCCTGTGTTAGTTGGAGAATGATATTCAGAAGATCATGGGTACCACTTATTCAGCCTCTTTCATAATAAATGCATTTCTCTCCAGTCAATAGTCTGTTTTCAAGCAAACGGGAAGGTCAGAACTCTGAATAATACAAGGTATAACAACAATAATGCACTGTACATTTTGTGCCTTGTGATATATTTCTTGCAAAATTAAACATGAATATCAGACCAAAATGCAAATGTATCTGAAATGTGAGTGTACAATTGCATGAATATTTATCTTCATGATAGCCTTTATACTTTTAATTAAGCATCGTATTTTCATTTGTCTTGTATTCAATTAATGAGACTATTTACCCACAGAACACTAAAGCCGTCAAGGTATGTTCGCTTTTATTTCCAGACACAGCAAGGACACAAATGATTTGTTCTTTCCCTTTTTTTGAGGTATTTTAATAAGTTTGAAGCCAATAATTCCCCATGGTTGTTTGTGGATCTATTTATTTTTAAGT
Source organism: Taurulus bubalis (assembly GCF_910589615.1). Taxonomy (NCBI): domain Eukaryota; kingdom Metazoa; phylum Chordata; class Actinopteri; order Perciformes; family Cottidae; genus Taurulus; species Taurulus bubalis. The sequence goes on along the minus strand of NC_136597.1, from coordinate 11,766,294 downwards.
AACACATTATCTCCCCTTGGAGAAAATGAACATTCAGGCTTCAGGTTGACTGCATCCCCTCCCAGCCTATCCGTACCACTTCGCAGTATTCCCGCCCACACCCCCTCACTCTGGTCCTCCAGGCATTTCCATACTGTGTTCACATTCCTTACAGTGTGGCATTATCATCAATAGTCATTTAGAGGAGAGACGCTTTCCACACCACCAGATGCAATGAAGATTCATAGGCACCATTTTAAAAAGGTTGGGGGAGATGCATGGAATGAGGGAGAGGTGGAAATTGTGCACATACACTCCTGGCTATTGGGTTACTACAATTTAGCTTTGCATGTCCAGTGAGGTGGATGGGAAAGGTAATGGATGACAAAAGTTCAGAACTGTAAATGAGTAAGAAGACAGGTTAGGGAGCGAAAATCAAAGCAATACTGTGCATTACAACATGTCCTGTAAACAGTGAGGTAAACTTGACGGTGTACAATATAGATTCAACAAACAGAGACATAATCAAACCTTGAACTGACCTGCAGAAAATGGAGAATGTTGGGTGTTCAATGCAGCATGTATTTAGATATTCTTCTACTTGTCTGTTTCCATGTACATATGCAAACATTGCGATTTGAGAACACTACAAACAGACATATTCATGTATCCATTTTGGTTAACATTTAAAAAGATGGAGTGACATTTTTTTGATATGAGATTAATTTACTCTTCACTTCATCCTCATTGCCCTTGGTTACTGTTACAATACATGTCAAGCTGTCCAGTCCAGCACTGCATACACTACACAATAATTATGGTCAGGTGCCAGATTTACCATTTCATATTTGTAGTATTTATTTAACATTTGGTCCTTCACTTCTAATGGAAGCATACACAATAAACAGGATTTAGCCGTCTGGAATGACACTAACGTATTTTATTAGCTTACTAAAATGAACTGATCGAAAACTCCATACTCACCTGATGTGATGTTTCCAGCTGACTCTAATTATAATGATAAACTTTCAAACGGATCTGGAATATAGAGTTTACACAAAAAAGGAAGAAAAAAAATCAAAGGTGAAGCTAACAGGTCCAAGGCAAAAATGTTATACATTTCCAGGGTTGGTTACAGTTGCTAAGCCATGATTGGACAATTGCTCTTTTGGAGGGGTGTTTAAGGAATGGTAATTTGCATGTACAATAACAATTAAAAAAAATACTATGATATCCTTACTTGATTGTTTTTATTAGGGCATACGTAACCGAGTTTTAACAGCGCATGCCATGTTACCAAACCATCACGGGTTCGATTCCAGCCTTGGGACCTTTGTTGCTTGTCAGACCCCTCTCTCTCCCCCTATTTCTATCTTCTGTCTGTACACTTTTCAATAAAGGCAACAATTGTGAAATAAATAAATATCTAGATAACCATCGTGTTTGAGACCTTAAAATCCAGCATTCCATCACTGACCTTAACCCTTCATTTCTAATCACAGTCACATTAATTGATTACATTGATACGGCAATGTCAAAGGTGACAATGCCTTGTTTTTGTTTTACCCTCAGTTTAACATTTTATAATATTTCTGACTAGACCATGCTCTTTGCAAATGTCATGAATTGCAAGACAGATTTTTGTTAGAGTGCCCGTGTTTGGGAGTGAGAGTGAGACACAGACCAACTGACACACATACACAGATACAAGAAGAGAGAGCGAGTGAGTTTTATTAGCGTACGTGCGTGAGTGTTTGGGTAATGACTTATGCCCTGCTTTCAACAGATGTTTTACAGTGTGTGCAGGGTAAGTGCACTGGGCTGCCAGAGTGCTATGCCATTCAGTATTTTTGAGAATCTTTACCATTTTCACTCCATGTCATCTTTTGAGGATAATTCATTCGGACCAGAGGGGAAGATGGAGAGATGTAGACCTCTCAAAGACCTAACGATGAATTAGGAATTAAAAAACTTGCAAAGGGGTGATTCATTTTGACCAATAGTGTTATTAAGTATATTAAGTACAATACATCTACTGGTTTTGAAGCAAAAGTGTGATTTCCATACTGAGGGTTGACCTGTCCAGGGTGTACCCTGCCTTCGCCCAATGCCAGCTGGGATCGGCTCCAGCCTGCCTGTGACCCTGAATCGGATAAGCGGTATGGCTAGACATGCAGAAGGATATACAGCACATGTACATGGCAGGTTGCCTGATGCGTTCTGCCTACAGAGAGTAAAAAGAGAAAATAAGTAAAAAGGGAATAATCAAATACAAAAGAGATCAATTACTTGGGTAATGACCTTTCTCTGCTGCTGCTGCTGCTGCTGCTGAGGCATGGTGATGGAACCTGATAAAGGAAGTGTGAACCTTATTCTATGACTATGCATGAAAGAAGAAGGACGCCACCTCAACCTCATCACCATGGGGTTCGAGAACAGAGGACTGTGGCCAGATATCTCTTTCATGTTGCCTCCCTGCAGCACTAATTTATGGTCCTTTTTTCCAACCTGGCAAAGCATGCAGATGTAAAGATCAAGCTGGCTCCAGCCCTGTAAGAAATCTATTAGTGAGCTGAATACTGTATAATGGCCTCAATTGGTGCTTTGGCTCTGTGAGGTGTTGCATATCAAAGTGTCTGCTGCTGAAATAAACCGACAGCTGACTTTGAACCGCAAGGAGGTGGGTCTGCAAATTGAAGTCCTGTACGATGTCATTCCATGTGGATGAGAGGCCATACAATCATGTATTTCATTTGCTTGATAAAAATGGTGAACTTTTATGGGCAGCTGTGTTAATAGACATTGGACATTATAATTACATCCATCGTATCATTTAAAGAGTAAAGGCAGTTAGGTAATCTCATCAAATCTAAACTGATTCATTAGGGTGGCCTTTTGATATGCATGGTTGTTTGAGCAAAGCATAGAAGAATGTGAGTTTTTCAGTTGGGAAGAGGGGGATGTGCAACATTTCCATCTGGAGCGACACAGTATTCTTGTCATCTGTGCAGTGTTGATACCATTCTCCCCTCCACAGGGAGACTGGCAGGCTTCACCTTTGACCAACCTGATTTGATTGTGTCAACCAGGGAGACCAGGCCAGCTGCTCATCTCTTCCCTGCTCCTGTTCAGCACTTTTGAGTCAGAGAAGAAGATAAAATAAGAACAAAGTGGCAGACCAGCGTGAGAGTAAAGGCAGGGAGGGTGGGGTGGTGTGTGGACCAAATCAAGTCTATCACAGTGGCCTGTCTGAGAGACGCTTTTATCATCCCAGGCATCTTAGCGTATGACTGAAAATCTGGTGCAACTTTCTCAATCTTTTCCCTCCCACTCCCTCTCTATCACTTTGTTTTCTCTGTCTCTTTCCTCGGTTGGTGCCTGTTCTGCCAAATCCCTGGGCTGTTTGGCTGGCATATCAATGAATCAGTCTCTATTAAGCTCTATGTATGAAGCTGTAAGTGAAGTGAAACCACAACGCTTGATGAGACTGATGTGGGTGAGCAGCAATGCCTCTGGTGAGGTACTAGCCTCTCTAGTGGAGATCAGCATGAGCGACTCTGGAGAGTTGGAACTCAGACTCCATTTATTTTGACGCAATAATTAAGTGCAGCAAATTCTTAGCATAGATCAGTGTTTTGTTCACAGGGAGGAATAGCCAAAGGAAAATGGGTGTTATTAAGAGAAAATGGAGGTTGTCTCCAGCTTGGGAGACGGAAAAGGAAGTGAGAGAAGGAGAGAAAGAAAGAGGGGAAACAAGGTGGTTAGAAGGCGTGCAGGATTCAGTAAAGTCCAGTCGTGCTTTATAACACTGCCTGTGGGACTGGAACACCTCTGTGCAGCATCACATCCCATTTCACACTGAATTCTTCTCACCAAGTCATGCAAACCTCCTGAGGCTGCCATATATTAAAGAAATTACTTAAGACATAATACTTAAATAATCCTAATATTTAAAGAACAACAATATATATATATATATATATATATATATATATATATATATATATATATATATATATATATATATATATATATATATATAAGTAAATGGGTATGGCCATCCAGGTCTGAAAAGTGAAACTTACATTAATTTTACTAGCCAACAGGGGTCGACACATCCGGTTGCAATGAGAAGTCCAATTGTATAGAAGTCTATGAGAAAATGACCCTACTTCTCACTTGATTTATAACCTCATAACATTGTAAACATGAGTTTATGGTTTCAGTTGCTAGTGTCAAGTCTTCTTCTATACATCATTAATTTCCTTTAGTAAGTGATGGGCCAATTTAGGGTAAAATACACCATAATGCCATATGGTGAAATAGACCATATGCTTCAGGGTGTTGCTTGTGATTGACAGGTCACTTCCAAAGCGTTGTCCAGTCTGGGCGTTATCCGTGTTTTCATTTTATGAAAGTTAATTGAAACCATGTTGATCACCTAAAAAGGTTTCATTCAACGTTTTTGGTGGTAATTCTGGTAGCAAAAAGGCAAGATGGCGACGAACAAAATGCCAAACTGGAGCTTCAAAATGGCAGCCTACACGCCACTCAGTGACCTGATAATGACTATGTCTACTTCTTATACAGCCTATAATTATACTGTATCTTTACTATACTTTTCTACAAACTATATGATATACATACAGGATCCACAAGAAAAAGCTCCCACTTGCTGTCAGCCTGCAAAATTAATACCTGAAGTATTATTAGACAAAGTTTGAGCATATTTAAGGGACGTTTTCATTAATCTGCATAAGACTTGCTGTAAGGAGATTCAAGGCTGCTCGTATGGCCACTAAATCTCTTGGCGCTGAGGGTGGGTTGTTGGAGGATCACAGATTTATCGATTGGCTGCTGTAGAGATGCACCTTCCCATATCCATTTAAGCTGCAGTAGCATTGAGAGCCATTACTCATCCTGACAGAAACAAATTGCAGCCAGGCATCCTGTACTTACAACTGAGAAAGAAAGAAAAAATTAACGGGTGGAGATCTGAGTGGACTATTTTATAAGCTAACATCCAAATAGTAATGTGCAGTGAGGGCAGCTCTGCTCGACTTTACTTTCCTGTTTCTGAAGAGCTGTCAGCTATTTTGTTGATGAGATCAAACACATTTATAATACAAACATTTCCATCATCATTTATTTTCCTTGAATAATCCTGTTTGTTCTGGGAAAACATCCTGAAAACATTACTTTGCAACTCCTTTAAGAAATGTATATAGACACAACTTTTGGGCATATTTATGCATGGCATCATGCAGTAAAATCTTTGAGGTGTTGTCAGTATTGCTAAGCTGAAAAACTCACAACCTTTTTCCCCCCTCTCTGTAGAACACATTACTGATGATTTGTGTTGTTTTGCCACCAGCATACTGTGCTCTAGTTTTGTGTTGCTTGCACTGCCATAGGAACTACATTGATTGTTATGTTGCAAATTATATTGGATCTTTGCACTTGTTCAATTCAGTTCTTTGACGTTTAACATTTGTTTTGAGTCACTGTTTTGTTTATATTGCTGTTTGCTGATTTCTCAGAAAGATATGGATCATGGAGCCTGTTTTGTCATTTTTTTGTCATTTTTGTCATTGCAAATATTACTTAATGAAGGCACAATTTTTCATTCCTGTGTTTCATCTTCAGTCTCCAATTGAGCTCTGCAGATACTGTCCAGTATGTGTTAATGTTATGCAGAGCAACAGAGATTGCATGGGCTACGTGAGGTAATTGGTGTGAAATCAACATATCTGCGGACACGACTCCCCCTGGAGCCTCTTTGTGATCAATTATGTATGTACTGAAGAGAGCCAAGAAACTATTTTTAAAGATCAACTTTTTTTTATCTTTAAAGGAAATATGTGCATTGAGTACTTATGTTGATGCCTATGATGAATGTCAGACGACACAAGCAACGTGATACAGGAAAGAGGAATGAGAGATAAAAAGAGAAAAGCCACAGAGTTGTTGGAATGTGAGGTTAATGTGGTGCCATGCTGACGGAGCATGTTCGGTGTGCTCGGCTCCTGCTCCCAAACTCATCTTCTGCCTCCTGTCATTTAGATGGTGCCTCTGGACCACAGTGATCTAAAGGGATTCTGGTGTGGCACTGCAAGCCAATCAAGGATCTTTGTAACTTGATTACAGCAACCTTGCAACCAAATGTAATAAATTAAAGAAAGTACAGCTGGAGCACTTCACCAGGTGTATACTGCGTATGCAACGGATAGCGAGCAGAAGATAAAGAGTTTAGGTCTGGGCTTTTTGTAGGATTTTTTTCCTGAAGGCTACCTGCATTCATTACATAACATTCTTATTGATTTGTTTCATGGCTTTACCATTCAACCCGTCTGGTAGACAAGATGTTTAGATACGTGGAATATTAATGAATAATAATACAAAGGGTTCTGTTATTGTCTTTTTCAGAGAATACACAATATTTTAATTCATAATAATAATAAAAACTAAATCCACTGAACCACATTCTGTGTTAATCCATGACTCTCCCTCTTATTTCTCCTATTTGTCCAATATTTTAAAGCTAATCTTAGAACCTGTTTTAACATTCCATAGTTTGCAGACTGACAAGTTTGTTTTTGGCTCTAGGGATGTCAGTGTAGGGATGTCAGTGTCGGCCTGTCAGTTCCCAGATAATGTATAATAAGGATTTTCAAGTCAAAATTTGAACTTGGCCAATATTTGTTGTATGATACCTGCGGAACTAATTACATTCTTATAAGCCACAGATGTATTTAATGCTCATTTGCATATGATATCCTGCTAATACACTAAGTAGTAACAAAACTAGCATTGTCTTTGTGAGCATTAGCATGCTAATATTAGCATTTAGCCCAAAGCACCATAGTGTCCAAGTACAGCCTCATAGAGCCGACATCATAACTGTAGACTCTTCAGCTGTCAAACTATGTTCCACTGGCATTCAAATTCAGTATCAGTCGGGTTTATTTAAAACTAAATCTGATTATTTGTTAAGTCCATTTTATCTTATATATGAGAGTGGCAATAATTGGTATATTTTGCAAAATAATTTATTTGTATGCTACAGCACTTACAGATACATCATACAATTCCGTGTCAGTGTCTAATCATTTCTATAAAGATGTGAAACTTTATGTTTTATATGCATTTCATGAATCAAAAATGCTGCCATTTATTATTTATTATTATTATTAGATCTACATTTAAATTTGCTGCATGGGGGTAATTTATAAACACAATTAGATACATTATCCTTGATTGGGGGCCAGCTGACTCCTCACAATGCTACTGGCCTTAATAAATGACACACTTGTCCACAGGGACATTGACATCCATTACAGACAATTATGAGCCAGTAGGGACTATGGTTCTTGGAGGACGTTAGCTCCTGGCTCCTTGTTTCATTCACATAGGGCAATACGTTTGCATTTGAATAATTGCATTTCCTTACATTCACAGTGAAGTTTGTTTTTATTTGATAGTTTTAGATTAGCCTCATTCGAAAGATAATTATTTCCTTTGGTTCAGTATCTCATTTGGGCTCTCTGCTGTGATAAGATTTGTTTAAGGGTCTTTTTCTGTGAACCTGTGTACCTTTTCTTTATCTGGAATGTGGTGCCTGCCCATCGCAGGCAGAAAGAGACAAAGAAAGTAACATACAAATACATTTAAAAAAAGGCAGAGGTGGTGACACTCAAAGGAAAGAGTGAATAATTGAAACAGCCTCCGAAGAAAGTGTCTAGTTTCGATGGTTGGGTTGTCAGCATACAGTGAAGTAGAGACATGATGCCAAGGAACTTTACAAGCTGTTGATGGGACCATCTTCAATGAAATGGTAATAACCAGTTCTCCTAAGCCCTGCTCACAAACACAACACTATGTGAGAAAGATAGTTTAGAGGAGGATGTATTTGTTCCTGGGGCTTTATTACACTACACAGGGTTCTGTCACCATGATGTGCCAGTGATTAAAGGATGTGGAACACCAGCACCTCAACTTCTGACAGTTTCTTACAGCTGATCTGGGAGAGGTCGAGCTGATATTTGTTTGTGCCTCAGTACAGTACGTGCAGTGTACAGTGTATTCACAGGGGTAAGTGCAATAACAGTCCTGGGTAATGAATTGAAAAGGGCTCTGGTAAACAGCATCTAGTGTCTTCAGGGTGTTGGCAGCAAACCCTGACCAATGAACATACATAATATCTACATACTGGTAGTCAAGTGCATCAGTATTTGTGGTACTATTACCTATGCACTTATGTTGTTGTAGGGGTGACACACTATATTTTGTTATTACATCACAATTCAGCATGTATAGCAGCAGGATCATGTGCAGTATGAGATTTGCCATACTCTTAGTATTTATATTAATTTTTTTGTGATTATCAAAAATAGACGGTAACTATATGATATGCAGCAAGATAGTGTTGCCAACATAAACATGGATATTCCATTGCTTGTATGCACTAGTAGCACTATACTAACTAGTAATTGAGTGTTATCATCGTTGGGAAATGTATTTTTAGCACCATCTGCAACCATAATGAGTTCTTCAATGGAAAAGAATGGCAGTGGTTACCAGGTATTTTAGCAAGTGGTTAGTGTAGGTAAGACAAGACCAAGGAGCCCCATCATTAAAGTGGAGCTGACTCACCAATGTCACTTTGAAACAGGCTTGATGGATAAAGCTGTAAGCTGTGTATTCTTAGAGAAAAGCTTTCTTCCATCTCTTTTGGGACAGAAGCTATTGCTATCAAGTTCTGTGCCAGCCTGGCCCCTTTGTGCCAAACACTGATGGCACTCTGTATTGCTTGATTTGATCATGATCAAAATTTCTCAGTGGATTCACAAAACACCATTACACAACTGTGCCAGCAAATACCACCATAGGGCAACAACTTGGGCAACTTTGTGGCTAATATATTTTATTCATAAATCCCTTTTGAGTCCCATAGTGTACACAAAGTAGAATAATAATCTAAGTGAAAATTGACTTTTTGGGGATGTTTGCATATTTGAAAGTCTTCCGGATGTCTTTTTTGTGGCTATTACAAGATATATTTATATACAGCTAATACGGTATTATCCTAGGATTACAATCTTTAAAGATACTTTATGTGAGCAGGGGATACGTTGTTTAGAATAACTTGTGACTAAGTTGATGACCAACATATAAACAGAAATTAATGTATATCTCTTTATAAATATTTTTTTCTGCCATGTTTCATGACTGCTCAATGCAGTCATAACAAAGCTCAGTTGGTAAACAAGTATTGATTGTCCTGTTGTACTTAAATTGCATTGATATACTCCTGCATATTGATATGCATTTTTGACCTAGGCCTTCAGTGCCGTCTGATATTGTTTACATAAATACGACAGGACGCTGCGTCATTAACGGACAATGCATGTAGTTCACATCAAGAACCACACATTTAGTTATGTAGCCGAGGGTTTATCTTGCGCCAACACGATGCTGCGTAATTACATCAGAACACTGCTAATCTGCCTCTCTTTGTTAACCAACAGTTCAATGACGTAGTTGTTCAGTTCATCGGTAAGGATCGTCACTGCCAAACATGCAACCCTCCATGAGAAAGGCATAAAGTAAATCCGCCACCAAGTCCGTTTCTCCTCCTCCTTCAGCCATTGAGTGTCAAAACAAGCAAAACATAACTTCTCTCGTTTCTAAACTAAAGATCGGATTTGTTGAAGTCTATGACAATCAACGACAATGTCCCCTCCTCGTGTACTTTAATCTGCAAAGGCCTGCTTAAACTGCTTTGCTTCCATAGAGACACAGGAGGAAAACATCTGATTGGATAAAACTCTCCTTAAAACCAGTTGCACTGAAAGCAGCACTGCAGGCTGGAGGCAGAGCAACAGAGGAAGACAGGAGCTGTGCGAACAGAAAATAAGCTGATAGGGAAAAATAATTATAATACATGTAGTGTATTTGTGAAAAACAATTAAATGACAAAATATCTATAACTGATTCTGTTTAGGCCAGCAGAGAAGGCTTAGCAGGCCCTGACGGCCCACCACTGCTCATCATGAGAGAAGGAAGAACATGGAGCCCAGTCGGGAAATACCTAACATAAAATGAAACAGTTTTGCATCTATTTTCTTTAAAATATTCTAGAGAACCCTCTAGGAGTCCGACTTGCAGTCACATCTATTGTCGTCTTTGTCTCAAGCCACCTCACATTGTGGTTTGCAGTTGGTGGTTGGAGTAGATGAGGTACTGCTACCATCCAGTAGCCATAATAATGTCTGCCTGACTAGTAACATAGGTCATTTGGAGCTGAGGAATTCAAGAGTGCAGAGTCGGCTGAAGGGAAGGAACAAGTTCTCTCAGCATGACACCACATTAACCTCACATCCTTCAAACATTAACATCTACCTCGAATGTTCTTCCGTCCTTTCTTTGAGAGCCTTTAAGCAATTTAGCCTTTAATCATCGACATTGCTGTACAAAGTGATTAATCCCCACGGGCAGATCAAGCTGAGCAGTGAGATTACTTATTCCTCAGCAATTTTCAAACAAAAGATGGAGAAACCGAACATGTTCTGTTATGAGTGCTAATTTTAGACATTATAACAAATTGCTGTTGTCCAGAGTTTACCCCTTTGCGTTCTCAAAAATACATCCGAATATCACAGACTAGATTACAGTAATTAGCTGAATGCGTACACAAGCCGACCTTCATTCAGGCCCACAATGTTGGTTGACATTCACAATCTTTCAAAACATAATGTTTTCAATATAATGTGTTTATATGTATTACCCTCATTGATACATGGTTGACAAATTCAAAGAAACACTTTACTCAGTGTAATACATTACAACTCAACAGTATCACAAAGTTAGGCCTCCAAAATGATCATGAAATGTAATCAACACCCCTTAACAGAATCAACAAAAACTGTACTTTATAACCTTTTAAAAAACGTTTGCACCCCAAATTGAAATCCGAGTGTAATAAGTGTACTTATTAAAGATCTAGTGAAATATTACGGCCGCCGCGCGGAAGTAACAACGAGGTTACAGGGTTTATGTAATTACATGCGTATATGAACTCTTCCCACAAGGCTTTACTGTATTTCAGCAATTTAAATTAAGTTAATCAACGTTGTGGTTTCGGAGATCCTTTAGGTAACGTCACTTAACTTATTCTTCTCTTCTTGTCCGATAATGGGCGCCACAGGGCTTGGGGTGCAAAAGGTTAAATGTCACATTTATTGCAGGGCTGTTGTATTAGATGTTTAATATTAACTTAGGGCACCGTTCATAAACATGAAACTAAGACTACTAAGAAAACGCAACAATTTCCCAAAAGGCAACAGGTATAAACTATAAAACTGAAAAACATCTCTTTCTATGAACAATCTACCCAATAGTTGTTGAGATATATCACTATGGAACTGGTGACCAACTAACAGACCGACTCACAAAAAAGGAAAACTGTTCTATGCAATGTCATTTACATTAACAATGGTTTTTATTGATGTTTAATCAAATATGTAATATTGGTTTTATATTTAGATTGTATTTACAGGCATTACAGTCAATTTCACTCCTTTTGTCTGCCATGGCTCCACGGTATGGCTAGATTGTGCATTACATTGCCTGTCAAGATGGCGCCCTCAAATCTGCCCTTCCTTCTCTGTAAGTGGTAGACTACAGAGGATACGTCTACCACTCTTGTTCGCACAAGCGCTTGTGCAAGTCTGCTCAGGTAATTACAGCATCTGTTAAGAGCTTTGCTGATTGTTTTTCATCTCCACATGGTCACCTCTCCAGAAAACCAATTACCCAGGGGAATACTAAATCACCAAGACCGATTTGTTATACTATTGCAAAAAGCAGAAAAGCCAGGATAAGAGTGGGACTGTGTTCCCATTTGTTCACATGCGGGTAAAACACAGTTGCAGAGAGTAATACAAGGACGTGCTTAATGTAATATATCAATATAGTGAAAAAAGAAACATTTTAAAAACAATAATTAAAAAAACAATCGAGACAAAGATGTAAAAGTGTACCAGAAAAGTGGATAAAACCACAATAATACTTCCACTATTTGGTGGTTGGCAGTAGGACAACACACAATCTGCTAAATCATACGTAATCAGAGTAGAAAACAGCTTTTTTTTCAATAAATGTAAGGTAATATCACAAGCTTGGATTATTTTCCAATGAAATAACTCTCATTTTGGGCAATCAGTGTTGAGCTGTTTTATTCATAGTTGTATTATTAAATAAGGCAAAGCAACTGGAAAATAACCCTAAGTAGGCCACACTAGTAGACCTAGTTTCTGTTTTCACAATACATGCTACTGCTATTTCAGGACGTCATGTGTGTGGTTGACTCAGATGCAGAAGAGTACAGTATGCGTCACTTACAGCCTGCTGTTGCTTATGTTTTACCAATGGCTATGCTGGCTGTTACAGGCTGTTGCCCTTCTCTAAAGAATTTAAAATGTCAGAGTTGCAGATTCATTACTTTTGTAATGTGACTTGGTGAAACCAGATTGTTTAGATGGATAAATGGTGTGATTCACATTAACTGTTGATTAATTGTTCTCATTTATTGTGCCGACAGAATAGTTTTCCTCCCTTCCTGACCTCAATCTCCAACGTCCTTTGTAACCACTGTGATGACTTTGAGTTCTATTTTCTCCTCTCTGGCTCCTCTTTAGCTTCTACTGCAGTGCTTTTGCGAAAAACCTATAAGCCGATTTAAGTTTCCGCTTAAAAAAAAAGAAAAAAAACACATTCACAATGAGAAAAGTGAAAAAGCTTTATTCTCTTGGAAATGCTCCGGATTGCCTTTATAGCAGTGCCTGAACTCTTTTTTATTTCGGCAGTCCTTTTAAACTACCGTGTCTAATTGCGATGGCATTTTTAATTAAAAGTCAAGGATATGTGGTTGTTTGTGAAGGGAGACTAATCTGTTCTTGCCTCCACCTCTCCCACTGCTAGCTATCTTCCATCTATCTGCCTAATGAGAAAATAGAGAAGCCAGTGCAGGACTTGTTGATATTTGCCTTTCTCTAAGTAGATCTCTGTGAATTTACGATTAGAAACCAAGCCTCAGACCATGCTATGCTGTAGCTCAGAGACCTTATGGATTACTAAAGATAACAATGAGGAATTTTCCTCAGGCCTCCAACGTATAAATTCATGGAAACCCGTAAGTGTGGCTGCATGCTGAACTCAATATTGTATGTGTTATTTCTTAAAAGAATAAAGTTTATCAAACGCAGGACTTGGATTTCTTTGTTCTTATTTTATTTTATTATATCCCACAAACAGGTGGCTGATTTACAGTGAAGAAATATATCAGAAACACAAACTATGGTACAAACAACTATTTTGTATGCAAACCTTTTTCTCTCTTCTTTCACTCATCAGCTGCCTGCTGAGTACCCTTCTTTGGAGCAGGAAGGTGGGTTGAGAATAGGGAGACAATTATTCAAATGGAGGACAAAGGTTCAAGCTCTTCTGTTGGCAAGCATCTTTCTTCCTGAAGTGTCTGCGAGCAAAAATGCAGAATCTCTGCCAGTTAGTACCTGACCCTCAGTTCTGACCTCGCTGTGAGAGGACAAACAGAGTACACACACACAATGATCAATGAAAGATTTAAAAAATATTATATTTCTGTTATTGAAGTCAGCTATCAAGCTTTGTCATCTTGAATTTATCTTGCTACTTTTAAATTACTTCCAAGTCCATATTTTTTTTGTATCCTTGGTTTTCCTGTTATGTCATCTGAACCAATCTTGAATTTATCTCGCTGTAGGCTACGCAGTGGAAGTGGTAAGCGGAAATAATTATGTATATAATGAAAATACTGAACTCAGTGTTACAGAACTGAAAAAATAGAAATGCATTTGAAAAAACGGAATATATGTCAGACTGAAGACCATTACAAGATTTGCAGAAAATGCTGCAGACCATGGGACAAAAACTAAATGAATTCAGAAGGTTTTTAACAATTGTGTTAAATAAATTACTGTAAATATTATTAAAAATTGTACTATTTCTATACAAGAACGAGAAAAAGTACTTAAAAGTACTTAAGAGCTTATGGACAAACAGTACTTTCAGATCATTTCATCTGTAGGGAGAGCAGGCTAAAATGTCCCTAAAACATTGGTTAAGTTTTCTGCAAACCATGTTTATGAGGTTCTACAGATACTTAACCATATATGTCATACGACACATTAAACTTGGATTCATTAGAGCAGACATCATTTTTGAATGATGTGCAACTATAGATGTTTGTACCATGGCTGTGGTGATTGCAGAGGTCCATGCTGCCTCCCCTCCACATTAAAGGGCCCAGTGGGGATGCAGGGTCACAGCTGGGACTCAGCAGAGAGGAGAGATTAACATTGTGCTCCAGCATTCTGCTTCATGGAGAGGGCCCAGTGCCGAACCTTACAGCTGAGGAGGCATAGCCATGCCTGTGGGCAAGCTAATGCCAGAGGTGGCCAACAACCGCAGCAAAATTCCAATTGATTTCAGCTCGCACATCCAGATGCAGACTACAGTGGGCCATACAATGGCAGCCTTCTTGACGCCGAAGGGAAAATGTCACCTGCAGTTCTGCAGAGGACAGAGGAGGCGGCAGGTAGTTGCCAGTTTACACTATTTCAAAAACCATTGGTGTGTTTATGCCCTTTGATGGACAACTAAGACCATTAGCTTTGAACTCATGTATCTAACTTTAGATCAAATACAAGACGGTGCATGGCCCCTTCCACCCAACACATGCAGCACACACACACACACACACACAAACATTGTCTGGAACAGAACGCAACAGCTCTGACAAATAAATGCCAGAGCCAGGGGAGAACTGTAAACTGGAATTATATGTAGTGAAGAGGAGGTAGGTTGGCAGATAGTGACTGCTGTGGCTATTCATCAGCTCCAGCAGCAGCAGCTCCAGGGATGTAGCGCCACGGTTGCCCAACAGCCAGCTATAAATGGCAACAGGCATATACACACAAATTCTCTGTTCGACCCCCAGAGTTACCACTAAGATGTATTGGTTTTAAATGGACATATGAGTGTTGAATAGCACACAGAATACAAGTGTATGTAAGTATGTGATTACTAGCATTTGCAGCTTATTTTACACCCCCATTTTTGCATAAGAACCCTTCAGCAAACTGTAGGAATGAGTCATATGCTCTGCAGTTGACCTGCCAAAAGGTGTTATGCAGTTAAAGTTTCTCTGGTAACTATTGTACATGCAAAAGAAATATACGTTGGAAATTGTTATACAGCGTTCAAGAATAAAAAAGTAAAACCTGAATAAAGAGAAAATCTGAAGATCAAAGGAACGATGACCTGATTCAGGGTTCGTCCTATCAGCAAGCCGCTAGATGTACTGAGAGAACTTACATTAAAGTTTAATTTTAGTAATGGAAGTGGGGTGAATGGAAATATGTGCATTTTTACAGTAAGTCTGCGTTATTGACTTTCAAGTCATCAACCGTGATGCAGATAATTCATCTTTAAATTAAAATAATGAATTGAACTAGTGGTCTTAAGTGTATACCCTATTATTATAACCGCAGATCGTCACAGGCACGTGTTGTGCCTGTTGGGCAGTTGCAGGTGGGGAATTACTGAAAGGCTGCTTGTGCAGTTGCCTGAAAAAAGAGTCTTTGCAAAAGATCTCAAGAGGTTTAGTTACTGGTCATGTAGTCTTTGCTTTGCAGTGCAGTCTTGAAAGGTCTTGGACAATGTCTCAGGTGGCAGCGCCCCTGCAACATCAGAGATAGAAGGGGAGGTGAGGCCTTGCTAACATCGTGTTTGATGGTTCTACAGAACATTAGGCAGCCTAATGTTACAAAATGTAAGACTGGCTCCTGTCTTAGGATACAGTGTGGCTAGAAAATGGTGTATTTGTCTTGTACACATGACAGAACCTTGAATCAAAACAGGCGCAATTATTTGGTGCGTTAAATACACCGCCTACGGATAATATCAAATTTTGTGTGTGGAGTATTACTTGGTTCATCAAGGCAGAAAATGTTCAGTCAGAACCCCCTTAGGTGGCAAAAAAACTAGTCCATATCCAAAACTGATTATTCTCTCTCTTTGACTTTCATAATGTTAATTTAGGGCCATTAGATACACTGTGCTATCAAAGCAGTGTAGTGTCTTCTGTCTGGCAATTGCTTTAACATGCATGAATCAGCTGGAATGTGTAGAGCACAGTGTGCGTTATTAATGTGTGTGTCTTTGCCTGTAGGGGCGTAGGGTAGGATTCAGGGGGGCAACTTAGGGCAGCAGAGTCTGTCCTAGCCTGGACTTCCAATAGCCTGTGTATGGTGTGTGTTGAGCAGGAGGTGGGTGGTGTAATTTCACCCAGCTCTTCCAGGCATCTGAGTCCTCTCGCTAGGCCTCTTTGGCAAGGAGAGAGGGACCAGGTGTCGACTCGCGTACAAAGGGCTTTGATGCCAGAGTGCAGTGAGATGTCAGATTTGTAATCCCTTCTGCAAAACTGTGTGTGCGTGTGTGTGTGTGTGTGTGTGTGTGTGTGTGTGTGTGTGTGAGAAAGAGGTTGGAGACCGAGACTGCTACCTTCAAGTATAGCTACGATGTTTGGAGTGTAACTTCATTCGGAAAAGCTTTATATTTGCTTTATATTTGGTGACACGTTGTCGAGCCTGTTATTCTAAATAAAACTTAGAACTATAGTGTTATCTGACACATCACATCATGTCAAAAAGACTAGTACTTAAATCCACTGAGAATATTAATGATTAGATTTTTTGAAGGAAATTAATCTTTGAGAAGCTGGTATTTAAGTCTTGTTTGCATTTATTTTGCTTTTCCTTGAATAAAAGGAATACTTTCTTCATTCTGTTGGCTTAAAAGTAGAACGGCCATAATATTCAGACTCACTGTAGCATATAAAGTGGAAGCAGCTACAATGCTTGTCATCTTCACTAATATACATATTTATTTCACACAGTAAAAAACCCAACATTAACTAATTGTTCCACCTTCTAGCTTATTAGAAAAAAAGAAACATTCATGTTTCTTTTCTACTAATTTGTTCAAATTTTTGTTCTAAAATTCTGAACTAAGAAATATGTAGTATAATCTATAATACCTCAGAAAATAGTAACAATCTGTCATAATATCCTACAGCCAAAACTGGTGTGTTCAATCCAAAGAAAAAGTATTAAATAAGACAGAGTATGTCTGGAATTAATTTTAGCCTTATGGCTATCCTGAAGTGATGCATTCACTGTGTAATGTGTGGTAACTATACATTGTAAGTGAAATACAGGTAAAAAAAAAAGGGTGATGTTTATTATATTGCTATTAAATGAGTCCTGAATTTGTAGATCTAATGGGATGGAAATTGTTTTATAATGTCTGCCTAAACAGCATAAATTCATACAGTTAACTGAAGAGTGTAGGGCCAAGTGGTAATGACAGCATTTGGCAGGCTTTAAGCCATATTTATCTCCACTGCTGTCAGTTTTGCCGAACCATCAATAATGGCTCATCCATCACTGCATTTGAATGTCTTCAAGGTGATCTTTAACATTGCACTTAATGCATTTGAAAAGGTTGTGGTTTCTATAGGGTAAAACATTATCATTTTTTTCCAGTTTGCTCAGTGGAGGAACCAACATTATTATTTTCTTTTCTGAACATACAAAATCTAACGGCCATTTGGGATGTGCGCACTAAGTAGTGCATCAAAGCTCAGAGAGCAGTGTTTGACGGGCACTCACTCATTGCCCTAGCATGGTGAACAGACTCACTTCTTAGAAGGTGAGATAATGCTGAGCATCTAAATGAGAATAGTTTTGTCATAGGTCAAAGCTTTGCATCTGAGTTCATAATGAGGAGGAAAGGTGCATCCCTTATTTGGGGATTTTGGTCTGTGCAAACACATCGCCCTTCAAAGAGGCATTCTCATTATGGAAAGTCAGGATGCTGGAGAATCACATTGGAAATTAAATATGCTTATTAAAGGTGATAGATAAATGGATTATATTTTAATTGGTTTGTTATTATGAGTGGTTGATGGGATTGTCCTTCGCAGGCTATTGATCTCGGGCCTGAGGTTGATTAAGAAGTGGACTGAGCAGAGGATGAGTGAGTTGCAATGTGCACAGAGAATACACACATATATACATGTGTATATATTATATATGTATATATATATATGTATATATATGTATATATATATATACATATATATATATACATATACATATACATATGTATATGTATATATATATACATATATATATATACATATATATATATATATATATATATATATATATATATATATATATATGTATATGTATATATATATTCACGACAAGATGTTCTGACGATCAGTTGTGGATCATAGGTATTAGTGTCATAGGTATTTATTTTAAAATGCAGTATTTTAATATTGCAATTGACCTATGGTGAGTTGAAATACAACAATGCATCATATGAGGTTATCACGTGTTTTAAATATAAAACTACAATCTGCCAAAGTACTGACAAAAGACATCAGAAAAATTAACAAGACCTTTCCATCTGAAATAGACAAGTGGAAGTAATAAGCCTACAAAATGGATATGTACTTGCATAAATAAACGTTGTTACTTACCATCTCTGCCGTTAAATAATTTATACATGAATAAATAAGATTGAAAACATGGAATGAATGTGATTTGGCTTAAGAAGATATCAAATACAAAATACAACACAGTCTTTCATCTCTCGTGTCAATGGAGAATACACATTATGTTACATTGTGCAAGAGTTAGTCCATGTGGCTTTGAAGGTAAAGGTGACATCTCACTATGACTTGGGGGTAAAGGTGTTTATTTACACACACTGCCAGCATGACTCACGTTTCCTGCCTCCCTGAACACAGTCTGTTCAGGTCAGACACCCGGAAACCCCCTCATTGAAGCTAACCCAACAACAATGACCTGTGTGATGCTGAAACCTACTCAAATAACTGCAACAGAGGGTTTTTACTGCATTTTGTGTTCTGAGATTCTACATCATATTCCCCAACCAAACAGACGTTTGCCTTTTTGCCTTGTATTGTGAGGATGTTCTGACCTCTGGCCTACACATATACACAGAGCTTGCTCTGTATTGCATGTATTTGTTTTAAAATTAAATGGAACATTCACATTCAAAGCTGGATGAACACAAATATTACTAAAAATCACATTGAACTTTGTATCTATAACTACATTGCTTAATTAACTGCTGTTTAAAAACAATACTACATACCTACATACATATCTATAGGTCAGAGTGATATAGTAATATAGTAATTAGAGTATAGACTGTTCAATTAAATTATTTACGCGGCATTTGAACTGTTGCTTAAATGCATTTTAATGTTTAATTCCCACTATTTTATAAAGCAAAAAAGCCCCACTCCACTCCTCTGTGCATTGTGTCGAACAATGAATTTTAGCAATTCTCAAATCACCCTCGAACAGACACGAGCACTGTGCTGCTGCCAAAAGGCAGGCTCCAGGATACATGTAGCTTAACCTAAAAACAGAAATATCCATTTTAAATTCTTAGCTGCTAGTCTCTGCTAGTCCTGAGCTTCAGTAGAGCTCTTGCCATGCTAAATGGCATTTTACACTGTCTCGGCTGAGATGAGGGCACAGAGTTACTTTAACTCAATGATGCAGTGTTTTACTTGAACTGGGATGTCCCGAGCCGGTCCGAAAGATTAATGTTGGGGCCGATGGCGGCGTATTTTAATAGGTCAGCATTGGTTGAAATGAAGGTATCATATCTTTCCTGATCGTATATTTATTTACCTCAACCTGCTCTTACAGCGCTGCTCTCCTTTACCACAGCTGGGATATACAGTGCAAGTGGGTAAATATGAAAAATTATTTGGGTTCTGACTAAATGAGGTTTGCAAAATACATTGAGTTGCTAAACACGTTAACAAATGGTTGTATTTCCTTTCGTCACATGAATTTAAGGGAGGTCACTATCGCCCAGATAAACTTTTAATTGATATCATAACTATGTTTTAAAGGAACAGTTACATCGGTAGAAATGGAATATGATAACTATGTGTTTTTTTAAATCTATAATCACCTGAGTCATTGCCTTTGAATGATCCCTTTGAATCTACATGTGGAATTCGTCCTGCTCATTAAATGGTTTATTTGATAAGGGGACAGTGCGCATTAATAAAAACATTTCAGTAAATCCGCCAGAGTTAGCCAAGAGGCTATTTTTTATCTCTGGTCCCGCGAGGCAGATGGTAATAAAACAAATCTAAAAACAGAAATAGGATATACAAGGTCATAAAATGTTGACACTTCTAAAATGCATGCACAAACAATGAATGACTGAGACTATTAAAATACATAGTATCCTCATTCAGGAGACATTGTCAAGTACTAACAAGACAACACAAAGGCTCACAAATTCAACACACACAAACATACCATAGTGGACTGCTAATTGAGTCCACTATGTTCCTTCAGCAGCCCGGAACAGACAAACCAAACACTGGCTTATACGGCCATTCAGGTTTTAAGGTTTTCGTGTGAGCCACCATAGTTGCCCGACACGCTTGGTACACTGCATGCTCGCAATCTGCAATCTCACGCTTAGGTGCCACCACATGCTACACACTGGCTCTTTGAGCTTATAAGCAATAGTTTTGAACAGGCACCTTCTGTACTTGAAAATAAGGATAGGCACTGCTGTCACTTTAAACAAATGTGTGTGTGTGTGTGTGTGTGTGTGTGTGTGTGTGTGTGTGTGTGTGTGTGTGTGTGTGTGTGTGTGTGTGTGTGTGTGTGTCTGTGCGTGTGTGTGTGTGTGTGTGTGTCCATTACTGTCCCTCTTGATACCTGTTCGGCAGTAAAATATGTCTCGACCCCTTCTCCTTTAATTGTAAAAGGTCATTTCGATCTTTGAAATCTTAAATTACTACTATTGAAAGTTATTGTTCCATACTTTGTTGAATATTTTCACTGTGTCAGAGGAAGTGCATTTCTGTCTCAGCCTCACTTATTAAACAGTGACCCCATTTTCTGTTTTCTTGTGGTTTCCATGGTTCAAATGATTAATTATTTACTTTTAATAAAGGCAACCATTATTGAAAGTAAATACTTATACATATACTAATACTTCAGGGTTTATACCCATCAATGTTAAATATATAATCCACACAATTATTACTAAATATTATTTTGATTCATTATCACATTCAGAATTATTATATTAATTTTATGTATGAATGGTAAATATTTTATAAAGACCAACAGTTGAACCTCTGAAAAAAAAGAAGAATTCATGTGGGATCAGTGCTGGGAAGCATTCCTAACTAAGTTGAAAAAGTCTGTGTCTTCAACCTTTTGTGTAACTTCATATCCAAGACTTCAAGTCTCAATTCCCAGAGTGACATCCATCGCTCTTCAATTGGTCAAGTAAAACATCTTAATGGGACTGGACTGACACATCTGCTAAAAAGACATAACAAAGTGAGCTGTGGGCAGCAAACACAGCAATCAGTTCATGGAATTGTTTGCTCTATTTGCACCATACTTGAAATTTTACCAGACACTTTTTCAAAGAAACAAGGTTTACAGCAATGTTCCTGACAAGGTGAAGGACAAACACGAAGACACTTGAGCACAGTGAGATGACAAAATAGGGAGGATGGAAAGCATGAAGGAAGCAATAAAAACAAATACTGCTCATTACATTGTTGCTCCCCCTCGCTATAAACACAGGATTGCCATTGGGGAAACTATTATCATTTTATTTGAAGAAGGAGAGAAATGGATGGTATAAAACAGCAGCATAAATAGTTAAAAGAAAAAGTGTCCCTATCCTCCTGACTTTCTCTAAGCCACATGAAAGAGGGGGCATTAAATGTCACTGCAGGGGAGTTCCCTTTGAACTGCGTCAGTCTGCTCACTAATCGGTCTGTATCTCACCTTAATTTGCAAAGGTAACTTTTCTAAGAAATGTATAACTCCCACACTCTTTTCTGCAACGTGTAGTTATAGTGACATCAAAGTGCAAACTAAAATGATATAATTGTAGGATCTTCTTTTTTACCAAAACTTAACTTGCTCAGGTTTGTTACGAGTCATTCGGACTAATGCCAGGTTAATGCCGAATGAGAAAATTCCGATTGATATGTAATATATGTAATAAAATGTCAACTAAGACTGATTGTGGATTGTCCTCATCAATGTATGCTATTCATAAAACATTTGATTATTAATGAAAAGGTACATCATGAAATAAAGGAAAGTAGTTATGTTTCTAAAGTAGATTCTATTTAAACTGTTTTCCCCTTCCACTCTTATCTGTCAACACACACAGTCTCTTTCTAATTTTATTTTTATTTGATTCTGTTTTCGTGCACCATCATGAGGGCTTGGTGTCACTGTAGTTAAAATGGTGTATTCAGTAGCTGTGGTGCTGCCTCTGCATTGCAAAGTTGGAGAACTGATGTAATTTGTCACATGAAACCACAGTACATTGACACTCACAGTGCATTAGTCAACTAAAAGTTACAAGAAACACAATCAGTCGAATAATTAATTATCATGTTGTGCCACATAAAAAAAAAGCATTAAAAAAAAGATACCTTGTTCAACTTGGACCAAAATGACCAATCAGTTGACTAATTGACTAAGAAGGGCAGCTCCAGATGACTGTATTTAACTTGAAAGCCCTTTGCCAATTATCCTGTTCAAATCCATACATGACATCATTGCTGGCTGTGGAGGGTCCGGAAGTCAGTGTTACTGGAGCATCAACGACCCTGTAAATTCCCCTTTGCCGAATCCAGACCGACTGCTTTGACACGGTGATGTCACACAACCACTTACCACTGCTGCTTTCCTGTACTCACAGCTTTTAAATCTATTGGAGGGAAATAGTGCAGGCTTAACAGCTTGATTGGTCCAGTTGCGCATCAGAGACACCAGGCGACCGTCAGTCTCTGAGCTCAACGCTGCTGCACCTTCTTTTGTTTTGTTTGCTCTTACTAAATAAAAGACCAAAGATAATGGTATTGACATCCTTGGTGGATTGCCTCAGAATTTCATTGCCAAGAAAAATAAGAACAAATTGAGTTGGATTCTAAAACCGGTTAGAGAAAACAAAACGAAGGTTTCAGAGTTCCATTTAGAGATGATGGAGGGGAGAATCTCCCTGAATGTTCCCTGCAGAGCAGTGTGCCGAGGCTGTATACCACAATGACCTCCTGCTCGCTGCTCTGCTGACTATTTCATTTACAGACAGGAGGTCACAAGGGGGACATAGTTTGGACTCTGCTAGAATTCATTACTCCAACACCATTACCTTGAATAGGAAATTAAGTCCCCAGAAAAGGTGGAATTAAAAGAGCTGAGCAAAATGTGCTAGCTTCAAAAGCATAACCGCATTTGGCCTGCCAAAGGTTAACTCTTAACATTTTCCCACTGGCGGCTGCAGCATCAAGGAGTGCTCGATGCCAATCTGTAAAGAAACTCAATGTGTACCTTATGATGTCAGTGACTGGGGAAATTGGAATCTTTATCTCTCTCTCTCTCTCTCTCTCTCTCTCTCTCTCTCTCTCTCTCTCTCTCTCTCTCTCTCTCACTCACTCACTGTTTCTGGCATTCGAAACATGTCTTGGTTTGTTAATTAGACAGAGAGAGAGAGAGAGAGAGAGAGAGACACTGTTTATCATGGTAAGGATTCCTTCTCCGGCAATCGGGCCAGGAGTTTAAACAGTTATCTGTTTTTATGAAGTCAGATATCATCAGATATTAATCTTAGGATTGCACTGTTGCCAGAATAATATTGCTAGGCTGTAAAACAACCCCTTAAATTAAGCCATTTTATTTCAATGCCGGAAGTATAAACTTCATTTTAATTTGCATGAGATTTCTTGATTACTTGAACTAATTTTCCTTGTCTAAAAGTGATGGTATTGCTGTCAGAGTAAGTACTGTGACGTTGACGTTGTATGACGTTACCATCTTAAATGAACACTTAAACATTGTTGAAAATAATTGTTTTTATCAAAGGTAAATAAAAAAGGTCTTTACATACCAGGGGTGTGACAAATTAAAACCACACACATGTGACATACCCACCTGCAAGTATTATATGTCTTGGGCTTTTATTGTGAAAGGTAACGAAGTGGAATCAACCTATTCTGCATGTTAATAGCGAACATACTTGGCTGATGATACTTGGCTTATGCAGTATTAAGGAATACCAGGGATTTTCAATAGCCTTCTCAATACAGACCCACTGCTTTCTATAATGCTGTATTAATGTGAAAAAATAAATTATGTGATGTATTGTTGTGTATATCACGTGCCACAAGAGGTTGGTTGGTCCCTGTGACGTAACAAGCAGCTTAGCTCAGAAAAATGGCGATGGTTTATATAGTAGCCATATAGTTTTATTCAATTGCCAGTATATGCCATCGCCATCTCCATATAATCTCCGTTCAGCCAACTGATCACTGGTCGCTACCATCGCTGACTGCTGGTTGTGGTGCAACATTGTAAAAAGTGTGGTCAAGAGAGAGCTAGGCTAAGCTTAACTAATCACCTCCTGGCTTCAGTTCCACACACAAGTCTAAAAATGCATATTTCTCAAGATGTCAAACTAAAAGCGCATACATGAGCCACAGTGTTCCATTAGAGACATTTTTAGGAAATAACTTTTTTAAAAGATTCATGTAACGGAATAGAAATTACTAGGCTTGTCCTGAGTGTCAGCACATTGAGGGCTTTGGTCTTTTCAAGGGATTTGTTGCGAGAGGGAAGCCTGATCCTCCAAAAGTCATTATACTGGGGGTGCAGTGCACAGACCCTTTTTATCTGAAAATCTTGAACCGCTTCTACGTCTGTACATTTTCATATCAAATAGGAGCATGTGCTGATTAGCAACCTTAGATATAACTTTGTTCTCTTTCTTTTAACCCCACCCAAACTTGCTCTCTCTCCTCCTCTATCTGTCCCCACCCTACTCTCTGTGCTCTGGGGGTGGGAGTCGGGGTAGATGGGTGCATTAATAATGCAGTGCTGCCTGGAAACCAAACACGCTGCAGCGGAGTGCTGTGTAGAATTCTAAAGAGGTATTTGTTTGGACGAGGATGCCACCCTCCTCCCCCTCTTCCTCTTCGCAGCCCTCTCATGTCATCTCCCTTCACCCCCCCCGCCCGTCTCAACAACTGTCCAGCATCAGTATACAGATCTGTTTGTCTCCTCTTAAGAGACATCTACTGTACAGACTGAGAGAGAGAGAGAGAGAGAGAGCGCGCTCTCAGGAATGGCACTCTCTCTTGAATTGTTGCCATAATCAAGCGAATGTTTTAAGTGCAACCACTGAATTGGCTTTTTTACTTCTGTAGCCATACTTTTCTTCCAGAGAGCAACTTTGCAGTCAAAGTAGGAAGATGTGGCTCTGGAGCTGAACTGCAACAGCTCTGTTGTGCGTTACAGCAATAAGATAAAGGGGTTGGCATAAAACCTAAATCTTAAAATCTTCATGAGTGATGTAAATCACACTGTGTGTGTGTGTGTGTGTGTGTGTGTGTGTGTGTGTGTGTGTGTGTGTGTGTGTGTGTGTGTGTGCGTGCGTGCGTGTGCGTGCGTGTGTGTGTGTGTGTGTTTGTTTCTGCAATATTTCAAGTTTAAAAGTTACATTCTATGACGATCTTTGTTTGAGTACTAGCCTACAAAGCCTATTAAACTCACTTGGGAAAAGAATATAAATAATATTCCACTGTTATTGTCGCAATTATCTTGCAGTCCCGGTGATGATGACACTGTGTAAACGTAAACGTAATGTCCTGACAGAAAAGAAAACCCGACAGAAAAGCTGCGATCCCTGTTCATCTACTATTGTCTTCGTTGTGTAGATGTTGTTTATACAGGTTTTCAGACTGGGATTCTGACAGCCAACTACCAGTTGCAGTCCATTAGACTAAAGAACATGTACAATGTTGTAAGCTATATTTTTCTAATGTTTTTGTTACCGGTTGTCCTTTGCCCCTCAGCTGTAGTTCTTTTACATTCATTGTTGATTTGCATATTCATTAGTTTGAGCTCTGCACCTGCTGCCATCCACAGATGAAGCTGAGCAGATTAGCGATGCATGAGACCCACATTTCTGGAGACGATTTGAACTGTTTTTTAAAGAAATTGACTCCCACTGGAACCAGCAGAATTTACCACTGGAATCAGCTGAATTCGCAAAACTCAAGAGGCTAGTGCGTAAAGACTTGTGAACATGTTGCAGGAAAATCCATAATTTTGCACGTTTATTTGTTAAATACATAAAATTATCTTCATATTGGGTATCTATCTTACTGTATACCTTCTCAACACAACATCCACGGATACATCCTCACTTCCTCGAGAAATGTTTCTTTGGAAACAGGATCATCATTCTTTTATTCCAAACTCAGTGCTGTTAAAACACCCATATTCATTAACAAACACATTTATCCAGTTGTTTTTGGTAACCCCACACAGGAAAGCTCATCAATGCTCTTAAAAAAAGAAGAAGGTTTATGGCTTTTTCTCCTTCGATTAGCACATTCCAGCTACTCTACCCTGACAACTTTATCTGTCTTTATAACTTGTCCAGTGATGCACCCTGTGATGTGGCCATTGTGCACTAAGGACTCAAATTGATGATGTCATTAGGAAACACTTTTTGGAATTGAGCCTCTTCTTTGAGATATAGCCTATCCAAATGAGTATAGTATTCTTGAATGTTATGAACCAAACTATGCACTTCCCTCCGTAAAGTCACCATGCCTGCTGTCATACCACCCTTCCATTATTCACTGTCTGTGGACTAATCCGATGGCTGATTTATGTGTAGTGCCTTCTCGTGACGCCGCCATTGCTGCAGAGGCATAGTTGAACAGAGTTTTACTGACAGTGAAAACATGGCTGGATTGATCATGGTTGGCATCACCCCTTCTGATGGATGAAGGCAGATTTTTTAAATGTGGATGTGGATTCAGTCTTAAAACAAAGTGATCATCATGAGTTTTGGGTAGAGGTGCAATAGATCAAAGTTTGGAGTCACGGATCGGTTCAGGAGATGTTGCCGAATTAGATTGTTGATTTACCTTGTTGCAATATATTTTTTTACTGAATCAAGGATAAACATTTCCATTGGAACTCAATGGAACCTTTGTACATTAGCAGGTATCTTGAGCTCTCCTCTTACCAATTTAAACACAGATTTCTTTTCACAATCAGGGACAAGCGGCTAGAAAGCATTAATGCTGATCTCCCGATCTCATATTTTTACTGAAAATTGGCCGATAACAACTGGCAGGAGAACTTTATTTCACACGACGATGCTTAAACTTATAAAAAAGACAAAATATTTCAAAATGTTATAAGTAACCATCTGGAAAGCTAGGCTTCTTCTAAAATGCTACAGAAGTTAGAACGTTTGTTTTTGTCTTTACATGGACCTGCTCTAACAGTTGGATGTTGATGAGAACCATGTTTCATTTAATTTCCTTAAAATGTCTGATTTGGACAAA
This sequence comes from Taurulus bubalis, assembly GCF_910589615.1. Classification (NCBI taxonomy): domain Eukaryota; kingdom Metazoa; phylum Chordata; class Actinopteri; order Perciformes; family Cottidae; genus Taurulus; species Taurulus bubalis. The sequence goes on along the minus strand of NC_136597.1, from coordinate 11,738,735 downwards.
ATCATTTTGTGTAACAACCACATACAGTAAGTACATTATCATTCTGCAATCAACTGCAAGTCAATTAACAGTAACATGTATTGATCCAAAATGTAATTGATGTATTGGTGTTACAGCATTTGCTCTTAAGTTGTTGCTATCAAATACATCATTACAGAACTGCAACATGTGTCAATAAGGCCACCTTAATGAAAGACACCCTCAGAAGAAACTTCTGCAGTGAGTGCTCTTCGAGTTGGTCAAACAATGTCCTGTGTTAGGCGGCTCACGACAGCCATAAATATCTCACTATGAGCCAGCAGGTCAGGCAGCTCTGCAGGCCTACACAGTTGAAATGAATTTACCTGCATCTCAGCAGGGAGGGGGGTGTCCATTGGGAGTCTAAAGGACTTCAGCAGAGATGTCCTGGCAGAAAGTTCAGACCGACTCAGACTGCCTCTGTAAGGAAGACTGATCACCTGCTCTACAGGACCTTAACAGTGCAGGCAGATGCAGTGTTTTTCTCCATTCATGCCTGTTCCCAAGACAGCACCAAATCCAAACTTATCGATCAACAGGGTTACATGGCCTGTACACTCCTTAATCTGGAACAGATCCATTACTATCCAGTCCAGTTGCCATTGACTGACGTGCATTTTGTTTGCTGCCTTTCAAACACTGTGTTCTTTTCAAGCAGTACTCCATTATTAGTTTCATGTTCAGATATAACTTTATTACCCCTTAAGGACATGAATGTGGTCAGCAGTGAAAAGATACACACCAACATACATGTGTCCGTGCCTTACATGATGACTCTAATGTGACCTCAACTTAACTTGACAAATGATTGAACTAATTACTTTTGATATAGAGCCAATAACCCATCTACAGATACAATACAGACTTGTGAAATACACTCACAACCCTAAGGCTCATACATTCTTTTGGTCATTGCTCAGCGAACTCACTGCAATTTCATAAAGCTCGGTGCAACCGGAGAATGTGTTTCTTAGGTATGTCTTTTTTTCTAATAAAGACAAATGTTGATTCCAGTTGTAAGCTCATTCAGTATTTTAATTAATTAATTAATTTAGCAAGACTGCATGGGATCCCATTACTGAATATGTGTGGCAACACTTCTTTTATTGGAGTCAAGAGATAAAGCACCTTTATAAAAACTGCTTTGAAGCATAAGCGTGTCTGGGTGATGTATTGAAGACTTCTTTTAATTCATGTGTTTGTTGAAAGCAGACAATAAAGCATGTGGTTACATTTGCTAAATTAATTTTCCCCTGGGACAGCCATAAGGCTTGCTATTGCTTAATGTCTATTCAATTTAAATGTCATATAATTTACAATAAATGTCCTCTAAGAATAATACCCTTTTAAGTGTTTATAAATTATGCATTTAACGAATTCATGTAGCATAAATACATGTGTAAGAATTAAATGCAAAGACGCTGTTGTGGAGGGGACTAATACGTTGTTTTGAGTATTATCTTTTATAAATTAAGGTATCTTGGTTTCTCAGCTTGCTACTGGGCCTGTTTAAATGAAAGCACAGCTTGTTGTTGTACCCAATTCACAAATACAGTGATATTGTAAGCAAATCATAGAACCAATCATAACACAAATGTATCTGAACTGTTGAGAATCAGTTGGTGTCAAACCTTAGCATTTTAAAAGCATTTTTATGGCCTTAGCTTAAATATAGATGTGCATCACTTGTTTGCATGTGAAGCAAGCATACCCATCTTCATTCTCCTGTCAAGCACGGGCAATAACAATATATAAAGATATATTGTAAGTACATTTTCTTGTGTTAAAATGTGCACTGCAGTAACAAAGTGTGTATTAAAATTGTACTCATTGTGCAGAGAAACCGTGTACGTGGCCTCATTTAACCACGGGTAAACAACTAAAGTATGCTTTGGATCTATTCTTCTCTGAATGCCTTTTTTTCTTCATCAAATTAATGTATGTTTTGGTCTGTGTGCACTTGGCACAACATTTATGCGTAAAAGCCTCTGTGTTTGCAACAGCAGATCAGAAATAGTTTGCTGTGGATTCAGGCTGTTATCGTGCAGCTTCTGGTTGCTGGTTCCTATTGAAATACAGAGAAAGGTAGTAGCGACAATGTGGATTCTACAATTAATTTTGAATGACCTACATTGGTAGTTCACATATACCCTGTATTACATGTAATTATGTGTTTGCCTGTGTTTAAAAAAGGAATGGCACACATGCTTAACCACATAAAACATTGGCTCTGTCATAAGTTGTGTGTCTGACCCAAGCTTAATTAATTCATAAGAATTTAAAACAAGGCAAAAAATAACTGCAACGGTCTTGGTTTAAATGAGAGGTGAAGATGTGAAAAGTTGAAAGATCTTGTGGCCTCACCTGACTATTCTATATTCATGTTGAAGCACTGGCCATCCAAAAATAAATGTCAGGCCAGTGTGAGGAATTCTTAATGCTGTCACATATTGATCTCTGTCTAATGGAGTTTTAAACAGAGATCCGTGGCTTCAAAGGACGCCCTCGCTATCAGGCATGTTGCTTTTTTGAGAGGGACATTGACCATCAAACGTTCACAATATGTCATTTCTGTTTCATAGCCTGCATTTCTTTGTAATGAGAATTCCGATAGTACGATTAGACTAATCATGGCAGATATCAGCTTTACTGGCATATATACAGGCATATATACAGGTGTAATAAGATATGATGAGATGTGTACAGTATTTGGATATAATACTGAAAGATATCAACATTTCAGGTTATATTTACATTTCATAACTATGTTGAGTCAAACCTGACTATTTAGCACTCTTACCATGTGTTTTGGCAGTTGATTTGAGTTATCCAGCCATTGTGTGTGCTTTCTGCTATGTGATTGTTTATGTAACATCCTCCTCCAAGGCAGGATGACAGAAGCAAACATCTGCTAATCTGCGTGTGGCCATGAAATGAAGCTGCTTGAAGTATTATTAACAATTACTGGTCCTCGTTGTCCTCCAAGCAGGCTATAATACAAACACCACACTGGAGGACTTCACAGCTTTTAAATCAAAAGTAAATTCATTTCATAATGTTCATGCCAACATGACAAATTTCAAATGTACCGAAAACTCTATCTTTCTCTTCGTTTCTGCCTCTCGTCTACCATTATTACTGCTCTCTAACCAGGCTGTTATGGCACCTCTTTTGTGATTTTATTTCCTTAGAATTCCCCCGTGGAGTTCTTTAGTAGTCTTTTAATATGCCAGCTCTGCTCCAAATCTTGGCAAGCATGATGGCAGTTTAATTTCTCATGGAGAGACTCTGTAATAATACCCTCTACCCCAACCAAGTCCATCAGAGGGAAAATGAATCAACAAAAATGAACAACATTCATGTCACAAAAAGTCTTTAACTGAAATGTAAGAAACAGGAAAATGTCAAAATTCGGTCTCAGAAATGTCTACCCATACATTGTGAATTAAATGCAATTACGGTGCTTGCACATGGATAACAAGACAAGGTATCCTATGTGCCTGATTTCTGTCAACAATGGATCTTGATCAATATTTAACTGCCCAGCCTCTGCTCTGCACCTAAAGACACACAGGGGGTATCAGTTTGCTCCTTTCAATTGTTTTGTATGGTGTTTTCGACTAACAGCTAACACACGCTGCTGTACCACTCCATAGCAGCTGATTAACCAGTTGGTGGAGACAAAAACAGAGGTAAAAGGAGAGTGACTATTGGACTTACATTTCTCATGGACCTGTAGAAACTAGTCATAATGAATGCTAATATTGTTCTGTGTTTCAGGAATAATTGACCCGACCGATAAAAAAAAGAAAAGAAAATCGACATTAATTTTGTTTATTTTCTGTGCATTTAGTAGATAATTGGTCCATGTCTCTCTGTAAAATGTCCTGACCAAACTTATAGATCTTGTTAATCGCCACTCACACAAGTCTCGGTCTGCAGCTGTAGTTCCATACATATACAGTTAAACCCAAAGTGTTAATGAAGAAATCTTTGTGCTAGGAGTTATCAATTTACAGTTAATTAAAAGTAGTTCCTGAAATGTTTACACTGGAGACATAACATGATACTGGGTGAAGTGGTGTAACTGTAACTGTGTGATTTTTATCATATCGCGTGCAATGTGGACTAGTGAGCTACATGCCAGGACCAAAGTGACACAACACAAAATACCATAGGTGAAGGATGGCAGATGTGCATCATTATGTAAAGTTGTGGGTGCAAAAGCCTCTGGCAGACATGTTGACTGTTGGTCTACTTGTTACATTTAAAAACAGGTTTTCCCCTCTAAAAACACAGTGGAAATGTTTATTCTTCCAACTTCATGAGGAGCTCATGCCAACCAGCCTGGCAGGTACAACATGTAACATTGTGGTAGCGCCAGATTCCTGTGTAAACACCATATCAAAATTGAATTTGGACCTAGTTCTCCTCTACTATGGGATTATAATCCCATACTCCTATAGTTGAAACTGGTGGTAACCCATTCTTACAAAAACTGACTCGTATCAGATTTGAATCCAGGTTTGAATGCAAGTCACAGAGGCAGGTTGGCCTCTGCGACTCTAAATACTGCATTGATCTGAACGGTAAATCTATATGGATATGCGGAAGTAGTTACTCTAGGTCTATTCAAGGACATTTGAGCTGTTTACTATTGATGATCAATTAAGAAACATGTTATTTATTGATTCCTGTGTGTAAAGTCGGATAAGAATTGATAAGACAACACTCTATGGGGCAACCTACCCTACAGAAAACCACTGCCCTCAAGTAATTATCAGAACTGGTCATTTGCTCTGTATACTATCCTTTATCTTCATCAGCTGTTTATTACGTTTTTTTGAGCAAATTTGATTTGCAATCCCAAAACGTATTTTCATACGCTGAGTCATGACTCTTCATTAAGGTTAACATGTATAGCAGGGAGTACGGTGTAATGCCTATTATGTCTATGGCCATTATTACGTAGTGATACAGGATTTTTTCCTGACATTTTCAAAGCCACACATACAGTTTATTGGTAAGTGTGTTGTACTATGTGTTTTAAATTAATACATGTGCACCTTGTGATTCTTCAATACAAGTATGAATCCATAATTCAGTTTCACTAAATATCCTAATGTTGTGTCAGCCCTATCCATGGCACACACACACACGCACACACACACACACACACACACACACACACACACACATACACACACACGCACACACACAAACAAATCCTCAAGCCTTTCCTCTCAAACTGCTGTACTTACCAGGACATGATTACATATTATCTGCAGAACAGAGAGTTCATGGTATTGGCTAGAACGAATGAAAGGTGCAAAGAAAGTAGAGGACTATCATTAATAATGTGGGAAGATAGGTAGGAATGTGCTAAAGGGAATAAGGCTGAAGATTTTGCATAACAATGTCTTGCCCTGGAGTATGAAGCACATGTGTCCATGGAAATGAATTTGATTCAGCAATCTTTTTAAACTGATACTCTCTATAGATTTCACTGTATTTCTCATGGACTTGCACGGTAGGTTGGTGTTTCACATACAACATTATGCTGATGCAGTTTATGTGTCTCCTAAAGACTATTTATGGTTTTGGCAGGTGAAACGTCCTCCTCCTCCCATGCTGATCTATAATCTGACAGGTGCCACATTTTGTCACAATATATAGTACACTGCATGCTTCCCTTCATATTACTTCCAAGCGTATTGTATTCTTGCATTGTTAGAAGGATGCCATCCAAGTATGCTTTCCTTTGAAGGCCAGCCACTCCAACTGTCTTTACACTTCGCAAGAGCAGCTTTTTAGACAGAAAATAAAATCCATCGTTCGTTGTGAAAGTAATGGTGGATCAAAGAGTGGATTAAAGTGTTTAATACTGCTACCGGTGGTGTACCTTGAATTTGTTGGCCCATTTTTGGGTGATATGCAGCCCAAAAATAGATTGAGGTTATTTTGTGATGTATCCCACAAAGTTATGAAATAATTTATAGCACCAAATATGAATCTAAAACTCCTAAGAGTGAATATCTGGTTTGGTGACAGAACCTCATTTAAAAAAAGCAAGGGAGTGTTTATATAACCACTGTTTTGAACCAACAAAATAAATAAATAATGATTCCCACAGGAATCCATACTAGTAGAGCCAGAGATATATATCACTTCAATACAACCTCAAAGGACAGCTGTGACCACAAGACATCTATCCAATGAGTGAAGGGAAAGCAGTCCTTCCTTGCAGCTTTGCACTGTATACTTTCATTATTGTCATTTCCTCTTACACATACTGTGAAACACACACCTGAGTGATACTTTCGCTACCAGTCTCTGGGGGTTGTCAAACATTACTCTCGGAAATGCAGGGAATCAAAAAAAAACTAAGCGGAAGCAAACAATACAGCTTGGAGGAATGTGGGCACACCAAAAAGCAAATTATATCCCTTCATCACAATCAACTAGTTGAATGCAGTTGACCGAATTCCCCTTTTTATGTGAATTTCTTTTCTTATGCCAATGTACAATAAATATGCACAGTGCATCTCTTCTGCAGATGAATGTAATTTGCAACCATTGAGCATTAATATCGTTCCTGTCATTTTTGCATTTTTATGGCAACAGCTACCGTTGTCTTTTTCTGGTAATTTTGGCTGCTGTGAGTTATAGTTTATGGAGAGAGAAGGCCATGGGCAAAGAGGTGAACACATTATAATAAGGAGGAAGGCAAAAGGAGAATCCCAACAGAAACAACAAGGTTCCAGCACTTAATAAAAGAAGCAATTTTGTGGATTGCTTCCTCATTTGCAGTTAGCTTCATGCACTTGCTTCATTAAAGCCTCATTATGTAGTACACGAGTAAGAGACTTGAAATAATATGACCTCTTGGTGAATTAAATTAAATGTCAACAACAATCCACCCTCACCCCAACCCCTATCTCATCTCTCCCAACCCAATATTTTCTGAAAAACACTGATCATTTTGCCGTACAGACACATCGCATGAAGTTGTGGCAAGTGCATTTTAGTAAAAAGGCATTCATTCAGTGACACAATGAGGACTGTGCACAATTTTATATTATTTTTTATGGTAAGTGCATTTCAGTTTATTGTGTTCTCTGCTGAGTGAGAACCGAGTGTGCAATTCAAATACCGTTTGAAGTAGTTATGATGCAATTTGTCTGTTGAGTTATCAATATCTGACCAGGTGCATAGCAAGTTGTATGTTCAGCTTTACTATTACATTTTTTTTTTTAAAGGAGTATTGCACTATGTATCGTATGTATCGCTATATATTGCTATATATACTATTGTGACATGTGTATTGCGATATGTACCGCATTAGGAGGTTCTTGCCAATACACAGCCAGTAATATCACCTACATAGTAGATAATATCTTTTTTTTAAGCCTTAACAAAATGTATATCGTCCTGGCTTTTATTTGTAAAAATGTAACTTAATTATGTCTTTCCTATCATGAGATATTGGTGTAGGCTTAATTAGGCTGAGAGAGAGAAAGAAATACAATTGTTCTCATGGCTTTTGGGTGGATATGTGCTGGTTTCAACAGTCCAAGGTCCTACATGACTCAAACAATGAGCATATGCCACGTCAGGCAGCCTGGAAAGTGACTACTGTGTGCTACAAAGGCTTTGTTTTCCAAAACATATTGCTCTATTTATATTCATTTTTATTGGCCGTGCCTCTTCTTCCTGGTATTTTCTTTCAGTCAAACTAGTTTTCCCATGCACAGATGATAATGACTAATAGACCACAACAAAATTGCTCTAGAAACATGTGACTATACCATAAGCTGTTGTCAGAACCATGGGCAGTCCTGTTTATCTTTTACATGCAGTATCTGTGTGTGTGTGTGTGTGTGTGTGTGTGTGTGTGTGTGTGTGTGTGTGTGTGTGTGTGTGTGTGTGTGTGTGTGTGTGTGTTCTGTAACTAAAAAGTGTCCATTTCCCCCTTCAACTCTTCACTCAATTCTGCAGATTGGAGTTCCTCCTCTTGATGTAGCTGCTGCCCCTCTGGTCCCCTGTCCTCTTGGTCTCTTATGAGGCCCTCCTTCAGTGGCTCTGTCTGGTGTGTCAGCCTGTGAAGCTTCTGCGCTACAGTACATCCTGTTGATAGGAAGCATCCTGTGCATCATCACTCCCAGCTGCCTGTGGGTTCAGCTGGCTCAGTGGCCCATCTGTGTGATCTTCTGCCAGATAACTGGGGTTTGGCACCGCATGATCCGTCCCTCTCCAAATCATTTGCCAGGAGAAAGAGGTAGGGAGGCGGGAGAAAGAAAGGTGCAGGTTGGACAGCGAGCTCTGCATTGACTGGTCTGCTCTAGGAGGCTCTGGGGCTCACACCGGCTCTGCTCTGCTCTCCTGGGATCACCATAGATTGCCCCCTATGACAACAGACAGAATAGCCCTTTGCTTATAGAGGGGATGTGTAAGAACAAGCTCCAGGTGTGTTGGTGACGTAAGTATCTAATCTCGCGTGACATTTAAATGTCATGACTACTATTGATATATGGTTGAAGTGCCACTCGGGCATTTTCCTATTTCAAATGCCTGATATATTTTGAGGAAAAATCTAATAAAAGAAACGCGCATCATGGCTTTACATTTTCATTATCCCTTCTTGCATTCTCTAACTCTCCTTTGTACGACAGGGACTAGAAGCAATGGTGTATACGTGGCTCAGAGGACCCATTTGAAGGTCACAGCTGAGGGAGCATTCCGAAGATGTGTACAAGCTGCAGGTGCCAACATCGCCAAATTCACGATTTATATGGGAACTATAATGTTGTTGTTTTTTAAAGCTGCAACATCAGGGAGACCAAAATGCTGTTTTAACAGCACACACACATTTATCTGTTTGTGCTAAGATGCACTTTGTGAGCAGAAAGCATAACGTGTGAATAGAGAAATAGTTGGTTGTTTTATGTGCATGAATGCGCATAAAACAACCTTTATCTCCGACAAAGTTTTTCAAAGTAAACAACAAAACACTTCTGTCATTGCCACCTAAAACGACTCACATGAGCATTTTCCTATTGGCAGGACAACATTTTTAATGACTTCCAAAGCCATTATGGATAATTGTTACCAATTATTCATATGGCTGGTTTCTGATCTGCCACATAGTTAAATTGTTGTATTTAACATTCAGGGCATTAGTATAGCAGCAAACAACCTTATACTGTGTAAAGATTGACAGTATTGGCGTAATGTCTACCTGAACAGAGAATGAAACCACTCTCCTAATTTTTAGGTTCCATGGAAGGAAGCATGTCATTTGGCACTCATTTGACTTAATTAAAGAATGTGTCTGCTAAACCTGCAAATTGTGAATTTTTTTGGGGGGGGTATAAGATCAACAATACTTCTAACCAAGTTCCAAAAAGTAATGGTCAATTGCAGGATCAGTGTGTAACATTTAGGCCGAAATATAATATAATATGTATAGCTATGTTTTCATTAGTGTATAATGACCTGAAACAAAGAATCATTACGTTTATTTAGCTTTATCTACCACAGAGTCCACCATGTTGCACTGCCATGTTTCTATAGCATCACACAAAGTCTCATTGCTTTATCTGTTGGGGCTAAACTCCTCCGACTGCACTCAGACACCCGTACACACACACACACACACACACACACACACACACTGAACATCCCAAGTCTCTAAATTGCATCCCCGATTCCCTCACTTGCGTCCTTTCCTTTTTACAAAATTAATAAGAAAGATATAATATATAACTTGAGTTTAATCTGTGATCGTCTCTGGTATGAAACTGCAGCGATCTGTCCGCTCCGCTGCAGCGTCCAATCAAATAACAGATGAACAGTGAGGGGGTGTGCCCAGCGTTAAGATACTTCCTGGAAGCTCGCTCTCGGGGCTCCTCGATCATGGCTCCTCCGATGTCCCTTCTCGCCCCTCAATCCTCGCTCCTCCGAGCAGAATAAGAGGTTTGGGACGGCCGTCAAGATGGCGGCGCAGAACCACTTCCGGTTCAATCGAGGAGCGAGGAGTGAGGAAACGACAATTTAGAGACTTGGGATGTACCCAGTGAAGTGGACTGGGTGATGATGACTTGAGTTGACAACTCAGATTTTTACGTCACTGCAATAAAATATTTGTAAAACAACAATACTTTATCAATACATCATGTTTAACAAGTATGCACATGCAAACGAAAGTGAAACCTAATTCAGTCGGTAGTCCACAGTCTCTAATCTCCCATCGCTATGTTTACACAAGCACAGAACGCAACAAAAGCCTTTTTCTTACACTGAAAAATGAGCTGCCTCACTTTATTCTGTCCGTTTAGTTTAGTTTGATCTTGTAAACTTCTCTGCTGGCTGATATTTTCTTAATTTATAAACTTCACTCAGGAGTTATTTATGTTATTGACATTTTAGACATTTTTAGACATTTTAGATTTGTTTGTTTGTTTACTGTTTCTGCTCTAGTAACCATATGTAAGTATATCTAAATTCGAAATAACTTCTATTCCTGTTCTTTATTTAATAGTTTAAAAAAATCTAAATAGGTATTTAAAAACAATCTTTTTCTCATGAAAATCTAGTTGTTCTACAATCTTAAAGATACCTTTTCCCTACCTGAAGGTCACCAGTTGACATACATGGAAAGGGAATAGTGAGCGGAGGGTCATATGTTGCTTGCAATCTGCAACCTCATCACTAGATGCCACTAAATCTCACACAATGTTCCTTTTATAAAAATAAATTTTTCACATAACACTCATGTCCTAAAATCATTTCAACAGTAATTATGACATATACATGATCAGTTTGCATACTGATTATGTTCAAATCCATTCATATTTGACATATTAGCTCCGAAACCCATGGCAGTAAAGCAAACCCTGATTAAGACTGAGTATAATCAGGACATGATCTTACTTCGGTCTCAAACAGAGGAAAACCTTTATTTTCAAGCTCAATGCAAATTACAGATTACAATAATGCAGGAAAACCGGAAAAAAATTATGATTTTCTAGCCATAAACTGATAAATACAAAATCTACGTATCACTACAGGAATACGAAAGTTCTGTATGTGGTCCCGTGTGGATGCAAATCTTGGAATCAGCAGTGATTTAAATTCATTGTACTACCATCTGCACCATGTAGAACCATGGGAATGTTCAATATTTTGACCCTCTGAATTGACTTAGATGCACATTGTACAATGTTTGAAATGCTAAAGACACGTTCTAATTACCTTGAGTGATCATTTACTTTATTAATACTACATGTCTAACCTGCTTAACCATTACATAAAACTCTCACCAGTAGCCTCTAAAAGCTAACATAATATGAAATGTAGCCCAGTTTAATAGAATGACTCTAAAAAAGACAGATTACTTGCTTAATAAAATTCCGTTAATTTATACAATAAAACATTGTTATATATATGACTTCCATGAGGCTGTTCTCTGCAGAAAACAGGCAGTGCATTTAGCATTTTATATTTCTCGCAGCTAAAGCGAAGTTAAAGCTGCATGCAACGTTTATGTTATCTTCATTCTAATGTTGATTAACAAAAAAGGGTGTTATTATACCTTAATAGTCATTAATACCAAATAATAGAGGTCAGCATCACGTTGGGAACCCAAAGGGTTTATGCATATTTCACACATTTTACATGCTTTTGCTTATGTGAGAGAAAAGAACATGTCTAATTTTAGGTAAAACAAAATATCAATCCCTCTTGTTAGATAAACTTACAGTAAACATTTCAGCAAAAACATGTTGTGTCTTTGAGAATATAAAAATACTGAATTGATTGAAAATGTGTTGGTCATATATTTTTGGTCGTGCCTTTCAGTGATCAGACATTATTTCCTTATTTTCAGTTGATGCATGTCTGAAAGAGCAGTGACAGAAAAAAAACTGTGGTGATTTAGAAAAACAAACAAAGAATATCTGGTTGATTTGTGTGAGAACGTAATAAAGAGTGTAAAATGAGAGAAGCCGGTGATGATCCAGACAGCATATTCCAGAGGTCACCCATGGTGATCTTTGAAAGGATTTTAATTAAGCTGCATTAGCTCTACCACACCAGAAATGATTGGGTCAAGAGCCTTTGATGTGTATGGTTAATGATCATGTGGGAAGCACACTTACTATAAGACTCTCCCTCAAGGGAAGTATTCAATGGTAAGCTTTTCACAATCACCATGAGCTGCTCTAATTTCCTAAATGAAGCTTTAGAAATAATAAAAAAAAGAAAACATCTAATAGGTTTCACCCACTTTTTGTGTCTAGAGCGATTTCCTCTCCATTGCATTTTAATAGCTTCTACAACTTTGTACAAGATGTCACAATTTAATGGAACACGTTTGATGTCATGTAAGGGGTTTGGAGCTGAACTTTAATAAGGCCGTTAAGTGGTAATGAGACTGAACATGGCTCTGTGAGGCCACGATGACTCCTCAAGCATTGTGGTTGTGAAGGCCCCCTGTTCCCTAAGGGCGGAGACACCCAAATGTTAACCGGATTACTCTTCCACTTCTTCTTTGAAATACATATAATCCTCCACTGCAGCTGCTAAATGGCCTCGTCTTTTTTATTCTTTTACTCTTTTTTTATGCTCTTCCTTTGATTCTTACATTTATGTGAATGAAGGTAAAAAAAAAAAAAAAAGAGAGAGGGAAACACGTCAGGGCATTCAGGGGATTCCTTTATTGTTGGATAATTTCTAGGATTTAAAAAAGACCATGACCATGTGAAGTTTAGCATTCCTCCTAATCTTACTAGTGGGCAGGTATTGATTACCATTTCAGAGACAGTGGATGCAAAGTGACTACAGGTTTATGATGTGTTAAGGGACAGTTAAGACAGAGCATTACCCCAAATCTAGTGATTGATACCATGAATGGCCTTTCAGAATGTAAGGTGTATTCCCAACAAACAACACAAAAACTAATTTAGGCTAATGTTCAGACTAGATTAAAAACAGAACACACTGCGATTCTGTGAGGAATCAAAGAATACTGTTAGGACAACTGTTTTTAACAACTGTAAAAACCCAAATATGTGACCCAAATATGTGCTCGAAAGGCACAAGATGTGCAGTGGCACAGAGAGCTCTACCCACTGAAGTTTAAGATAACACATGCCATTAGACACAACAAATTCACATGAGGAAAGACCTTCACCAACTAAAAGACACACTTGAAAAGATTCATTTGATGACACAAACTCAGCCTTTAAAACAGAAGAAACACGGCAAAGTGATGCACACTGCACGGACAGGCAGGCAGTGTTTGTTATTGATGTTTGGGGATTATAAATGCATTGACGTTTGCAATGTTGGAAAATACCATCAACTAAAATTGTTTTGTTTGGGGCTTATTTCAAAATTGTTATTGCATGATTCAGATATTATAACAATATCTGAATGATGCGATCACAATGACGGATAGCAGCCACAAACCATGGCAACAACAAGTGTGTTCCCGCCATGTGCGTCCCTTTTTAGTGTTCACTGGAAATAGTTGTCCTTGTGCTCCAGATATGTCATGAAATTGTAAAGATGTTTTTTAAATTTGCATGTGTTGTGTCTTTTTGTTTGGGTTTTCTTCATTCTTAATTTGCAGTTGTGCTCTCACGACCACAGTAAACGTGAGGCTCAATGCTCCATGCTAATGTGCTCGAATTGTACCCACACTTTTTAAGAATATGTGAAAGTAAATGTAAATTAATGCATATTTCCACCTACTACCGTTAAGGGAATATTAGCAGTTGGTTTGTCGAGATAAATCGCTGGTGGTGCAACTCTTTTTCGGGTGCCATTAAACCATTGCAGAGGAAGACGGTGCAACTAAAGGACGTAATCATAAGAGCTGCAGTCAAACCCAGAACGGTGAAAAACCATGAATAAAACGTGTTTGAAATACTGCATTTCTGTTAATTTCATCTCTTAATTTGAGGAATACTACTGCTTCAGTGGACATTTAAATGACTTGCTTTAATGTACAACATGCAATGTGCACTTGTTCCACACAGACCCTACACTGTTCAATGGTCAAAAATTGCAATGAAATACAAGCTTAATGCTATTATGATGTGTCAGCCAGGAATCTGCTGTAGCTACCTGACCAAAGATCTCTTAAAATATAAACCAATTATAAAAATAAACCAAAAGTGATGAATGCTCACTGCTCTGAGTCAAAGGCAGGGGATTTCATAACCTGGTTTGCCGCCATGTTCCTGTTCATTCACATGAGCCAACCATTTGCACTGTGGCTGTTTTTTTTCTTCTTACAGCAGTATTATTGTTATATTTTCCCTCTCACTCCTGATTGATAGCGTCCCCCCAGACACAGAAAACAAATATAACAAGAACAATCTTATGTTGCCCTCTCTGTACCTACAGGCAAAAGCTGCTTTGAGTCCTGACCACATTATTCTAGCACGTTTAAACAAAAGCCAGTAGAGAGGGAGAGTGGGGATAACTGATGTGGAAGACATACGCCTGCAGTATAATGGGTATTTAAGAACACTGAATATTTGTCACCAGACCCACAAATGAGACACACATTTAACCTTTTAAACCAATGCATATTGGCCTTTATCTATTGAATATATAATCAAGCAACTGATTTACATAACCTCAGAGCATCTTTGTGTCTAAAGATAAGCAGTACTGCTACAGCAATGGAAAAATGCTGTTTGACTAAAGGTGAGAGGTTTGAACTGAATTCTCAGTACATCCCTACTAAATAAATTGATGTAATCTAAAGCAAACCTCTTGAGTAAAAATGAAATCAGATCTTATGCATATGTTTACATTAATTTAATACACAAAATGAACTCATCAGCGGATGCAGCGGAGGCCTGTACACAACCTGGCTTCTCAGTTCAGTGCACCGTCCCTCTTGAGGTCTGATTTAAAGCCTGTTGTTTTTATTCCCATAAATACTTGGATCTGGGGAGGGCAGCATGTTTTATAGGCTGGCGGCCTCTGTTTCCGCTTACCAGAGTTTACAGGAGGACGGGTGTCATATAAACATGGTAATATACCAGCCTCACTCATAAGCATTGGGAAGAAATACTTGACGATTTAATTCATTTTATCTGAGTATTCGTTTTATCACAGTGCTTTATCATGAACCGACAGGGGCAATAATCTGCTGTGTATATGATTGCAGGAATGTTTGAAGTGCAAAATGGATGGAATGATAAGCAGATGAAGATGAGATGAGGTGGAAGGCCAGGATAATTGAAGTGGAATATTCTCAACAACTGGCTGTGGAAGAATGTGTGGAACATAGGCAGAATATGCTATTGAAAAGAGGTACATTTTATTTATTTGCATAGATTAAGTACAGTTTTGTTAGCTTTGAGTTATCAACACCTGCCATCACATAACACCACCTTGAAAATGGAATACATCTTTACAAGATTTTTCCGATAAAAGGTGTGACCAACAGCTTTAAAATTACCACCTAAAGTGTTATGAGTGTGCTTCCCAACCTGGGGGTCAAGAAGCCCCAGAGAGAGAGAGAGAGAGAGAGAGAGAGAGAGAGAGAGAGAGAGAGAGAGAGAGAGAGAGAGAGAGAGAGAGAGGATTAAAGCAGCATTAAGCTTTTTCTTCTTTGGCCACTTGAGGGCATAGCCATACATTTAGCGGAGCATTACTCATTTGTTGACATGTTATGGCCTGATAATTATCTGTGGGTTTGTCAATAAGAGCGAACCTTTCTTGTTACACAAACTCATTTGAGACATTTTTATTTAAAAAAAAAAGGAATAGTGCAGCATTAACCAGATTTGTTTTGGGGTGTTTTATCGTTGTCATCTTCTTCAGACCTACAAATGCATTAAATGGGAAAATCTTGGAGGGAAACATCATTTTAGTTGATCTGCATACAACGATGACAAGGCGTTGAAAAGGTCAGGAACAACTGCGTTGTGTTAACGGATAATGCTAAAGACAGGAGGCCAAAATAAAGTATATCGCCTCACATGCTGTGCTAGTCAGCAGCTGGTGCTTTCTGAGAGGATGTAAAAATATTTAATACTGCAGTGATGCTGTTTTTTTTCTATTTTTCTATAAAGATGGATGAGTGAGCATCTCATCGCTCCCAGTTATGATGTGAGGAGACACGATCGTCCAATAAATACAGTCCGAGGGTGTGAATTACATCTCTCCTCATTGTAAGTGTCTCATTAAGCCATGCTCTCTTGATTGAGGATACATGGTAGAAATTATAGGGGAAAACTGTTTGATGAAAATGTAGTGCACGGGACAAAAAGATAAATAATGTTAGCAACTTGAAGGTGAGCACAATCCATCAGTCCCCTGTGGAAATGAATGCCTTTTTGTTCCCTCAGTAGAGGAATAAGAAACCCAAAGACCAGACAAATCACATACTCAGCGGGCACAAAAGCTAATCATTTAAATGTTCAATCACCGCAAAATGACATATAGCCTTGAAGTGAGCATTTCAATTTCTGATGTAATAATAATCTTATACTGTACAGTAGTTAACAGTTAGCTTGGATTCCACACATGCAGTGTTTTTTAAAATAATGTCAGCTTCTTTGAATGAAAGTTTAAATATCCGATGGTAAAGTTGACAATAACTAGCTTCACTTGGTGATTTCTCCCTCAAACAAGCTATGTATCAAAACTAATGATAGTCATTCAACCAGCCAGCGCGTTCAGACTTTTTCAAGACAGAAGTGTCACATGGACATGTTGTAGATTTTAATTTAGATCATGTTGAATAATGGCACACAATCCCTATCCTAGACAAAGACATAATTGAAGTGCCGTTCAAGAGCACAAGATGAGTACGTGGTGTTTTTCAATGACGTTCAGCTTTCCCGGAGTTTATTAGTGCAGCCATTTTAGGAGAAAGCAAACGACCCGCACAACAAAGGCATCAGCGCTCAAAGACAACAGATTGCACTTAGGCTTGCTCAGTTTCGCAGCAGGAGGTGTAAAAGAAGCGGCACTCTGCGGGGTCAAACATCAACATCAGGGATAAAGGGCTGCTCGTCGAGAACACATTTTGATTCACGCGTTTGTCATCTACACTCACTCCACGTGTTATGTTGTTCGATGTCACATCAAAAAGTAATTCATTAGAGATATTATAAGACATTGCACCAAACACACAACCCAATTAGTGAAGCAGTTCAGGGATCTTTCCTTTTAATTCTCTCTAAAAGGAACGTTAGAGACTACTAGCCAAATAACCTTTTGGAGACCCTGCAGGGAGAATAATGTAGTCAATATCCGATGGCACATTGCTAGTGAATGTGAGATAATGAGTATTTGGGGGATTTCTTGTGTGCTCATTTACATTCTGTTTATTTGAAAGTCCATGGCTTAAAGTGAGAAGATGAGAATGCAGGCTTTGTAAGGGGCAGTTGTCCTGCCCTCTTTAATTGATCCTCATCTCAAGCCACATGATTACAGTACAGTACAGTAATGAGCTGAGTGCTCTGAATGTTAATTGTATTCAACCTAGTGAAACTGCTCACCTGATAACCCTGCTTGGTGTTTAGTCAAAAGTGCGTGATGTTCAGCTACACATGTGCACTTCACTGTCAGGAAGTAGGCTTTAATTGGACATGTGTTTATCTCACCAAAAGCACTGGCTGTACTCTGTAATGTAATGTCATCTGTTGGAGGATTTAGTCAGAATACAGTTTATATTAGAGAAATATAAAAAGAGCAAAGCTCACCACCTCATTCGAGAATAATCCTAAATTAAGAAAACACTAAAACGGAAAAAAATAAATACAAATTATCACCATTTAGAGAAATCTGAACAGAGCCAACAGACATATTTGACTCATTTCATGCTCCACTGCCAAGCCTTAGCTTCCACGTTCAAAATAAATGAGAAAAATACATATTTGAAAAACATGATGTAAGGTCTCTAAAATCTGTCAGGCAGTACTGCAAATCCATTAGCCCTCCCATGGGGGAGACATCCACTGACAGTTTCCTCTTCCTGCTTGCCCTGATAGATGCCACAATTACACATTTAGCGACAAGTCAGATCACATTTGATCAAGCTGCTCTTTGCTGTCAATTTTTTAGGCCCCGTCAGTCATCTGAATAATGTTAAGGGAGTTGGCGGTGATGTAGTGATAGGATGTGCTGCTCACTTTCACACTATTGATGCATATGAATTATTTCTAGGTTTAAGAAATATATTTTTTTTTCTTTTAAGAAGACAGGTTTGAATGAGGAACATAGTGTAATGTTGCCACTCCAGTTTCAATATTTTTGTTCACTTTTGGACCAGTGAAGTTCATTGTGAACGAACAAGGAGTCCTAATATGTGATCCAAAATTGAAAAATAGCATTGCTGTGTCATTTGTCACCTTAGATTCATGATTTATACTCCTCTTTTAGTTCGTATTTCCCCGTCTTAGATGATGAAAACACGATTCAACACAAATATTAAGCGAATCAGATCAATGTGAATAATTTCCCAGATCACCATATTTGTTAAACAAGCTGCCTCTCCCTCCTCCCCCAAATACACTGGAGTAAATATCTATCTATCTATCTATCTATCTATCTATCTATCTATCTATCTATCTATCTCACTCACTCACACACAACAGAGGCGTACCAAATCTCAGTAGTAAATGTATTAATTACTTTCCCACAATCAATAGAACGCATTCAATTAAGTTTACCAAAGTTCAATAAAGTATTTTTGACCTATGTGACCCTCACAGAGATAAACAAGTGTACAAATTACTCCAGCTCTTTCTCGATCTTTATTTGTTTTATTTATTTTAAAGTTCACTACAACTCAACAAGTTGACCTGTCCAGCAGGGGTCACTGTGGTCTTTAGAGAAGTCCAGCAAATCACATTATTTAAGCTGCTGCACTTTCTCTGCTCTAACACACATCCTCTGTGTGGCATCACAAGCAGCACCATATGAAATTATACATAATAGAGCCCATCTATTTTACATGTATTACATATGTACCTTGAAATCTAAAAGCTCAATGAATCAGTAAGAGCGACTTTGGCAGCACCAGACATTATCCTGGAAAGGGTTAGGTGTGAAGAGGTGGTAAAAGGGTATTTAATGGAGTTGGAGCAATGCTGCTGATAGGAATGTGGAGTGTTGTGAATGTATTGTGTATGGTGTGGACGCTCAGCCATAATTTATGCTGAAAGCAGATTTAATAATGAGCTTGTATGCACTTGACAATACTGTTTTTGCTCGTTAGGAATCACATTACTGCACCTCACAAAGGAGACATATGTTGTTTAGCTCGATCACCAAAGCCTTGCAACAATATGGCAGCAACATTGCTTTTCAGTATTTTTAAGATTATAATGATCACTTATATGTTTTGTGTAAGTCTTCAAAGAATGTGCACCTCTCTTGTATTATCTGGAGGAGATTTCATTCAAGTTAATTTGACTTAAACCTTCCAAGATGAAAAAAAAACAATGAAGAGAAGACGAAGATGAAGGCGAGAAACCAGCAATAAACCCCATTCCCCTAATACTGTATAATGAATGGAGGCGTGCTACCTTTCCATAGCCGAGGTTGTTACATTATTTGATGTGTATTGATTTGCAGTGCCTTTATGTGCAGGGGTGCACATGTCTGAACGTGAGTACCTTTACACTGGCCTGAATAGACATACATAGAAATAGAGGGCTTTAGTTAAGCAGCAGAATATTTCAGAGGATGAGTGAGAGAGTGTTTGGTTTCGTTTTTTACGGCCAATCTGCTGCCATATGTGTCCTGCAATACAAGGAGTTCCACAGAGAGTCCTCAGACAGCTGTATGCTCCACTGATAGCACTTATAAAAACCAAACAAGGACAAAAGCCTGGAAGAGGTAGCAGTTTGTGTGTGTGTGTGTGTGTGTGTGTGTGTGTGTGTGTGTGTGTGTGTGTGTGTGTGTGTGTTCAATGATTAATACATGTGTTTGACGCACCAAATCTAAAGTTGTTTGTCTCTGTACTTCAGATAGTATTGGAACATCTAACACAGACCTAATCTGTGCATTTAGCACCAACTGCCAGTGTTGTACTACTGCACAACAGACGCAAATGTGTTTTGGCTTTGTTTTTTTCACCGCAGGTTTTTGTTTTTGTCAAGCTGTGTGTGTCTTGGCGATCTGGAAAGGTTTACAGAGTTAAAGATTGGGACAACATACGTCAACACCTTCTAACTGATGACCTACTGTACAGGACCCTTACCTGAAAGCCCTTTACAGACCTGTCAGCTGGTGCGATCAAGGAGCCTTGTCAAAGAGAGAAAGAGGTACAGGACACGTTAGAGCGGACAAGACAGAGATGGCTATGGCCAGAAAGGGGCATAGTAAAAGAAGGATGGAGGCAGAGAACATCAAACCAAAGGAAATCAATGTGCCCTGTTCTTGTCGTGTTTCTCAGGCATGGGAATGATACATTAATTGTCTAACAGCCCTCAAACACAAACTTGAGTCTAATCCCCAGGTGCGCTTCTGACCTCTAGTGAGTTGGGCTGTGAGACTCACAACTTGTGGTCTGAGACCGACTACATATTGAGTAACGCTTTAGCTACAAAACATGGATTCAAGCTCTAATAAGTACACAAAAAGGAATAGGCTACATATCACCAGTACAGCAATAATCTCAAATGTCATTGAATGCAAAATATAATATGTTAATACAAGATGATACAATAGCTTTGTGATATTTATTGATTTTAAGTTTTGTATATGAGTTGGTTTCTATTACTGGTTTATATAGTTTTCAGTTTAAAGAGTAACTGCATCTTAAACCTCTTTTTTAATTCATAAGCTTAATGATATGACGGTACTGTGATTAAACACATCAATAGTGGTAATATTGGCATTTCTTACAAAATATATAAAAATGTCTCAACACTGCTTCCACTGTTTTAAATCAGCCCTTAACTTGCAAGTCAGAGAAAGAGTCGACCGTTTGAGACTTACCTACGTCATGCAATAAAAGAATGTCCATCTCTCAGCCCCATGCCAACTTTTTAGAAGTTTTCTAAATTATGCAGTTGTTGAACTTAGGTTCAAACCTGGAGGTGGTGTTACACTTTAAATAAAATGTGCCAAGAATAAACAAGGCATAGATCATTTAAGTTGAGTCGAAGACAAGTCCAAATCCACACAGTCAAGTCAGAGTTAAGAAAAGGTCCATAATCGGGGCTCCAGAAATATTGATATTGCAGAAAATATCCTGCTCTGACTAAGCTGGGCCTTGGCTTCAATGCAGGGTTTCCATTAGCAACTTGGCCTCCACTTCTGCAATGCTGACTGCCTCAGCTGAAATTAGAAAATATATACTCTTCTAAATACAACCATTGTCCAGATACCAAAACTTTTAAAACTCATGACAATGAATTGCATCACAGACAAGGAAACATTTAGCAGATTTCCTGCTCCAGAATGTAAACATACCCAACCAGATTCGATAATTGGTGCATCCCTTAACACAAAATATTAAAATGAAATTTTACATTCAACCCAAAGTGTGTCTTTCAAGTATCAAACACTTTGAAACGAAGTCGGCCTCTGTTGTTACGTCACAAACAGAAAACACAGATACTGTGGTCATCTTGTCTGTTATAGTGGATTATAAGGGGGAGTGAGATTTTTGGTGTCCATCCAAAGAAACTTTTCACACCACTTCTAAAAAATATTCTTCTCTACTATCAATTTGTAAAATGGTAATTTGACTTGTACCTGTATAGCGCTTTTCTAGTCTTCCGAAGTTCCGACCACTCAAAGCGCTTTAACATTACATGGCATTCATCCTTTCACACCCATTCCCACACTGATGGCAGGAGCTACCATGCAAGGTGCCACCTGCACATCAGGACTAACTAAATACACTCACACACCACAGGCACAGTCTAGGGGAGCACATTTTTGGCTAAGTGTCTTGTCTGAGGAAACATTGACAGGGACTAGAGGATCCAGGGATCGAACCAACGATCCTCTCTTCCCGCTCTACCTCTGGGTATGCTCTCTATGTTTCTAGCGATTATTGTTAGGCCAAAACTTGGCAACCCTTATCTCTCCAATACTCAGCCTTTCTGACTGGATGCAGTTTCTCACAAGAAAAATAATGAAATCTCAACTAAATCTTACCTAAAGTAAATACTCTAGTAATACTTCTGCAGTTCTGCAGCACAAAATATGCTGGTGCTTAAATATTTATGTAAATCACATAATGTAGCATCCAAACATGTAGCTGCGCAAATAATATTGGTGCAAATTGCACCAGTTCCCATCATCCTCCATATATATTAGGACTGTTAAGACGGCGAGGTCTACTGACACCTTCTATAAGCCTCAGGAATGGGTACGATTCTGTGAAGAGGTTGTATGAAGTGCAAGAGTGCAAAATATTTTTGAGCTTACAGTCTGCGAGATATTGCTTCCAAAGTCATATTTACTATGGGATTTCAACCATCATGCCATGCAATCCTACAGAAACATACCCTTTATTCACATTTAATTTGAAAGCTGTGTAGATTTCATGGGGCTTGGTATCAGGGCAAGCAGGGTGCAGTAGTGAGGGAGTGAGAGAAAATGGAGGAATAAACAGAGTTGCTTCTTGGAGGCTCTCCTTTCAAAGGTGGGTGAGCAGGTCATGCAATGAGGCTGTGGAGGTGGGTGAGGTCTTTCATTGACCCTTCCTCGACCATGCACAGGTTATGAAACCAAAAGCCCCACAGCCCACCACACATACAACATTATCCGCACCTTTATACACTTTCTCTTTCTGTCGGACAAACACATTGACATTTTGAAGTATTTAACAAGGAAGGAGTATTTAGTTTCCAGATGGAGTTTTTTTTGTGTCAAATATGGAAGTAAAAATAATTCTAGAAGAACAATTAAGTTTATTGGAAAGGTAAATTGTGTTTGCTACACACTAAAAACTAAAAACATGTCTTTACTAATAAAATTACATTATTAGTAAAACACATATTACGCACTACATAGTTTGGGTGAAGAGTTGTATTTTAATTAATATTTATACAGCAGCGCGCAGAATTGTAGCACCCACACTCCAGGTAAACCTTGCTGGCTCTGTTAGATTCAGATTCAACTTTATTGTCATTGCACATAGTACAAGTACTATGACAATGAAATGGAGTTTGCATCTGTCCAGAGTGCAAAAGAGAAGCAGTTATGGTGCAGCGCAATGTCGTGGATAATATAATGAAGACAGTGTACATATATATATATATATATATATATATATATATATATATATATATATATATATATATATATACTTTCTATCCATATATACATTCTATCCATATATATACGTATGTATATATATATCTATATATATATATATATATATATATATACACACACACACACAATGGTGTCTGGTGTTAGTGTGTTAGCACTGTTAGATTCTAGCTGCTGGCTCTGCCGTCAACCGTGTCGAGAGCTGTGTGGAAGCGATAGATGATGAATTCCCTATTGAGCACCTTTAAGCCTCAAAACAAGCTATTGTCTTGGGTTTGATTGGTCAACCCAGTAATGTGTCAGTGTTATTTATATTGTTTTTTATGTAACTGAAAACTGATCTTAAACTATTTGAATTCTTCATCTCCATACTTATTTTAAACACACACACACACACACACACACATGCTCAAAGGTAAACGCGAAAGGATGAACACAAGAGATTTATTCACAGAGGTTTCAGAAATAAGCGTGTATTGACAGTATGCATGAACTTAATATGTTATCTTTTTCTTTGGGGTCTTCCCATTTAAAAAGGGGAGCATGGAATGAAGAAGATTACCTACCAGTCTTGTTCTCCCTATCAACCAAAACCAGGATTCTGTTAACATGGAGACGCACTCCCACACGGCATTAACCAATCACAGCACTTCAGGGCATATCTAAGTCCTTGTAATTGAATAGCGTTTGTCATATCACCTTACTTCACTCGATTTATCCTCACATGGGTCATCCAGTGTTCTTCAAACACAGTGAAATGGAACAACAAACAAATCGCATTTAAAATCAAATTGACCCTTAGAGCCGATGAGACTTCAAATCTGTCGGTCCGAACTTGCCGAGCTCCTCCAACTGCTTAAGTCCCTTTAGAGCTCAGACTTATTTATTTGTCTGCTTATTTTTAACCAAGAAATAAAGCACAGATGAGGGATGGGGCATGCAATTCTCCCCAGCAGCACTGCTCGCAGCATAATAGTTCAACATGATGGATTTATGTGCAAACAGCTATGTATCTAGGTACTGTATGTGATCACTGACTGCAGCGAGCATGTGCACTGTACAGTATGTGTGCTTGTGATTGTAAGCGAGTGTCAGTGTGTTCTCTGTAAAAACAAGACACTATCATTTTTTTTCCCGCACCTCAGGAGGCAGGTTTCCCATTCCTTTTGTGCTTGCAAGCAAAGAGGGGACTAAATAGCTCACTCTCTCTCTCACTTAACTAGACGAGTCTGTCAACATGTGACCAACAAAAGAGCCAAAATGTACGTAAATAGAAGTAGCCGTTGTGCTTTAAAGGTGCCCGTAAAGTAAAGCTTTTTTTTAACTTGAATTTCAGTCCCCCTACATAAATGATATGTCACACTATAATGTAGTTATAAGCAACCATAAGGACATTTCAATTGTTTATTAATGTACAGTATTTGTCAGAAATTATAACTCATGAAAACATATTTCATATTATTGACATCTGTGCAGCATGTTGCTCTCAATGCTGGAGTTGTAAATCCATATGACAATAATATCATCCTGTCAGCTATATGCACAGTTATTGACAACGCATGATAAGTGAAAACATCATCTTTACAGATTATTGTATTGTTGGACACAGCTGTCATCATATTGCATGTAATTGATTTCATACGTGTAGGATATACAATGGAATCAATTTCGATCGTTCCTGTAATTGCGCATCAAGTTGTATCTGCTGTTGCGATGCTCCATAACTTATTAGGCTTACAAGCATGTCTCTCTTCAAAGTGTGTGTGAGCTGTGTTGGCATGCACCTAAATGGACACGTTGCAGTACAAGAACAATGGCGCAAGGTGTGTTAATCATGGACTTTATCCACTTTCACGGTATACATTTACCCAGGGGACCAGTGTCTCTTACCGCGTCCCCCTCTATAATAACCACAGTCTGGTTCAGATAAAGCACAGCATCTGTGAAACAGCAGGGTGACTGAGCACACAACACAGACTACCATTACAAACGGACCACTGCACAGTGGGCCTATCTTATACACCTGGGTGACCAGATAAGACTGAGAATATGATGGTGGGGGATGAGGGGATCAACCGGCGGAAATACCAGACAGGGCCCAGTGAATCAGCGTGGCGGCACGGAGATGACACGCAATAGGCGCAGATAGAGGGTAAATTAAGAAGAAACATGAATGTTTTTTTAATCCGTATACGTTTCTGATCTTTTTTTCTTTGGCTATAATTGTTCCTGGCCGTTAAGTCCTATGTTATTCAAGGGTCAATAAGACGATGCAGGTAGCGAGGGAAAGAAAAAGAGTCAAAAAGATGAGGAGAGAGGTGCAACGCACAGTAAATTCTCTATCCTTTTATCCTCTTACAAACTCCAGGTTTGCACTTCAGCTTGAAGCTTTATTCTGCAGCTCTCCTCTGTGTTTGTGGAAAACAACCGCTTCCATTCAGTGTTGATTGAGAAATCCATTCAAATGTCAATGACACTTCACGATAAAAAGGTAATGTAGAAGGTGGTACAGAAACAATGGTGCGGTTACATTTCAGACATGAATTTGATGTAGTAAGGACTTTTAATGCCCATATGTGTAAATGTGACTTCCATCCATCATCTTTACAGAAAATGTTCAAATTAACAAATGATTTCTTTAAAAATACATTTACAACACTTTTCTTTCTTTATTGTTTATCCACCATTGCACCGATCAGCATTTCTGATATTGTGTGAGCTTTTTTATACATAGTTAAAAATATATATAGTTTTATATGCAAGATTTCAAATCTGATATGAATGCCGATAGTACCATTTCTTTCATTCTTTTCTTTGTAAACGATAAACCCACTGTGCCATATTTGCCATAATAGAGTTCCGATATCCAGTAAATGTGGGACGAAAATTCTTAGATTATAAACTTAATACAAAAATCTAACAAAGCAGTGAGCAGTAGGCAATGCCAAACGAGGGGGTAATTGAAAAGGAATGAAAGAAAATGTAGTATGGCATGCATTTGAATTGAAAAGGCTGCTGTTACGATTAAGCTGTATTCACTCTGCCGTACGGTAAGTCGTGGTTTCAAGTAATTTCAAAAGGGTTGTGAAAAGGTTGGTCGAGCTTCTCTAAAAATCACTTTCCCTTTTATGGGGATCGCTCTTGCAGGTAAAGCCGTAGTGAAAGCAGCTTCAATTTAACATAATTCTTTATTAATTAGAGCATATTTAATTAAATCAAAAATATTTTCCCATTTAGTGTACTTGTGTTTATTTATATTCTCATCCAAGCCTATTAATCTTTTTGTTGTTCCCCAGTTCATCACCACACTCTTTTCTCCTCTTCTGCCCTTCAGTTTACAGTTATTTTCCATCAATTACACCCTGCCTCTAAAATGTTGGCATGTTACTTTTACGAGCTCGTTAGGTGGACAATATGTTCTTACTGTCATCTCATTAGGGGGACGTTTATAACTGTAAACACATTGTTTGGGCATGTAATCAGAGTCAATGGCAAGCACAAGATGATGAGCAGATTTTCTGGATAAATGAGCAGACAGGAGAATTGGTCAGTAATGAATCCTTTTATGGTTATGTGGAAAGTAGTCGGAGGAGGCGAGGGGAAAAACAGAGTAAGATGGGAAAACTAACCAAGCACACAGGAGAGAATTTGAGTCTTATGGAAGATACAGACAGGTGCAGACATTAACAATTAAAGGCATTTAAACGACTGCAGAGAAAGAGTTTTATCTCACTGAATGCGCAAGTGCTCTAGTGGGAAGACAATTTGGCTCGTGCAGTGGCATAATCCATTTCTTAAGAAGTGTAAATTTAAGGCTGGTTCTCATGTTAAATAGTTTCTGAGATTTTTTCTAGAGATTTTATTTTTGCTTTTGTCTGCACGTATTCTTTTATTGACTTTGTCAGAAATACATATCTGTACATTCAAGTAGACACACAGAGACGGAATGCCCTTTAGTCTTTTTCTACCCTTCACTTCTCAACCCTTTATTAATCTTTAAACCAAGTTTTATTCCACAGTAAACTTTAGCACCATACTTACTTTTTAGCTCCTCCGCTGAATCGCCACCTTAACGTGGTGGAGGAGTTTGAGTGGCTCAGTGATCCTGGGAGCTATGTTGTCCGGGGCGTCAGCCCCTGGTAGGGTCTCCCAAGGCAAACAGGTCTCGGGGGAGAGCCCAGACTAAGAGCGGTTAAAAAAAAAAACCCTGATGATTTACGGCCCACGGAATGACGCTACCTCGCCCGGACAAGGGAAACCGGGGCACCCTCCCGGAGCCAGACCCGGGAGGGGAGCTCGACAGCGAGAGTCTGGTGGCCGGGCTTTCACCCGTGGGGCCCGGTCGGGCTCAGCCCGAAACAAGATCATGGACCAGCAACCCTGTGGACTCACGACCCGCGGGGGGAAGCATCGGGGTCGGGTGCTATGCAGACCGGGCGGCGGGCCAGGCAGGAGACCTGGGCGAGCCGATCGCCTGCGTCATAGACTAGCTCTAGGGACGTGGAACATCACCTCGCTAGCGGGGAAAGAGCCGGAGCTGGTGCGGGAGGTGGAGCGGTACCAGCTAGATACAGTTGGGCTCGCCTCCACGCACAGCATGGGCTCTGGAACCAAGCTCCTGGAGAAGGGTTGGACTTTGTCCTTTTCTGGAGTTGCCCTGGGTGAGAGGCGCCGGGCGGGAGTGGGGATACTCACGAGCCCCCGGCTGGGCGCCACTATGTTGGAGTTTTCCCCGGAGAACGAGAGGGTCGCCTCCCTGCGCTTATGGGTTGCGGGGAGTAAGGCACTGACTGTTGTTTGTGCTTATGCACCGAACAGCATTTCGGAGTATCCGGCCTTCTTGGAGTCGGTGGGACTCGGGGGTCCTGGAAAGGGCGCCGCCTGCCGACTCCATAGTTCTCCTGGGAGACTTCAACGCTCACGTGGGCAATGACAGAGAAACCTGGCGGGGCGTGATTGGGAGGAACGGCCTGCCCGATCTGAACCCGAACGGTGTTTTGTTGTTGGACTTATGTGCTAGCCACAGTTTGTCCATAACGAACACCATGTTCGAGCATAAGGTGGCTCATAAGTGTACCTGGTACCAGAACACCTTAGGCCAGAGATCAATGATCGACTTTGTAGTCGTATCATCTGATCTGCGGCCGTATGTCTTGGACACTCGGGTGAAGAGAGGAGCAGAGCTGTCAACTGATCACCACCTGGTGGTGAGTTGGATCAGATGGCGGGGGAGTCGGCTAGAGAGACCTGGCAAGCCCAAACGTGTAGTGAGGGTGAACTGGGAACGTCTGGCAGAGGATCCTGTCCGGGAGGTCTTCAACTCCCACCTCCGGAAGAGCTTCTCACACATCCCGAGGGAGGCTGGGGACATGGAATCCGAGTGGACCATGTTCAGAGCCTCTATTGTGGACGCGGCCGCTAGGAGCTGTGGCCAGAAGGTCATCGGTGCCTGTCGTGGCGGCAACCCGAGAACCCGGTGGTGGACACCGGGGGTGAGGGAAGCCGTCAAGCTAAAGAAGGAGGCCTTTTGGGCCTGGTTGGCCCAGGGGTCTCCTGAAGCAGCTGACGGGTACCGGCAGGCCAGAAGGGCTGCAGCTGTGGCTGTCGCGAATGCTAAAACCCGGGCATGGGAGGAGTTTGGGGAGGCCATGGAGAAGGACTTTCGGCTGGCCTCAAGGAGTTTCTGGCAAACCATCCGGCGGCTCAGGAAGGGAAAGCAGGGCCTACCCGAGGCTGTTCTTAGCGGGTGGGGGTGGGTGGGGTGGGGGGGAACTGCTGACCCGGACTGTGGACATCGTCGGGCGGTGGAAATAGCACTTTGAGGAACTCCTAAACCCGGCCAACATGTCCCCTGCAGAGGGGGCAGTGCCTGAAGTCCTTGGGGTGGATGCACCCATATCCCTGGCAGAGGTCACTAAGGTAGTCAAAAAGCTCCTTGGTGGCGAGGCGCCGGGGGTGGATGAGATCCGCCCTGAGATGCTGAAAGCGCTGGACACTGTTGGGCTGTCTTGGCTGACACGCCTTTAAAGTGTTGCATGGGGATCGAGAACAGTGCCCATGGACTGGCAGAATGGGGTGGTGGTTCCCATCTTCAAGAAGGGGGACCGGAGAGTGTGCTCGAACTATCGTGGTATCACACTGCTCAGCCTCCCGGGAAAAGCTTATGCCAGGGTGCTGGAAGGGAGGCTCCGATCGATTGTCGAACCTGAGATTCAAGACGAGCAGTGCGGATTCCGTCCCGGCCGTGGAACAGTGGACCAGCTCTTTACCCTCGCAAGACTACTGGAAGGGTCCTGGGAGTTCGCCCAACCAGTCTACATGTGCTTTGTAGACCTGGAGAAAGCTTTCGACCGGGTCCCTCGGGGGTTTTTGTGGGGGGTGCTGCGGGAGTATGGGGTGCCATCCGGTCATCCGGTCTCTGTACGCCTGCCATCCGGTCTCTGTACGCCTGCAGTAGGAGCTGTGTTCGTATCCTCAGTAATAAGTCAGACACGTTCCCGGTGGGTGTTGGCCTCCGCCACGGCTGCCCTTTATCACCGGTCCTGTTCGTGACTTTCATGGACAGGATATCTAGGCGCAGCCAGGGGGCGGAGAGGATCCGGTTCGGGAGTCTCGGGATCGCCTCTCTGCTGTTCGCGGATGATGTGGTCCTGTTTGCCTCCTCGGACCGTGACCTCCAGCATTCACTGGGGCGTTTTGCAGCCGAGTGTGAAGCGGCAGGGATGAGAGTTAGCACCTCCAAATCTGAGGCCATGGTGCTCTGCCGGAAACCGGTGGATTGCTCCCTCCAGGTGGGGACAAACTGCCTACCCCAAGCGAAGGAGTTCAAGTATCTCGGGGTCTTGTTCACGAGTGAGGGTAAGGTGGAGCGGGAGATCAACAGGCGGATCGGTGCGGCTGCAGCTGTAAAACAGGCGCTGTACCGGTCCGTCTTGGTGAAGAGGGAGCTGAGCCGGAAGGCGAAGCTCTCTATTGACTGGTCGGTCTACGTTCCAACCCTCACCTATGGCCACGAACTCTGGGTCGTGACCGAAAGAACGAGGTCTCGGATACAAGCACCGAAATGAGCTTCCTCCGTAGGGTGGCCGGGCTCAGCCTTAGAGATAGGGTAAGGAGCTCGGACATCAGGAGGGAGCTTGGAGTCGAGCCGCTGCTCCTTCGTGTCGAAAGGAGTCAGCTGAGGTGGTTCGGGCATCTAGTCAGGATGCCTCCTGGACGCCTCCCATTAGAGGTTTTCCAGGCAAGTCCAACTGGTAGGAGGCCCCGGGGAAGACCGAGGACACGCTGGAGGGATTATATCTCCCGGCTGGCCTTGGAACGCCTCGGGGTCCCCCAGAATGAGCTGGAAAATGTTGCGGGTGAGAGAGAAGCCTGGGTCGGCCTGCTGAACCTGCTGCCACCACGACCCGACCCCGGATAAGCGGTTGAAAATGGATGGATGGATGGACTTACTTTTAGTTCTCACAGGGTCCATGCACAATTTAAACATTACTGTTGCAAAGTTCCACCTTAAGTCCTTAGGAAGAGCGAGGGAACCTCTTAAATTATACATGATACTGTATAATACAAATACACTGTACACAAAAAAAAATCTGAATTTTTTTATTCATACCTTCATTAAGGTTGAGCCGGAGCTTTAAGATTAATATAAAAGCTCACTCTTTATTATTGGAAGGTATAAAAATAGATTTCTAACTACTTAATAGAGAAAACTTGGCAGAGTCCATCCCTCTTAACTGTTCTTACGGAATATCTGGTTTCCAATAAATGAATAGAAGAAAATACTTAATTAGGCACGGACAGTTTTATACATCAGCTATGCATTAGGACTACGATTTTAAAAAGTAAAAAAATATCATAGATTATGTACATGCTCACTAACATCTGCCATGCAGTGTTCAGCTGTGAGTCAGCTCTCAAATGGTCTCAGTTGTCAATCAACACCAGAGACACAGGTGTCCATGGTAACAGTGGTCAGGCCAGTGATTTCTCTTTTAAAACAGTGAACAATCATTGTCACATGTTCTCTTTTGGCTTGAAATGGAATCTGTTGACATTTTTACCTCGTAATTGGACAATTCTTGTTTTTCATTAAGGGAAATATTAAGAAAATAAGTCATCAAAAAATAGACACAATGCTAGACCTGAAAGGACAAAGAAGAACAAGGTCATCTTAGATGATAAATGAATAACATTAAGCCAATCATTAAAACCTTAGAATATCCAGTGCATTTCACACTGCAACAATGTTTGTAAAGAGCAGCTGCCAAAAGGGCAGGAATCAGATTTAGCAAACCCCTTGAGAAATAAATGCCTGTCAATCGAAACACATCAGCTGTACCCGTTTGTGGCTTATTACAGCTTCCCTGTCAGATTCAAGTTTTGCATGCCTCTCATGCCTCATCGATGATTTAGAATAACCTGATTCAATTGTTCTGCTCCTTCATCTTGGATGAGGCACAATGTGCGAGTGTGAGTGAATGAGGTGAGGCGGAGGTGGAGTGAACTACTAAAAGAGAAATAGCAAGTCAAGTGATTCCAACTCAATGCATGTACTTTTTTGTAAATTAGAAAAATAATTTTTAAGGTTCACACACTTGCCTAGAATTGTATTTCTCTCTTTGCCCCTCTCTTCTTTACTCTTTCTCTCTCTCTCTCTCTCTCTCTCTCTCTCTCTCTCTCCCTCTCTCTATTCCTGCTGACAAAGAGAGAACTAAAAAAGTGCCAACCCTGTTCTCTCTAAGCTTGAACTCTGTGTGCAGGCGGAATATAGAGTTTAGCTTTTATTTTCTGTGTGACTTTTTGTTCAATGAGATTTGGAGAAGGTGACTTTTATCCCTTAGGGAAGAAAAAAGAGGATACTCATATGCACTCACACAGAGCTCAGCAATTGGTTGACTGAGAAAAATAAAAACGGGGGAAATAAAATGAAAAGCTATTGCATAGGGACCCATTTGCTTAGTAACTGCTATCTTTGTATTTGACTCCTGGACTGCTTACTGGGACAAAAGCGGGCACTGGATATAATGAAATACAAAGATGTATTATGGGATATAAGTAATGGAGCTGTGCACCGAGATATTTCAAGGCTTACTCTCTGTGTTTAATTTCCTCTTCAGAGAATGCAATGACCCACAGTATTAACCTCCAAGGGGAGAGGGAAGATGCTTTCACTTCAACACAAAAAAAGAGAGAATAATCATGACCAGTTTTCGCAGTGACCAGGGACAGAGCTTTGCGTTGAACTTTGGGGTTACTCTTTCTGACTACAATGTCCAGAAACACCGTTGTGAGTTCTGTACATCAAAGTGCAAGCCCGTGCTACATTTTCTGCTTTGGCAGAGCTGATCAAAACCCTCACGTCCAGCATGTCTGACAGAAACACCACATCCATTTCTAATGAGTCCAGAGGGGACATCTTCCTGAGAGGTTGCCTCTGAGTCTGCCCTCAGGGTCATGGGGAGGGGGGGCACAGGGATGCTTTAAAATTGTGATTAGCCCCCGGGTCAAAGAGAGGTGGATCTGCAGTGCACCTTGAGGTCTGGCTCAATATACTTCTCCCAAGTGAGTGTCCTGCTCTCCTTCATTTCTCCTTTTTTGCTGTCCACACAAGTTTATCCGCTCTAATTTCATCTCTCTCTTGCAGCACTGCTCTTTGAGCTTCCTGGCGTGTGTGCTTAAGAGGAATTTGGCAAACAGAAGACAGTCGTGATTCACATCATTAATTTCTACGTCTGTGATTCTGAGAGAAAAATGTTAGTAAAAGCTAATTGACTATGCTGATATTTTAACTTGAGTGAATTATAGTGCCGTTCTCTTTGTTCAGACATGATTTGCTGAATGTTCATTTTCAGCACCACTGCTTTACAGTTCTCCCAGGTTCCGTCACCGGTCAAACTAGATCACTACAGTTTGTTACAATTCTTATACAGTCTTTGAAAATTGTTCATTATCTGCGGCCAAGTGTATTCTTCTCTCATATATTTGACCTTAGATTACCGTCTTTGGTTGGCTTGCTAGTGTTGGTTGTGGCATATTTTAGTCTGGTGTGTGAATGCAAAAATAACAAGACGGGAACTCAGAAAGCGCAGAAATTAATATTATTGCTAGTATCAGCCCTGTGATCCGGATCCGCTCCAAAATGTTGATTTCTTCCTCGTCTGGGCCAGTAGTTTTTCTGTAACCCCGCTGACAACAGACAAAGGAACCAACAACCAAAAATGTTTAAATAACCACCTTGGTAAATCTATTAATGGACAGTTGATTCCTGGTGAAAATATAATACCAGTGCATTCCGACGAGTTGTTGCAATGATACATAACAAGCGACCCCAGTGTAGGCTTACATAGAAAACAATGGGTGCATGTGTTTTACACATACACTGATAGTGTACCCTTAACCTTCCTCTTGTGTTACGGTCGGCACCAACCCGTTTTGGGGTTTTAAATGCATAAAAGAACCACATAAATGTGTTTATTGCATCAAGGCTTTGTGACTTTGTCAGGAACTTCTATTTAAAATGTTTCACTAAATTATAAAATGCTCTGGTTGAGATTTGTGTTGTTAGGGTGGGTTTCGACCCAGTTATAAAAATAAGATTTGCTTGATTGTTTGTTGTTTGTTTGACCTTGCAAATCTATATGTTGTTTTATGACTATTGCTAAAAACAAGACTTTTTAGCCTTTGTCTTAAAGTAAATATGCATTGACCTGTAACACCATAGATGTTACTATAGTTAATCATATTAAAATGAAAAAACAAATTTATTTAAGAGATGTGTTCTAATACCCCTCAGTATTTATTTATATGATTCTCTTGAGGTTCATTTTACTAGGAATGCAACTAACGATTATTTTAATAATCGATTAATCTGTTGATTTATTTTTTCGATTAATCGATGAATCGGATAAAAAAACTAAATCAAAAAAGCATTCATTTCCAACCCTTTATTCAAAAACAGAACTGACAGTGCAAATTCACAGTGCAAAACATCTTCAGAAAGCACAAACAGGTTGCTCTTTGAACATCCCTGAGCCGTTAATTAAAAAAATTAAATAAAAATGGACTAACACTAAAAACATACACATGTATGTTTTACATCTGCCAAATGTGTGCTGGTTTAACGTTAACGAGTGACTGGTGAACTGAACCAGACCGGGGGGTTACGACATGTTTCATGACGTTACGTTTTTTTACAAGCAAGACTGAACTGTAACGGAACATAACATAACTTTAACGACAATACACAACCCAAACACGTTAGCGAACGTGATAGCAAGCTGACTAGCTTCCATTAAAAACAAGTTTGAGGGAAATGAAGACGCTGTCGACATCTTAATGCTGATTAGCCAAGACTCGACACTTCACATCAAAGATGTTTTATTTTTGCGAAGATCACGACCTCAGCTTTTTTCCGTGTCTCACTCCAATCTCAGAAACGCTGGCAGGCCAGTTGCTCTGCTCTTTTTTTTTTCTCCACGACTTATTGACTGGCGTAATAATCGTGCGACACAACTAATCGCTAATGAAATTCGTTGCCAACAGGCTCAAAGGCCCACAACAAAAATATTGAAACATACAACAATATTTTTCATGGATAAGGAAGCCTAACAAGGTAAGGAAGAGATGAGAAACAAATTGGATGATAGATAATTGTTTTTAGTGTATTTTAAAGCTGATTTAAGACATGGGTCAAAAAACTACACGTTAACACAAGAGATGGAACCAGAAAGCTAGCACAAGAGGAAGGTTAAGTCAATGTATATTAAAGGCAATCCAACTTAGCCAAGTATTACAGTAGTATTTAGCTAAATGAATTGGTTGTCTTCCAAAGTCGTTTGAGTATGAAATATGTATGTGATAGTACTTTGTATTTTCACAAAAAAAATGCTTTCTTGCTGAGCTGTGTCAGACTGAAACTTTGGAAAATACCCGCTTGATTAAGCTAACTTCATATTTACTTCAGCTGAACTTCTAAATGAATTTTTGCACAGCAAAATGGATGTTTCCCCTATTGCTTGCAATGCGGTCACACCATGCAATATCTTCACAGCCTGCATGGGCAAGTGCAAATACTACTGTGAACGCAACGTATTTTAATGTACACTATGGCATGCACGTATTGTATTAGGGAGAAACAAATTGAAAACTAATATGCTATGGCTATGTCAAATAATACTATAGCAACAGTATATGTCTGCATATTTGGATGGTGTTGATGGTAGTTTAAAGGTGCATATAGAGTGATAATACACTCTATATGCCCATTATTTGTGCCTTTTTTCTTCTTTTACTTACAAAAGTCACTCATATCGATTCCCTCAAGGCTTTTCGGGATCATTGTTTCACCATTCTTCTCTAGATTAATAATTTAGCTACCCCCACATATGTGTAGGTATTCTCTCGTAATTGATTTAATAGTCCTTCAAGATTTGTATTAAGTATTTACAAAAGTTATAATTCTTTAGGCAATTTGTATAGCAGATTTGAACCACAAGGTAAATTCAAAGTGCTTCACATAAAACTATTAAAAGCATCGAAACATAATGCAAAAGAATGGAACATTTTAAAACAATTAAGACAGTAAAACATCCAAAAGGTAATAATAGAATAGAAGTTGCAATGCAGTTAAGAAATACAATACAGTAGTGAAATGCAGGAATTGATTAATACCCTTGAATCTGGTTAAATTAAAAGGCAACAGCCAACAGAAAAGACTTCAATCTGGGAGCAGATCACAAATGTATTTAGGCCCTAAATGATTGCATGCCCAGGTGGATTGGAGCTCAGCAGTTACTGACACTAGAGGGTTTGTTTAGGGTAGTTCAATGTATTTTTCCTATGCCTCCAAGCTTTCAAGTTGAATTGAACTAGGGGAACAAAATGGTACCAGTAAGTGTAACCCATTAGAAGTTAAAAAAATCTGTTCGACAGTGATCAAAACTATTTCAACTGAACTGAAGAGTGCAGCCGGCACAAGATACCCCCCTTGTATCTGCTTTGAGGAGGCTGCTCAGCACTCTGCGCTAACAACAACAGTCACATTAAATTACAAAGCAGCACGCTCCATGTTAACAGATGCCTCTGATAGGTTCTTGTCAAGATTATCCATGCTGCTTTGAGTCTGACTGTGTTTTTTGGTGGGGTGAGGAGTGAAGTTAACAAATGACAAAACAGGCAAAGCCAATCATGGTTCGGGCCCCCCGATACGGCACTGCACAGGCACGTCCTCCAGCTAGAGCTCAATAATGCATCTCCCTGGCTGTTTTCTGTTAACTCTGCGCTTTCAAGGCCATCCATTCTACCGAGCTGCCTAATGTCGCAGCAAAGTCTTCCAAGTCAGCTCCTTCCCCCACCTACCTTTACAATCTGTCTACTGTGTACTGCAGTTTATT
The DNA here is from genome assembly GCF_910589615.1 of Taurulus bubalis. Classification (NCBI taxonomy): domain Eukaryota; kingdom Metazoa; phylum Chordata; class Actinopteri; order Perciformes; family Cottidae; genus Taurulus; species Taurulus bubalis. Next base: position 11,702,052 of record NC_136597.1, on the reverse strand, counting down.
TATTTATTTTTACCTCTGAAGGAAGGGGGAAATAGCTGTTTGCTTTACTTTGCTGCCATATCACCAGAGACGTCATTGAGGAAAGAGATGAGCCATCCCATTGTCCTATGTGTTCACACTTTTGTCATGATTGCATGTGAGTAGACGCCCTGCACATAGTTGAGCACATCTCGAACGCTGACTGACCTTTTTCTTTTTCAAAGTGATTTATTTTTTTATTGCTTATTCACCAACCTCCGGCAATGAAGATTGCACTAAGGCAAGATGCTGTGTATCCTAGCCTGTGCAATGGCTGTCAGGCCACTTTATCATTCTGATGGTTTGGTCAAGAGCAGACTGGTGGACTCTAAATGCTTTCTGTCTGACCAGCAAGCCAGTGAGAGATATAAAAAAAATACAGAGGTTTCATAGACAAAGATACTCTATTTTGCAGAGAAGAAAATTATACAGTGGAGACAGTTTGCGGTCAGGATGTTTTGCACATATCAACATCATCCATCATCGACTTGCTTTTTTCCCCCTGCAATGTTCAGCCGGCATCTCAGCATTCAGCAGCTGTAGCTTCCGGTCTAGGAACTTCAGTCTAAAGCTCTTTATTTCCATTCAGTCATTCTGGATCGACGCACACATATTAGTTAGTCACCACAGGCCAACGGAACTCCCTTTTGTCTGAATCATAGTATTTGTACTAAGATAAACATAATACATCAAGAGACAATACCCCTGCAGACCTGATATTACAACACAGGATAGCTCATCCACAATCTTTTATTTATTTTATGTTTCACTCAGGTCACACTGTGCCATAATCTCACATAACTAACAAGAAGTAAACAGCTCTCTTGAAATGCAGAGAAAGCACTTAAATATAGTTTAAATCTCTTTATTATACTATATTGTTAACATATTTACTTTTTTGAAACCATCCTGTATTTTCTTTGTGTGTGTTTGTGTTACCATGTAAAGTAGCTTAGTATTAAAATGATATAACATTCAAATATATACATTTGCATAAACACCCAAACAAAACAGGACTACATTGCTTCACAGTCAATGTACATGCAAATCAATAACCAGACAACATCAGATGCTCACAGTTCTGTGGCATCAATCCAGCTGTTGATTACTAGAAATAACAACATTGTTCATGACGCAATCAGTGACGGGCCTTGGATTTGGTACCTACTGTTTAGTTTAACAGCTGATATAAAAATATAAAAAAATAATTTAAACTTTGTGATTCTGTTTAGGCCAGCAGAGAAGGCTTAGCAGGCCCTGATAGCCCGCCACTGGGTGCAATAGATCCATTATACTATGTTGCGACACAATGTCAACTCATGCATAAATATTTCAATACCAACCTCGGAGTCAGAAAAGTCCTTTTATTGTATTGTATAAAAAAATATTAATAACATGTTATTACACTGCGGTTAAACGCGCACCCTGCAACACTCTGATTCTAGGCAAGCAAGCATCACACAATAATGAGAGAGACTGCGGGTTCCATACTAAAGAGAACCCCATTACTAAATACATACAGTTTCAATACCTTTCTCTGAGAAACAATTCACTATTCATCAAGTTATTTTAGATCCATTCAATTTGATACCTTCACTGTATAGATATTTGTTTTCCCTCTGCAGGAGAATGGCAACATGTCAAGTCATGTTGACAGCACTAGAATAAAACATTAGTTATGGACATGTAATGAGTAAAATATGTCAATAATAAGTTGCAGATTCTTTTTTTTTATCATAGTAATGAGCAGATGGTAAATAGCTAATTCTGACATTTTGCAATTGCTTTGACCTACAAAAAGCCTATTACTTACTGTTTGGTAGGTTAAATCAAATTACCCTTTTCACAGCAAAGTGCTTAATTTGCATTCTTTAAACATAATCAAAAGCTGTACTATATTTTGCTAAATTGTTTAGCAATACTGGCAGAATAATGAGGCTAGAATAATCTGAACATGAACCTTTTTATATACAAAAATGATCAATCTCAGTCTAAAGACAGCTCATATTGCAGCAATGTCTCAGCCGTTTGCAAATACAGTTCTAACATTCCTAAAAAGGTGAGATTTCAGTTGTATTTCTCGGAATGAAAGAGAATTTATGTTATGTATGAGGTCAAAGAACAGCAGGAAAACAAGTAGTGTAATTTAAATGATTTAGCAGAACAAATATTTCACAAATATCACAGGCTTGTAAAGATAACTAGAGAATTTCGCAAGAAATTTCGATGGTGTGGCGGCTACTGCCGTAAGACGTTGCAATATATATACGCCAACATTACCAGTAGTAGGAGCCTTCGACAATTCTGGACCTGGGACACACTTGGGCCTGGGACACACCTGAGCCTGGGACACTCCTGAGCCTGGGACACTCCTGGGCCTGGGACACTCCTGGGCCTGGGACACACCTGGGCCTGGGACACACCTGGGCCTACTACATTTTGGTCCAATAATGGTGTATGAAGAGTGAAAATTGTGGGACAGAAGGCAAAATCTGAAAAATTCTGATGCTCTCCTTCATGCGTTGACATCAGGTGCTATGAGCTGCGCAATACACATCCAGTATGAAGTCAGAAATGGTCCCAACATGTTCCTAAACTTGAACAATGATTACATGAAGACTGTGCTAGCTATCAAAATGACCATTTGGACAAATAAAGTCCAAAGTTTTGTGAATCTCTTCGACACACGATTCCCGATCAGGCTGCACATTTTGATGTATTTTGACGAATGTGCGTACAACGCTGCGGGAGGAGAAAATAAAATAAACTTTTCTACGGGATTATGGTTATTAGGTCTGCAGGACTAGTCAGTGTGCTTGCTGCAAAAGGCTTTAGAGCCTTGTTGCGCATCGCCACACAAAATTAAATTGTTACAAATTCAAGGAAGTCTGATGTTTTAAATGTATACATTTGCCAACATATTTTAATAAGATCGAGGGACTTCAGCTCGACAATTGAGTAATTTGTCATCTGCACCTTTTCGACTGACAATTGAATAATAAAGACTAACATTCCAGAAACTGTGGATGACCCTGTACACCTATTACATTTACCTTCTATACATTCAGACATCTTTCCTACATCATGTCCTCCAGCAACATCTGATTTCAACAGCAACTTCTTAACTTTAAATTATGGAGGGAGAATACTCTCAAAATGCAGTTCCATTGTTACCTTAAAGTGAATCACACCCATAGTGAACTGCAAACAGTAGATGTTACAGAAGCAAGTATGTAGTAAAAGGTGCAAATCAATACATTGTGATAAAAAAACAAAAGAAAAAAAATGCAGGTGCAGCTGTTTCCACTTGTGTAGCTGACTCATTGAGGCTTTGATGCAAATTAAGTCAGCACTGTCTTTTCATCTCATCCACCAGATGGGAGCATCAGGTTGAAAGGAAATAAACATTTGCAGGTGCATTGAAACAAGGTGTGCTTAATACAATGTGAGTGTGAAAGTAAATCAAAAGCTTTCTCTATCCACCTGTTTCATATTTTAAAATGTTCTAAGTTACAAGGATGCCTTGTTTGTATTATCCAAATAACAGTTCTATATTTGATGGATGTATGACCTTTAGTGACAATGTAGAAACAAATAGATAACTAAAATAACTCTCAACACAGTTTGTTTATTTAGTGCTGCAACAATGGATGTATTTCATAACCGATTAATCTGCATATTTTATTGATACATCAATTAATCACTTGGACTGTAAAATGTCACAAAGGTGACACATACATGTCTTGTTTGTATGTGCCTTGTTCGCTTGATAATTTTTGGGATATTACGTCCCAAAAAATATCTGCCTACTGCTTTGCATGTTCAGATTTCCTGTACAGTCGTTTCAGGGACTGAGTAATTATTTAGCCAGGGTAGAGGGTATTACATTACCAAATAAAATGAGACAGTGCCTATGCCACTAAAAATGGCAATGTTTAAAATCAGGAAAATCATTTCTTTAATAAGAACAATTAGAAAGTGAACTTACATTCAGAGGGCAAATTCGTTTTGCTGTTATATTCAGATATTCATATTTGAGAGCAGATGAGGCAGATACCTGAATTAGCTCCTGCTCGAGGCCTCTGAGGCAGTAGGGCCTGCTCTCACAAATGACTGGACTTGTAGAAAGAGGAGATGACCAACAGGGAGAGCACTGGGCAGTTCTGGAGATGGGGATGGAAGAACGGAGCTGTCCATGTTGCAATATGAACGAGTGGTATTTATAGTGCTGGCGATCAAGTCCAAAGCATTTGGTGAACCCATTGTAAATAGCATGGTGGAAATGGGAGAATGTATATGGTTGCTTGACAGTGCTGGCATGAATAATGGAAGAGAGGCATGTTAATTGAATCAGACTAGTGCAGGGACCCCAGGGACATCAGTAGTACTGGTCAGATTGAGTGGACGTCGGGGAAATGTTTTGGCTGCCTGATAAGCAAGATCCTGTTGGCAACGCACTACGAAATGTTTGCTGATAGTAGTTTGCCTCTAACCAATTTGGAAGTATGTCATGATTTCTAAATAGCTGCCTGTGTGCCCAGAAGAGGTTCAAATTGTCAATGAAGGAAACACTATGGGCAGCGAAGGCCGATGAGAGCCAGATGTGCAACGACAGAAGCCTGCTGTGAACTGCCCAATACCAGGACCACAGAAGGGAAGAGGACAGGATACGTAGATGTGATTTACGGATCTTTTTGTTGGGTTTGACGGGGTGTAAAAAGTTATCTTAAAGGATATCGTTTGTGCCAGCATTGACAATGGCCGTAGTAATATCAGGTTAATTTGCCAGGATTTTAAGGGTTTGCTATAGTGGCACCTGAGAAAAAACAACCTTTTCTGACATTTCTGATGATAGTCATCAAAAACCAGGGTTGTGAGCTGACGTAGGCATTGACTTGTAGACGAGGAACCAGCTTCCCTGCAGGTGGAATGCTGGAGTGCAGGTTGCAGTTCACAGGGACTAGAAGCTGCTGGCCTAGAGGCTCCACTTGTTCGTGTAGGTGGCTGCTGCGCACTGGCAAACAGAGTTCAACGGGTTTGTCCATGGTGGTCGATGCAGGGCTCCCTGAGCAACATCCATATATTGGATAATAGCGATAGAATTAGGAATTAAATAAAAATAACCTATTCAAAACCAACGATCCAGTGATATCCAGTTTTAAAAAAAGGGTTTTCGAAAAGAAAGAATGAAGAAAAAAAAATGGAGTGGAAGTGATCAAGCGACAACCAGCTACACAGCGCTACACGGCCATGAGGTCAGTTGTCACTTCCCTGGGAGATTAATGTGAATCACAGTTATAGGTCCCACTTCTACTTGTAACTTCTGAACCGTTGCAAATCAGCAAAGGACAACACAGAGAACACATTTGCTTCTTTTCATGTGCATTAGGCAACTGTGGCACATAAACTGTACTTTGTGGGATAGCTTGCAGCAGGCCTGTGTATCCAATCAGGGCATCTCTGTGTGCAAGCTCCATCTGTCACTAAGGCATGCCACTGTGTACGTGACCCAGGCCATGTGGGTGAGCTTTGGTGTGTTTTGGTGTGAGCCTGGGAGATAGGAGGAGTTGAGGTTATTGGCACAAGAACCTTCATGGGTGACAGAGAGAAAAGAGAAACAAATGCCAAGGAAATCTCCATGTCAACTTGGATTTTTCATTCCTTAGACTTCCCTTACAATAACTGGAGAAAATTAAAAAGGAAGTATACTATGTTTACATGAATTATTAGATACTGGTGTGGTTGTCATTTAGGGATTCATACATTCTGCTGGAATTATGTTTATTGGTTTATCAGATTTGGAAAAACCCCAGATTATGTTTAATGACAACGTTTTCCGTATCTAACAAAGCATTGCACTTGGCAATAATCCATCAATACTCAGTATTGGTTATTGATTTATGGTTAGAGTTAGGCAACTAAAACAGGTCAGGGAAAGATCATGATTACTGTTAATAAAAAGGCAGATGTTTACAACATGGTCTCACATTTTCCCCATTGGCATCAGAGGTAATTTGTGAGGTGTAAAATTGTCCAATATGTATATAATTTCCATGGTTACTGCTGTAAATTAACACGATAAACCACTTGCGATTACATCATTTGAGTATATCTGTTACTGGAAGAAGGCAAAAAAAAACAACAGGAAAGCCAATCCCTCTCTCCATAGTGTTCAAGCAGCATTAAACTGCCATCAGGTTGTGTGTGGCAAAGCATAACCACAGCTATAGACGTGTTTAATCATATGTGACCATGCTTTGCAGAGTGGATAAAGGATTTAAGCTCAACATACACATTTCCAGGCATTATGTTGCTCTGAAATAGGCCCTGAAAACCACAGTATGTATCAAAGTGTGAAATGTGTGTACCAGCACACCCCCTCATCTATCGGCATTTCATCTGCAGTCAGAACAACCCCCACGGATTTGCTCATCAGGTTTGGCTGCTCTAAGGCAGAATTTGATAAGCTGCTCCTCATGGTAATGCTGAATAAAGAGCGGCTGAAGTGTAACTTCAGGCCTGATAATCATGAAATTGTAACAAGTCCTCAGTTTGATCTTTCAGCACCGTATAGGAGAACACACTGTCCCCTTGTGTGTTCAGTTCAATTTAACTGCAGCTTTAGATTTTTGGTTTGGCCTTGAGTCAACAAGACATTACAGCAGGACCACCTTCTACATCACCAGTGATCTCTATTTTCCAATTTAAGGGTTTCAGCTCTTTGTGCGTAAAAGTATGTAAAAAACTCTATGTGTCTTCGAAAAATAATGAATGCAGTTAGTGACTTAAAAAATAGTTATATCTATGAACAGTAGATTGTAGCTAATATTTTTTTGCATGAATGCGCTATACATATACATTTGTCTTTTTGCAATAAAAATACGTGATCATAATTTTTACTTCACTGCCTGATTATAGAATACATTATTTGTAATTTAGTTCGGCATTTTTTATTGAAAGCTTTACATTTATTTATTCTAGATTTCATTTGTTCATAGTTTTATTTTATGTAAACAAATAGAATTATGACTTGAGCTTGCAATCTTACAGAGTTGTCCATTCATTTGGTTTTTAGCAGATCTTACAGGTCACTGACCTCACTTTTCTTTTTTAAGCAAACTTTCTCTGTGAAAATGTATGAGCAAAAGGTCTAGCCTGTGCTCCTGCAGGAACATTTCTAACCACAAAGTGTTTTTGTACGAGGCTATTTTGACATCACGTTGCTCCTTTAGATGTACAGTTACTTGCTGCTGTACTGTGTGTGGGAGCTTTACTCCTGAGCTTTATCTTGTGTGTGTGAACAATCAATGAGAACATAACCTGTTCAAAGCAGGTTGTCGGGGTTATATTGGATTGCTGCTCACATTGAGTGCAATGTTTTTGTTTACAGATGAAAGAGACAAATAAAAGACAATTTAAAATGTAAATTACTCACATTTTACACTCAGGGTTGTGGGAGAAATAATACATAATTAATCAATAAGCAGGTTAAGTTAATATTCCTTGTGCTATAATCCAGGGGAAGCACCAGCTCTCCAATCAAGTTCAGAGTTCATCGGAATTGAATACAGACATGCATATAAATACAATAATAACGACAAATATATGTCATCACAACCCTTTCCGGTCCATTCATAAAGCTTTGTTTTTCCAGATCCCTTTTTTTCTTGTTCTTCTTTTACTTCTTCCTGTGTGAACTGAACATACATGATTAACTACAAATTACCCTCTGCAACTCCTCTTCTTTGTATTTAAAATGCTACTAATCAGGCCTCCAAACAGTATCTGTTTTCTTTTTTCTACTTTATTCCACTTTAGTTTAAATTTCAGTCACTGCAATTGCACTTCTTCGTCAAAGTCTGTCTCTGTGTAGCCATTCATTGTCTGACATTAAATACACCTTAATGCACTTGGAAATGTAAAAGACTATACATTAGTTAAATTAGTTTTTAGCCATTATTGCCATGCATTTAACTGAAGTGTTTAAAATATGAAGTTTATGGTCAGAGATATAAATCAAGTGTAACTCCCCAGTTAATAATCATTGTAATTCAAATTGAGTCTGGTCTCGATACAGGCGTTATTCTGCATAAACAACAAAAGCGTTGCGAATATTCGCGACGCGTTACTCGCGTCAGTTTACTCGTGTCAGTTTACTCGCTCAACAATAATGCTGTGTTCACACCAAAAGCGTTGCGAATTTTATTCGCGCCTGAAAGGGGGCGTGGCTTATCTCCGTAAAAACAGTTACCGTTTCCGCCATTCACCATGGAAATAACCATGAGTTATGCTTTGTACTTGTTGTGTAAATTCCACATACGTCGGAACATCAAACTCCATCGTGTCTGGGTTCATAATATTATCCGCAGTTCCACAACAGCGTCTGAATGACAGCGGTTACCAGTGCTACTTCAGGCTAGCCAGGAGCAGTTTGATTCAGCAACGACAGGACGGCGGTGATGACAGGCGGACCTTCTCAACGCTGATTGGCTAACGCCACGCAAACGTTTCACCCGAGCAGAAAAAATTTCAACTTGCTTTTTCGCAAGCATTCGTGTCTGTGCATTGACTTTGCATGTAATCTACTTGCGCGTCAAACTCACAACGGTTTTGGTGTGAACGCAGCATTATGGTAGGGAAAGCACTGGATTAATAAAGACGATTGTGTAACACCCTGTGTTTTCTATGAGTGTGTCTTCCAATTGTTTCCTGATTGTTTATTCCCATCACCTGTTCTCGTTCCAGACTCCTCCCTCCTCATGTGCCTTTCCCCTGTGTGATTTGTAAAGCCCTGCCCTCGTTGTTTCCACCTGTGCCTCGTTGCCTGCCTGCCTCCCCCTGTATTTAGTCTGTTGCAGGATTCTCATCTTTGTCTCCCATGTCTGTATGTCGGCTTCGAGCTGTAGTGTTTGGTTCCCGTACCAGTCTTTATCTTTGTTTGTGACCTTGTTTAGTAAAATCCTTTTTTGATTTTGGCCTCCTATCTGTTTTCGACTGCTCCTGAGTCTGCTCTCACACCCAGTCGTGACAGATTGTCTTTGAGAAGAGTGGTAACTTTAGGCAAATGTGAATGGACCAGGAAGGAGTTTTCTCTTTCCTTTGTAGTAATATGATAACGGAACGTGGGAAAAAATGTAATATAAAAGATTCAGAGTTTTGTGCATGAACTCACCTTGGTGGGCGGGGTCAGCACTTGAAATAAAAATTTGCCTGCTCTAATGTGAAAGCAGATACTGGTGTTGAGAAAAAATACAATAACTGGTGAGGCCATAACTTGTTCCCTAAAGCCTGTTTTCCCCAAGAGCATACATGTGACGATAGTTCAAACATTCTGTTATTTTGCAGTATATGCTTTTCTGTCATTGTTCCAATCAATTTAGTAGTCACACAACGTGTACTGTATGTAACTGTAAAATAAACCAGCTAATATTCCTGATCAATATAATTTATTACAATATTACTCACATTATTTCAAATGTGTATATGAAGGGATAGAGCCAGAAGGTGTGCTTTGAAGATTCTTTCTGAATGAACAAAAATCTTCCCTCAAAATGTCTCTCCAGTTTAGCTTAGTGTAATTTTACCCAGCAGCCTTTACGCAAAACTGCTGCAGTTTTTTTACTCCGCTCATCTTCATATGACCCCCTCATTACCAATTGTGTAGAGGTGCTGATAATTCCTGCCCATAGTGAAAGCTAGTGTGAAAGCGTGCACCCTGCAATACTTCCTATACCTCTACAGTACACTGGATATGCTGCCAAGCCGGGGATAAACTCTTTTGTAAAACACTGAGGTCATTTTCAGTTGATTTTCTCGATTTGACATCATTTCTTAGATTCGCCTTTTAAGGCACTTGCATATAAGTTACATACCCATGTTTTACATCATACAGTGCAGAACAATCAACTCAGCTCTCTATATAATGAGGCACCATTGTCATAAGGCAAAAGTGTAAAGACAAAAGATGACCCTAAAGCTGAATTGCATCTCGATTTTTGGAAATTATTCATATTTCGTGTGAAAACATAACTTTACAAGTGGTATATTGGTGGTATCTCGGTTTAGGTGATGGAAATTGGTTTACCAAAGGTTTTAGGTTCACAAAAGTTGTGAAATACATGAATACAATAGTAGATACATGTAAATAAATGTCTAAAACTAAAAACAATGTTATCGTTTTTTTTGTTAGAAATATGGTCTTTCACCAAAATGATAAAGATGGGACTGAGAAATAACTTCATACTGCAGATAAAGTTTCATGGGGTGTGTGCAAATGAAAAATTACCATCACAACAATTTTCTTTTTTTAAATAAAAATATGTATTATAAATTTAAAAATATATATTTACACAATATACATGTTCAGAAATAGAAAACAGACCCGGGCTAGTGGGGATGGCTGTGCTAGAGGGGCTGGTGGTGGTGGATCCTGTAAAATAAATGACTACTAGTCAATACTAACTTCACAGTTTGAACAGTTTTGTGTAGCTGAGCTGTGTACCTGGTAAACTGTGTCCGCGTCAGTCTTCCACGACGGTGACTGGAGCAAAGCTGCATGTTGTCCACTGCTGCAGATGTTAATCCTCTCTGTAAAATAAATGACTACTGGTCACTACTAAGTTCACTGAAAGAAAGTTACGATTGTACACCAAAACCCGTAACAGAGATCCAGCAGGGACTATACTCAGAGCCTGAGCTAGCAGTGCTAACGGCTAATGTAAACAAACTACGTGTGTACGTGCGTACCTGCGTAACGCTAGACTCGAGCAGCAAGGGACCAGCTAAATGTGCTCACTCTGCTAGCGTAAATATGCTATTGCAACACAAAGTTTAGTATCTAAATACACTTACAAATGGATCCCTTCTGTCTGCATCTTCCTCTTGGTCGCAGGAGTCAAAGCCTCCAGGGTCGTCCTTGTCGGCAAGATCACCACCACAGCTTCCTCTGTAGTAAAGTGTGTCCTTTGCCATAATATCTATGAGTGAAAACGCTAGCGTGTTTACAAAGCTCAGGTGTGTAGTTACAGGGCTCTCAAGTGTCACGCATTCAGCGTGACTGTCACGCATTTCGGTCTTAAGTCCCGCCCTCCCGCCACACATCGTATTTCTCACGCTGAAAAAAAAGAGGGAGGAGGAGGAGGAGGAGGAGGAGGATGATATGTCACTCTTACCTGTCTTAAAAACTTGAGAGCCCTGTAGTTACATGCTAGTTATTTGGGAGTTTCTTGAGCGTTTATTGATTCGTTGATTTAACCAAATGTTGACGGACATATGATTCAACAATTCACAGGGATGGATTTCGTCTGAGGAGAAAACATTTTTAGCCAGCGTCATATGACACACCGATGCACCTAACTCTTGCCTGATGTTAAAATGTTGCAGGGCTCAGGCAGCGGAAGCAGGACGTCTCCTCTTTCAGCCAGACGTAAAATTATATTTCTGCAATGTATTATCGCGACGCTATGAATATTTTAGAAATGTAGAGTGTCAGATCGTGGCCCACGTGGACAGAGGGTTAAATTGGGTCTTATTGTGTTAAAGGCTTTTTTGCTGCTGGACAATGGATGTACTAACATTACAATGAAACTCTTTAATTTCCTTTTAATCAACCCGCTCCAAACGGGTCAGCCCAATCTGGGACTACTTGGGATATGAAGACACGTTCATTAGCGAGGTCCAAAAAGACCATGTGTCGCAGACTGAGGTGTTAATGTGAACTCCCTGGCCCCTTAGATAACTGCATGCATTTATCCTGCTTTGTCAACATTGATGTCAAACCACAGGCTGCTTTTAAGTTATTCTGATGTGAAAGCATCAGAACAAATAATAAAAAAAAAATCCATCTGGATAAATATTTTGAGATGTTATGCCTCTGGGTTTCTTTCAAATGATAGATCCACTAAGAGAAAAATGGTGTCACCTAATTCTGAGTAAGCATCCACTGAGGCTCACTGTTTGTTGACTGTGCTTGAAAAAAATGGTAAAAGCTCTCATGGTGGAGAGAATCACACCAGCAGAGTTTAGAGCATTCTAAAAGTGCATTATATCCACAGGGAGAAGCCCTGCTTCGACATGAAATTGACTCATGCTGTTTGGAACTTCTTCCACTCAGCGGGAGTCCTTCAATCTAAAGAGCCTCGGGTTTCCAAAGCCCTCTCTCCTTCTTGGAACTGCATCCTAAACAAACAAACAAACAGCAGCACTGCCTTGAGAACAGTGATGCCAGCAAAAAAATGCTAAATGTATTCAAAACAGCAGCGATTTGCATCAGCTTTTGAAGTAAATGCAACATGATGGCATACAATATAATTTGTTATTTATTACATGAAGAACACAGCATTTTACATTTACATCAAAAGCTGATATTTGTTTGTTTCTCAGTACTTGGAACACACCAGTACTTACTAATAGCATGTATCTTTCCAGCCTGTTGATGAAAACTCTGAATCAAAGAGCTAAATGACTATTATTATGAATTAAATTCAACATAACTTTAGTATTAAATCATATTGGAGCTTTGCTTTTGATTCAAATTACCATCAACAAACATCAATTTGGCTAAAACCGACATTTTGCCAGAATATATTAGTAGCAGATCCCGTAGATTCAGCTGATCTTTTGTGAGGAATAAGCTTCAATGTGGGTGTAGATTTAAACAAATTACTCTCATCGTACACAGGCATATTCCATAAAGAAACATGTGTCACTGGAAATAACTAGCATCAAAACCTGTCAAGAGAGGATATACTTTGAAGGTAGTTCACTTCAACAAGCTTTTAGCCTGTATTACATGAGCTGTTGCGAGACATCTGGGAAATGGAGGCATTGAAAAATACCAGAATATAATCTATTATCCAGTGCCTATTTTGACAACAGTCAGAGTTGACTTTTTTTTTGGGATCAATTCCCATATTTTGTCCTCTTTTTGAGAAAAAAGTGTTGAGGTTATGTACGTTACATAATCAGTTGGGTCATGAACACATAACTCATTTCTGTTAAAGTAGGAAGAGAGTGCTGCACTAATGTAACAGGTACACATCTAACAAAGAGCTAAAGCAGACACACAATTGCATCAATATTTATGGCATGATTTCTTACAATGCTAAATGCTTGTCGCTCACATCATTTAAACAAAAACTATTGCTTTAGTTTAACATTTCCTTGGGAATCTCTGACTAATACATTTGTATCCATTGTTAGATTAGTGGTGTAACGGACCCCTATCGATCAGTGATCCATACGGATCCCCCATGTGGTTTAGCACGGATGATTAATTATTAAACATTTTAGCAATAACCATCACAGTGTGAAATAAAGTTTTGCCGACAATCGTTATCTGCCAATATTCAGTAAAATATGCAATCATGACATTGACATTTATGCTTTTCTAGTCGCAGATCTCTAATGTTACATTGTAAACAACCACTCTGTTTTTAAATTGACACGAGGAAGGCTCATAACGTTGGCTGCATCGCTAATGGGCAACAAATTAAGGTTCTGTGCAGTTACATTATGATACGTTCAGGTTCTGTTCAGTGAAAATGAGTATTGGGCGAAGGACATTTATATACGCTATCATGTTGTGTTCACATATCATTTCTTAAAATTCAGTGTTGGTGATGAACTTGAATAAATCCAGTTGTTTGACGGAGATGTGTTCACAGCAACATAAATAGATATTAGACAGGGAATTATGACATGTTTACACTAGCTCTGAGCAGCATGTATACATTAAAACAAGATTTGTTTTAATTAATACAAAAATACAATCTTTAATTTTTTTTATCATTTGAATTGTGTGTTTTTATGAGGAAAAGCAAACACTATAGATGACAGTGGTGGGCCGTCAGGGCCTGCTAAGCCTAAAAAGAATCAAAGTTATAGCTATTTTATCATTTAATTTTTTTATAATTAAAAGTTATATCTATTTTATAATGTAATTGTTTTTTTCACAAATACACTCCATGTTTTATAATATGCTTTCCCTATTAGCTTATTTTCTCATTGCACAGCTCCTGTCTTGTCTGTTCCTCCTGTCTATCTGCTTCTGGCCAACGCGCTGGTTGTGGTTGCCAGCTAGATGGGCTCTAACTAGTGGCGGGCCATGGCTCCCCCCATTTGTCAAGAATCAGCTTAATTAAAAAGATACGCCGACGGTTTGAGTTCCTGCTCGCGGGACCGCTGAGCCCCGTCAGCACCGGGTCGTCAGCGCTCTGCTGCCCACCAAGAGCAGCCTGATCTCGGCTGGACTTTTTGAAATGATCCGCTGGCTCGATGTCTCCGTAACGATTAAACATGAGTTATAATTCGGTTTCGAGGATCTAACAAGCAATCTTTATTTATTCAGTCGCATTAAATCATTTTGACTGAGGGAAAGGTTAAGATTTATAACTTACGATTTTAATTTAAACTACAGAGATGTCTTATTACTTTTGACCGAATTGTTTGCAATTATATGTGTATCTATATAAATATATAACACTGTGTGTATATGTGTGTGTGTGTGTGTGTGTGTGTGTATATATATATATATATATATACACAACGATATGTGATGTGTATGACTGTGAAACCAGTGCAAAAAAAAGCAGGGTTGTCATTTTGTTTCACTGTAAAAATACTTTACAGTGAAGAATCAGAGTAACTCATGACAACAACAGCTGAGGTGGTGACGTCATCAAGTCAGCTGCTGTTCCAATTGCAGAAAGACCGTCCTGTGTCCTCCCGTCCTAAAAGTACACAAGTCTGGACTTGGCGTACTTGGTATTCAGAAATGGCCCGTGTCTCATGTGTTCCACTCACCACATAAAATCACCACCAGCTAATCCATTTCTCAGAGTGACTGATGCCTGAGTCAAGGTAACTCAGGCATCAGTTAGGTAACTCCTTGGATTAATAATTGCTTCTAGCTGCTGCTTCTTTTTAAATGCAGATTTATCCAACAAAAGGTGCATTACCGCCACCTACTGTTAAGATTACAGAAAAGATGATCCCTTTTTAAAAAAAAAAATGCTAATCAGAAACCATTTAATTGCCAAGTATGTTTACACATACAAGGAATTTGTCCTGGCGGAAGGTGCATGACATGTAACGATAAACATAAAACAGAGTACAATAAAAGGGAGCTTGAATATTTCCAATTGGTCTACTGAGTATTTACAATTAGAACTATGGAATATAAAAATTGAAGTTAAAATAAAAATAAAGTGCACAGAATGAATCTCCTCCTGCAGTGTTGCCAGCACATGCGGTCCAAATACATCAAAACGTGCGGCCAGATGGGGAATCGTGTACTGTGACTTCTCTAAGAGATTCAACCGGCCATTTTCCCGAAAAGTGCGAAAAACGGCGAGAAATTGTCCCATTCACTTGACTGGGGTTTCGGACTGAAGAGGGCAAAACAACATTCATCTTTGTGCCCAGTGACTCACCATAATTTATCGAAGAGAAATGATTTGAAGTTTAAAACGTTGACACAAGTCTGGAGTTTATTTGCCCAATTGGGCATTTTTTGATAGCTAGCACAGTTTTCATGCAATTATTGTTCAAGTTTAGGAAAATGTGGGAACCATTTTAGAGTTTATAATGGGTGTGTATGGGGCAGGTTAGAGGGGTGATTTCATCGCTAGAGCCCGAGGAGCTTTGTACTAACCCCCGTCTTTGTATTTGTATTTTGCCATTCACTCCACAATAATTACTTTTGAGGCATAATTTATATATGAAAACGTTGGAAATATTGTGCTTGTGGTACACATGCGTCGTGGAATCCAACAAATGTATACTGTTTTGTCAGCAAGCCTGAAAGCGACATGAAGTCCGGCCAACTGCTCCATCAACCTCCATGTTAAATCGGACCACAATTTTCTCTCATGACGGAAACGTGAGCACTTTACAAACTGAATTTACGCTCTCATTTATAAATCCTTACAAATATTTAAGTAGACGGAAATGTTCTCAGAAGTCTTGTGCTTCTCATGATTACGTTATTTTCGCGATAGGATTCACGGTTGTCTGTCAAATACAATAGTTTGAAAGGTTGTTTTCTCAGTAAATCCACAGTCCAGTCTCCCGCTCTGTAACAGTGACACACCTGTTTCAAGTTAGCCAATCAGGACGGCCACCATGGCAACCGGTGACACGCGGGCACACACACGCAGGAGGAACTGTCTGTCTACCTGTCTGTCTTTCTGTCTTCCCCTTCAACATTAAAGCCCCATGATTTAAGTGTATCTTAACATAAAGCTCAAATGAGGATTATTGTATTAAATAGAAAATAAATACACAATTGTACACAATATTTTTTTATGTCATCACGTGATATGTTGCAGCAAAGTGCTGTCCTATTCGTATGTACACCATCAAGCCCTCACAGCTAATGTTGGCATATATATAATGTACCTCAATAATACATCTCACTACGGTAATGTGTATACATATTGCGACGTCTTACGGCAGTAGTAGCCACACTTTAAAAATTTCTTGTGAAATTTTCTAGTTTTGACTACTGTTGTCTTTTTTGTCTCTGTCTTTTTTATATTTATCTTTATTGTGTATGTATATAAGTATGAAGAGCAACGTGTAACCGGAGTCAAATTCCATGTATGTGTAAAGACACATGGCCAATAAAGCTGATTCTGATAATACTAAATGGAGGCATCACACTTTTTGCCATCATTTTTCAAGTTATACGAAAAATATTAAATTATTCATGACATTCAGATGTATCTGTCCTGAGTTTGTTTCACCTAATTTGTCAAATTCAGCTCATTTTTGTTGTCTCTGCTGCTTTTTGCAATTAAGACTCACAATAAATGCACAAACAAGCCAGGCTCGACAATAACAGATAGATTGGTAACCAATTATTTGTCTTTGGTTGTCTCTGATGGCAACCACTTTTTTTAAAATATTTTTTACATTAGTGATAATACATTTTTGCTATTATAGACATGACCGTAAACAGACAACGCCGCACGAGACAATGCTGGACATGGTATTATTCATGTGCGCACATGCATGTGTTTAAGAGACTATGGTGAAGCAAAATTTGTTGTTTGACTGTGGGATTTGTCAGTTACTGTAATAAAGTTTTTACGTCACATTCTCATTATTAACGTATAACTGTATAGAATCTTAATTACAAAAATACAAGGTGACTAACAATGTCAACCATATTGTTGATGCCTGGTTGCAAGCCTGGCAACCACTTCTAAAATAAGTTAATTACTCCAGTATCCTTTTCATAAGTAAAAATATAGTTACCCTTTTTACTTTTTCCCAGTTAGTGAGTCCTTCAAATTTGTCTAAAAATAAAGTATACTGTATGTAATTGAACATTAGAAGGACCTTTTATCTTTGGCTTTTGCTTAAATCAGCATACAGAAAGCATGACTTGAATTTTCATCAACATGTGTGTAAGTCATAGCATCAGATTTGCAAGAGACATTGACCGGGCTTGCCGTGAGGCAGAGGCAGCTGTGTTTTATAATGCAGTTTGCATTCTCTATTCCCCATTTAATCCATTCCTCGGGACAGACTTCAACTTGTGACCCCTCTATTAGCCCTCATGCACCCGGCCTGGTGATTAGAGGAACATTAGGAAATTAAAGGCAAATTGCATTAACAGAGAAACAGATGGAGGTGCTGCTGAGGACCCAACATACAGGACAGGGAACCTGCTGATGCTCAGACTTTCCACCCTTACATTGACCAATGTAAGGTGCTTAATGCCAGCCCCAAGTAGCAATTTCTCAGGAGGGACATTTTGATGAAGGATAAGCCCTTTTAGTTGTGCCAGAGTGTTTTAATCTTGAAGTTTGGTTAGATGTATGGAAATACTTTAATGTTATTTTCACCCTCAAACTACTGTAGCATATCAAGTGTTTACCCCCAATCTGGGATTTTGAGGGAAAATGTGGATGAGACAAAATATCAAGACGCAGGTTTCAGTGAGGAAAATGTTTGGCCAGTCTTTCAAATGATGAATGAATCTCTCTTAATCTCATTTCCCCCCCACCTTGACCTGGTGTCCACACTTCATGTAGGAGGCAAACTATAAATTGCTATACCTAATATACATAAACATGTCATGGTGCATTTACTGCTCCTGAATATCTTTGGAAACGCATCACATTGCAAACTTAACCCTCATCCTACCAACTGGGGTTCCAAGCAGACCCTATCATTGCAATTTTGAGTTCAGTATCAGTTTGTTCCCAATGACTTCATGACATTGTTCTGTTTCAGGTTTGAATTAGTGTTTCTTTCTAATATTTTATTTTTATATATATATATATATATATATATACACATTCCTTTTCATTTCAGACTCATAGGTCCATATAGCAAAAAACAAATGCAATATATACAATGAAATACAATACGAGGACACCGGTATAATTAATTGCAGTTAAAAAGTAACTCATGGTTAAAAACATACAGACACTTGTTCCAATGTTTCCAGAAACAGGAAGAATACCTTGTATCACTCTGTGTTGGCTCAGTTAAGGCTTTTATGATTAAATTTTCTGAGTCATTTAATCTACATTTAAATTTGTAAATAAAATTCCTCAGCACAGCATGGAAAGTGGGGACATTACGAGTCACAAAAATATGATTTGCACTTGTCCATCTGGGAAGCTTGAGCAAGATTCTGAAAGCATCATTAAATGCCACCTAAAGGTTTTCATGTTTGCCTCACTATAACTGCACCACGGGTGGGCTGTATAGAGAGGAGTACAGTAGGCTCTAAAGAGAGCTGTTTTAACATCCTCTACACATGTGAAATTTACGTGCCAACATATTGGCTTGTGAATAAAGTTTGCAACACCGCCGCTGCACATCGTCATCATCACTTGGGCCATTCCTGATAATGTGACCCAAATATCTCACTTTGTCCACCACATTTAGCTCCTTGTCTCCCATGGAAAAAAGAAGGAAAATGTAGCTTCTCATCCTCCTTGGTTTTAGCTATCACGATAACACTTTTTTTAGAGTTGAATTTTATATTAATTTTAAATATTAATGTATTGGCCTATGTTTTTATAGATATAATGAATAGATATGTACAAATATTTGCCATGGGTTTTAATTTAAAGTATCACACACTACCGGGGGTAAGGGCATTTTGTCGGTCATTTTGAAGGAAACACATATTTCCTCATGTGCTCTGCCTGCTTTCTTCTTACGCATCTAACTTTTGTAAAACAATTTATTTTTCTTCAGATGACATTAATTACACAACAATTTATTCTTTGAGAAGAAATAACTAAGCAGTGTGCTATGATGGTTGTTTCTTACACTCTGTGTCCTTCAGGGTAGTCCTTGTATTTCAAATATGTTGGAAGGATGAGGGTTAAGATAGTCCGATTGCTTCAGTGGTTGTTTTTAGTTTCCAAGAAAAATAAGACAATTTAAGTTCATCTTAAAACCCCTTGTTGACGGTTGTCGCGAATTTGCATCAAACCTCTTCCGGTGTTAATGCAGCCAAGGTGACGTGTGCATCACACTATTGCCTGTTGATGCATAGTTTACACATACCAAGAATAGTATTGGATGAATTTTGCCGCCATTTTGTGGGCGGAGCAGAAACTACATCCGGTTGACGAAACCGGAAGTCAAGTCCTCAGACCTCATGTATTTTCGCGACTGAATCCGGTGTCAACCTCAAAATATAGGTAAGTTGTGCAAAGTTAAAAAATACCTACCAGTTTATTGGTTGCTTCTACTGCTAAATATATCTGAATAGACTAGATGTGACGAACATTGATGACGTAATTTGCAGATTTCGGTATGTCGCGTTTTAGCAACAACAGGCACAAATGGCTAAAAATGAATAGTATGGTATTTAGGTGCAATATTGTAGAAAATTGATTTCCTGTGCATATATTGACGTTTGGTTCATTGAATAAGTATTATATAATACCCAGGGGACTACAGATGAAAGGTTAAGCTATATATATTGCTTTATATTACATAGCTAACAGATGAAAGTTAGCTTATAGGTTTATAGTACTCTGGTACTGCTAAGGCGCTGTGCGTTATCCCTGTCAAATAAACAAATAAATATTACTATGCAAAAATAGAAATATAGACTATATGACAACTGTTGTAATTTGGTCGATGAGATAGGTGAGACTGGGTCGGTGAGACTGGGTCGCAGAGACAAAGTCATTCAGCAGTTGTGGAACACTCTGCTTTGATGCAAGGAAGAGAACTAAAGAGAGGCATATTTTGGAAGCAGCAATTTATATCTATCTTTTGAACATTGAAAGGCACACTGAGACTTTATACATTTTTTCTTTCGTTTTTTTCCCCAGAAAAACTAGTTGTTCCGCCCCATTCCCATTCATCAACCCTTCTTTTTTGAATGCATGAATATATACTTTATTAATCCTCAAGGGGATTTTTTTTTGTCATAGTAGCAATTTACAGACTAAAAAGAACATTAAAAACAACAGGGATGATATATATATATATATATATATATATATATATATATATATATACACACACACACGTGTGTGTGTGTGTGTGTGTACAACCACAAATATAATGCTGGGATATAAATGCAAAGTCTGCCCTTTATTTTTTGGCAGAACTAAATGGACACAACCACTTTCTATGGGAAGCGAGCTGATGGACTTCAAACCAGGGTTCCACTGAGTTTTGTTTTGCATTTACTGTATTCACGTGTTAAAAATGTATTAAAAAGTGCAATGTTTCAAACTGCTTTTGATAAATAATCTACATACCTGAGATTGGAAAATGTGTTAATTTACTATTATGCCCAATTATACCTAATGTTGCTAATTTGCATCAAACCTAAATTTTCATCTATCCTATGTGCTATATTAAAATGTACAATCTCCACTTAATTTAGCATCTGCATGAAAGCAAAACACACAAATAATATTTGTTTTATATAATTGCAAATAAATTCAGGCAATAAGAGGGACTAGATTTGAACCACTGTCATAAGTTAGGACCTACAAGCTTAGCCTACATAATTTATCCTCAATTTTCTCCCCTGATTGTCCATTCCCCTTCTGGGATAGCTTAAGAGACATATTCATATTTTAGATGTTGCCCCAGTAAAGATTGGGCTCATTGCTCATCCTCAGATGACACAGGCATGGTAATAAAAGGTGGCCTTTGAGCTTTGGAAGTTAGAGCCTGAATCATGTGCACCCGTATTGAATGAGAAGATAGGCGTACCCACTTAGTTTCCCCCTCAGACTCATGGGGAACAGAATATCATAAGTTGTATATTTCACAGAAACTAATAAATATGTATTTTTTTTTTATACTCTCACTCTTGGCCGCTGCTCAGTGACTGGAGATTTGGAAGTTGTGCTGAGGCTTTGACAGTGTGACAGTGCTGGAGGATTGTCAGATGTCTCTTTTGCCAAATATTTTCCTCAGTATCTACTCACAGATTTCCCCTGAGCCCACGTCTTCACAAACACAAGGCTCACACAGAAGCACCACCAAGGTGACATTTGTAAACAAATGCCACGGATTAATGTAATCATAGCTTCCATTATTTTATATCTATGTATATCCTTTTATAAGTATTTTTTAACGATAAGCTGCCAACATTTAAGCAGCTTGAATGATGGAGGTGAAACCATGTCTAGCACCATACAGTATTTATGATTTTACTGATCTATTCAGATTTTACTGATCTATTCAGATTTCCATTTTCATGCAGCAAACCATAGTCCTAATATTAAGTGAAGACGTCACCTCTACATTACATTACAACAGCAGACTTTCCCTCTCAGCAGCATAATTCCCCTCTTTCTATCGACTTGATATCATAGTATTTCATTTTGACTGCACAAAAATTTAGGAAAAAAGGAATTATTTTACAGATTGACACTGTAAAGCGAACAGTCTGCCTGCTGCAGAGAAAATACATAAAACTGAGATTAAGTCGATTTATGTCTGAACGACTCATCCACAAAGAAGATCCCAATGCTTCATGTGTCAAGTTTATGCCTACTCTTGCTAAGACTTTGATAAATCAAAACAATCAATACATATTTAGAGTTATAAGGGCTCACATGCGGCAAATAGTACCGGTTTACATATTTGTTATTCCTGTCCAATATTTAGCCACCTCTAAACTGCATTTTATTCTCCGCTAACTCCTGAGTTAAACTGCATTTTATTCTCCGCTAACTCCTGAGTTAAATAATGTGTCTACTTCTGAAGCTTGCGAGATGTTCCAATTTATCAACTAACTTTGTCGGACTACCAATTGATGTTAGTCCGCTAATTCAGTCAGTTTGGAGTTTATTTGCTGTAATTTGGTCAATGAGATAGGTGAGACTGGGTCGCAGAGACAAAGTCATTCAGCAGTTGTGGAACACTCTGCTTTGATGCAAGGAAGAGAACTAAAGAGAGGCATATTTTGGAAGCAGCAATTTATATCTATCTTTTGAACATTGAAAGGCACACTGAGACTTTATACATTTTTTCTTTAGTTTTTTTCCCCAGAAAAACTAGTTGTTCCGCCCCATTCCCATTCATCAACCCTTCTTTTTTGAATGCATGAATATATACTTTATTAATCCCCAAGGGGATTTTTTTTTGTCATAGTAGCAATTTACAGACTAAAAAGAACATTAAAAACAACAGGGATTATATATATATTAAAATAATAATAAAAAAAATAGCTGGGATGAAAACTATGTACAGCGCAGAGTATTATTTTGGAAATTAAACTTAAACAATAGAGAAGTGCAAATATGCAAAGTATGTATGTGGAAGTGTATATGAAGTCTGTGAAGTGTAGATAAACATAAATGTGTACAGTGATTAATCAATCTACAGAGGATCTGGCAAGAGGTGACTTATTGTAAAGTCCTAATGCCATAGGCAGGACTGTTTTCCCGTATCTGTCCTTGTGACAGCGGAGCTGGATGAATCTTTTGAAGAAAGTGCTCCGCTGACCCTGCAGTAGGTGGTGAAGAGGGTGGTCCAATATGGACAATAATTTCCAATATGAGTTGTCCAATATGGACAATAAGGGTTGTCCAATATGGACAATAATTTCTTCAGTGTCCTCCTCTCCACCGTCTGTTCAGATACTCCTGCTTTCAGCCGATGATGGAGCTGGCCTTCTTAACCAGTTTGTTAAGTCTGTTGGTGTCACCGGCTCCAATGCTGCTCCACCAGCAGACAACGGCGAAGTACATGGCACTGGCCACAACCGACTGGTAGAAGATCTCCAACATCTTGCTGCACACATTGAAGGATCTCAGAATCAGAATCTGCTTTAATGGCCATGTAAGTTTGCACATACATAGAATTTCACTTCGGCTTCACTTTGCTCTTCGTACTTATACAAACACAATATACAATAAACAAGATAAATATAAAAAATTACATTAAAGACAGTAATCAAAGGTGGTCGAGGGGGTAGTGTTGGGGGGCTCCTCCTGAAGTCCACTGTCATCTCCACAGTCTTGAGCTTGTTCAGCTCTACGTTGTTCCACACCAGAGGACCAGCCGTTCAACCTCCCGTCTATACGCAGACTCATCGCCGTTCCTGATAAGGCCGATGACCAGTGTTCCCTCTAAGCTCCGCGCAGGCCAGTCGAAGTGTCCGCGCAATAGATTTTTCAGACCGCGCACATTTTTCAGACCGCACAAACAATTTTTTTTCAGGGGTTAAAAATCTTTTTTGCGCCAGTGTTTCTGAGATAGGAGTGAGCCATCTTCACAATAATAAGATCTTTGATGTGACGTGTCGAGTCTTCTTGGCCAATCAGCGTCCCGTTTCTCGACATGCGCTCTCTGTACCTCTGCTAGCGCTCTGCCTCCGTTAGCGCTCTGCCTCCGTTAGCACCCCCGCTGTCCTTCTCCGGGCGCCAGGAGCGAAGCTCGCCCAGAGCGCCACATGAGCTCGGGCCGGCGCTGTTTAGGCTCCTCTTGGCAGGCCCTGCTCCAGCAGTTATAGGCTACCATGGCGAAAAGAAAGGCAGAGCAGGTGCCCCAGAAAAAGGTCTGCCTAACGTTCAAACATGAGTGGCTAGATGAAATAGTCCAAACTGACACAAGCCGGATGAAACTTTCAGACATATTTAAATATGAAGAATATGAAGTTATTAAATTGTTTATATAGGCTACCTTTAGGAAAAATGACACCATGTCAATTTAATAGGCCTATAATTATTGTTAAGCACTGCATTAGCATTTTTCTTTCAATGAAGTTCCACTTAAATGTTGTACCTGCTGAGAAATGACTAAACACCTTTGATACTTTTATTTTTTAGATATATCATTATCAGTCATAACCAGTGAACCAGTCATAACCTCCCCTTATTGAAGTTCAACAAAGATCCTTTAAGTTCAACTAAACTGACTGGTAAAACACCATCATTCAAATGTTCCCAAAGTCCAGCCATTATAAAGGATATTGAATAAATATCAACAGAAGAAAAAAAAAAAAGGTCAGTGCTGAAAAAAATTAGAGGGAATATTGCCGATGACCGTGTACGTGAATGTGTCGTGAGCAAACTTCAAGAACGTAATAGACGGGTCCTCTGAGGTGAGCTGGGAGAGTTTGGGTTGCAGAACCTCCGGGATGATAGTATTGAATGCCGAGCTGAAGTCCACAAACAGAACCCTTGCATATGACCCTGGGGAGTCGAGGTGTTGCAGTAAATGGTGCAGTCCCGTATTGACTGCATCATCCACCGACCTGTTTGCGCAGTAGGCAAACTGCATGAGGTCCAGCAGGAGCCCTGTGATGTCCTTCAGGTGGGTCAACACCAGCCTCTCAAAGGACTTCATGACCACAGACGTCAGGGAGATGGGTCTGTAGTCATTTAATTCTGTGATGGAGGATTCCTTGGGGACCGGGATGATCATGGAGCGCTTGAAGCAGGAAGGGACTTCACATAGCTCCAGTGATCGGTTGAAGATCTGCGTAAAGATGGGGGACAGCTGGTCAGCACAGACTTTCAGGCAGGAGGGGGATACGCCATCTGGGCCCGGAGCCTTCCTGATCTTCTGAGCCGATCCTCAGTGCCGGTGGATCGGGGAGGTGAGAAGGAGGCAGAGAGTGGAGATGATTGTTTGATGATGGGGCAGTTGGACGGGGTGCAAGTGGGCTCTAAGCTTCCTTAGGAAAAAGACCAGACTCAACTCCTTGTACCCAGCGTTGATGTTGGCCTTCCAGTTACGTCAGCTGTCAATGGAGACACCCAGGTACCTGTACTCCTCCACTATGTCTACATCCTCTCTCAGAACACTCAGAGGTCTCGGAGCCGTCGCCTTCCTCCTGAAGTCAACCACCATCTCTCCGGTCTTGGTCACGTTCAGCAGCAGGTGATTCTCACCGGCCCACTCCACAAAGTCACTCACTGCTGCCCTGTACTCCTCCTCCCATCCATCCCTAATACACCCGACCACTGCAGAGTCATCAGAGAACTTCTGCAGATTGCATGACCCCTTGTTGTACTGGAAGTCAGTGGTGTACAGGGTGAACAGGAGGGGAGACAGAACCGTTCAGAACAGAGGTTTTATAATGTCTGTTGAGCCCAGAAGGACAGGCTTTGATAATGATGCTTGACCCAGTATGTGGGTTTCAAGCAGCCAAGCTCTCATAGATAATTCTTCCTCTCTTTCCCTGTTTGTGATTAAGTAGTTGGCACGTCGCAACTCCAATAGTGCCCAGAAATTTGATTGTGTTAACGCGATTGGGGTGAGGTCGGGGACTGCAAAGACCCATGGAAATTACCCCACAGGGATAAGTGATGGCTTCAAAGTAAATCAAACTGAAAAGAGACCTTCTCTCCTTAACATGTCCCTGCTGTGATTTCAAGCCATTTTATGGAGTTTAAAGACACATCACAGGAGGCTGTTTACTGCTCTCTCTTTCCCCCTTCCTCCTTCCCTCACTGTGTGTGTGTGTGTGTGTGTGTGTGTGTGTGTCCTCACTCAGGTTGATCTGTTAGGAATTTTAAAATTTAGTTTCAGCATTTTTCCGGCACATATTCTCAGTGTATAGGGCCATTGTATTAAAGTATTACGTCTCTATCTGTCTCAGAGAACCATCTAATAGCCAATTTCATGCAAGAATGATGAAGACAAAAGTGGACGGTTATTAGTGGAAAGGAGAATAGTTTGGTGTCACACCTCAGGGATCTTTGATAAGTAGTGAACAGGTGTAACTATGGGCAGTGGCAGCGCTGTAAGACAGTGGAAGGGCCTCCTTATCTTGGTAGTAAAGTAAACAAACCCATGACAAGGCAGTGGCATGTCTCCCAGATTAATACACACAAACACACAAAGAAAATGGATTGACAGTCTTTTTTGTGTTGGATCTTCCCCGCACAGAACTATAGACTGGGTTGACATTTCAAATGTTTACATCAAAGCATAGAGCACCGTGCCTGTCTGGATGACTGGTACACCCATTAGCCTCTTTACATATGTCAACATTCCCAGGAAGAGCACACAGATCAAAGGAAAAACACAGTTGAGGGTACTTAAAAAGGAGGTTCTTCTCAAAGTAGACAAATGAAAGAAAGGGGAGAATTAGCATTTAACCAGTAACAGCCACTTAATAAAAGCTTTCACATTTTCTTACGGAGAAAAATGCTTTGCTCCTCCACCCTTAGCCCAAACTATTTCATGTCTTTCTAAATACTGACAAAGCCATCTTTTGGGCCAAATTGCGACTTGACACATCGCAAGTGAAGAGGTCTTAATTAATTTGTGATTGTATTGAGCATGTATTGGGAGAAATATAAACTGTGTAGATGCAATGGGGCCTATGACTTTGTTGTTGTATCCCATAGAATACATTATTTAGAAGGTACAATTAATAAAATCAGACATTAGTCTAATGCTTATATTCCGTCAGTTATCTGTACATGGGTATTAAGCTCTGCGAGTTCCAAGCTTGAAAAGAGGCATTTATATCCTATGAGCAGCATTATCATTGTAAATATCAGAGAACGTATGAACAAAATTAATTGAGAAGAATCAAAAAGACTGAGTGTTACCTGTTAAGTGTAACAGGCAAAAAGCTTAAACCAACTTTTGTGTTTGTGTGTTTTATTCAGTCAATCATTACAATATTCTATATAATATACAAAACAGAAAGACTGAAAAGGTATTGGTAGAAGCAAATGCTTATACATTCATATCCTAAATTATTATTATCAATTAAATCAGATAATTAATTCAAAATGAAGAAAAAATAAATATATACATGCATACATATAAATACATCTTCCATACACATGCATTTCATTCACACTTGTAACCCTCAAAAATTGTTTTAGAAATAATCCTTTTGAAAACCAAAAATGAGTTGATCGTTCTTACATCCATTTTAGCGTTGTTCCATAACTGAACTCCTACAATAGAAACACATCTTCTTTTAATCCCTGTTTTAGCTTTTTGTAGAATAAACTTACAAACATCTCTCAAATCATATTTACACTCATGTATTGAAAACAACCTTTGTACACAGTCTGGCAGTGACTTTGCTTTAGCTCTGTAGATTGTCTGCATTATTTTATAATATACCAAATTATTACATTTCATAACATGTGATATGTAAAACAAAAGAGTTGTGTGCTCATAGTAGCCAGCATTATTCATGATGCGTATCTCTCGTTTTTGTCACAAAACTGTAGAATTTATAGATGTTTTTAAAAGTTGACCCCCACACCTCCACACAATAAGATAAATATGGAATCTAAGTGAGCAATACATTATATACAAGGCCTTAGAAGTTAGTACATCTCTACATTTATACAGTATTGCTATTGACTTGGAAATTTGACCATTTATATATTCAATATGTTGTTTCCATGTTACTTTATGATCAATCACAACCCCGAGGAATTTTGTCTCAAACACTCTTTCAATTTTATCAACACAGAATTTTAATTCAATATCCCCCTCTAATTCCATTTGATTTCCAAAAACCATGAATTTTGTTTTCTTTATATTAAGAGATAATGTATTAACATCAAACCAAGATTTGATCATTTCTAGCTCCTTTTCAATAACAAACAAAAGTTCCTTCAATCGTTTTCCTGAACAAAATAAGTATCATCAGCAAAAAATGACACATTTTAATAATTTAGTAACATTACAAATATCGTTAATGTGAAGTATAAAAAGTATTGGACCAATCACTGATCCCTGTGGTACTCCACAGGTGACCTTCCTAAATCCAATTTTTGCACAAATAATTTCTCTAATATTTTAGAAAATTGAGGAAGAAAGGATATTGGTCTATAATTATCCATGTAATGCTTATCTCCATTTTTAAATATTGGTATTACCTTTTGCACCCACAAATGATCATTGACATCATCAACAATACTTTTTAAATCATCCACTTTGGAGAGCTGTTTAGAAAATAACATGGAAATTCAGATTTGTCGTCTTTATTTCGGATAATCTGATTGATTACTTTCCAAGTTCTTTGAATATTGTTTTTACTATCCTCTAGTATTTTATTATAGTATTCCTTCTTCTGTGATCTCATAATGGAAGTCAGTTTATTCTTATAAAACTTATATTTTCCTTCACTTTCATTGGTTCTCAGTTGTAAATATTTCTTGTAAAGTAAATGTTTATTTGTACATGCTCTTTGCAGAATTTTAGTCATCCATGGCTTTATATGTATCCTTTACCCTGCAGCTTCTAATAGGACAATGCTTATTGTATAACTCCAAAAATATGAAGAAAAAAAATGCATCATAGGCCTGATTAGGATCATCAGCATACACCTCATCCCAGCTGTTGTTTTTAAGTTCCATCTTGAAAGCCTCAATTCTCTCTCAGGTGTTCATATTCTTACCAATTTACAGGCAGGCTCACTTAGGCCAACTGAACAGTTAACCTTTACGTTGTTAATTTGTGTTTGTTCCATTTTAACAGGTCAATATTAAAGTCACCACAAACAAAAAGAGATATTTTTAGAAACTTTACCAAAAATATCAACTAAGGTTTTCATAAATTGGACAATGCAGGAACCAGGCGTTCTATATATGCAACTCAAAAATATTCTCTTAAAATTAGTAGAATGAATTTCAATCGTCAAACTCTCCATAATATCATCAACAACTGTGCTATCGATTACCTTACATTGAAAGTCTTTCTGTACATAAAATGCTACACCACCACCCCTCTTATTGATCCGGTTTCCTATGAACATATCGTACCCTTGTATGACAAAGTCAACACCCTTTGCATTTGTTAACCCTGGGTTAGTGGGTCAAAAATGACCCGATGAGGTTGTTTTCTTGAAATATCTTCGTAATGAAAAATTGTTATCATTTCATATTCCTGGTATTCCTCAAAAAACATGTTTTTGATATAATTCCATTTACATTTTTAACTTACCTGTTATACATTTTAAGAAATTGTAGTTTTTGTACTACTACCCCAAGCTTCCATAAGTGGGTCAAAAATGACCCGCATGCATTTTCTATGAAATCCAATGGGAACGTTTGATTCTTATCAACTGTGGCTGTCAGGAATACATTTGACTGTGCACCACACAGACTATATCAGAAGTGTCACCCCTCAGGAAGATTATTTTACACAGCAAGAACTGATACGTGTAAGTATTATCTTCATATAATATTGTGTGTGTCTTTCATGATAGTTGTTATTATTACTTCTCAACAAATTAGCCTACTTTATAACTAAGTTAGCTAACATTACTATTACTATATGTAATGTGTGTGTGCGCGTGTCATTCATGATTGTTGTGCAAAAGAGTATGTTATTATTTCTCAACAAATTAGCCTAGTTTATAACTAGCTAACTAAGTTAGCGAACATTACTATATGTAGTGTGTGTGTGCATGTATTTATTTATATAGCTACATATTGATCTATTGAAAACATTACTCTTATGTTTCCTCATCCAAGGTGTCATGGCTGCTAGATACACAACTGAAATGGTCCTACAGATGCTGATGAATGATGATGATGATGATGATGATGATGATGGAGAGGCAGTAACAGGGTTGGACTCCGAGTCTGACATTTCGGATGATGGGGACCCCGACTATTGTCCAGGTGGCAGTGGCAGTCATCCACCTGGAAATCCAACTGAACAGGATCAATCTGACTCAGAAGATTCCTCTTCTGTGTCCTCTGAAGAAGAAAGTGTTCAAATCATGTCCAACAGAATGAGTCGGAAGGGCTCTTACTGGAGCGAGTTACCTCCCACCCAGGGCAGAACACAGAGCCACAATATCCTCAGAAGTCGGTCAGGGCCTGCATAGGGCTTAGCACCACTGTCTCACCAAAAGATACATGGGAGCTCTTTATCACTGATGATATAATACAAGAGGTGGTGAAGTGCACAAACTTGGAAGGACGGAGAGTAGCACCAGCTAGAGGAAAAGAATGGAAAAATGTCACCAAAGATGAATTCATAGCCTTCATTGGATTGACCCTGCTTGCAGGAAGTGAGAAGAACTGGGATGTATCAGTCCGTGAGCCCTCTACATAATCCCATGTACAAGGCCACTATGGCTATTGGAAGATTTGAAGACATTCGCCGTACCATGCGCTTTGATGATAAGAGGACCAGAGCCTTCCGACTGGAAACAGACCATATGGCAGCCATCCGCTATGGTTAATTTTTTTGTAAAATAAAGATATTTCAAACATGAAATCATTCTTCTGTGGTCCTAAATATAATACTAAATATTATATTAGTGATTATTCTTAACCAAAATGACAAAAAATGGCATAAAAACACAATGATTTTAAATAGTCTTTAATTTCATCAAAATTTGAATAGACTTCTACTATTAAAATGTATGATAGAGAAACCATCCACATTTAGATTATTAAACTGATACTCAGTATAATATTCAGAATTTGATTTATAATCATAATACAAATTTGCCTCAGGATCAATGTTATTTTCAACACTAAATGATTTATGTTCAGTCAGATTTAGAAAAATCCACATACCACAATGCCGAGGAGGGATTGCAATTATCTGTGAACTCATATTTTGAATGCGTCCCAAGTTGCTAAAATTCAGAGGGGCACAACCAAGTCACGCGACCACGATTATGTATTTTTCCGCTGTGCACGCCTTGCACCAGCTTCACTACAGCGAGTGTAAACTAAGCTTGAACTCCGCCTGTGCTTTTAGATCTGAATTCCGTTACCCGACACAGATACACTCTAGTTTTGAAAGGTGGCTTAGTCAACAGATCAATTTCATTGAAACAATTCTACGTATGTTTTGCTTAATGGGGTGCGAGGCCAATACATAGCAGCTGTCATTGTTGTGTAGTCCGAAGGCAAATATGTCACTGACATCTTTGAAAATACGTGTAGTACGAAGTATGTGGTCCAAGGCCTCCAGCCATTCTGTGTTGTTGAACAAGAACCATTTAGAGATTTTGTGAAGGAACTGCAGCCTAATGCAAAAATAATGATACAGCTGATCCTGCGCTCCATGATTGATAATGCCTCCAAGGAAATGAAGAAGGCGGTGACTGAGGCCATGAGGGGAGTTGACCATATCGCCACCACCACCGACTGTCAGAAGGTGAAGTTTCATTGGTGTTACTGCCCATTGGATTGACCATGACAGTCTCAAAAGATGCTCAGCATGAGAACAACAAAGAAGTCGGAAGTGATGGTGATGCATCTCAACCAGGAGAGGATAAAGAGGGGGGTGAAGAAGTGGAGTTTGTTGATGTGTCAGCACTTCTGAATGAAGATGATGGTTTGGAGTTCCAGTTTCCAAAGCACCAGCGCTGTGCTTGTCACCTACTCAACCTAATATCTACGGTTGATGCCCAGAAAGCAACATCCAATGAGGCATTCAAGTGTACTGTTCAACATTTGGCAAGTGTAATGCACTTTGAAACAAATGTGGAAGATCCACACTTGCAGCCAAAACTGTTGAAGATGCTTGCTCCCTCCAACTGCTGTGCCCGAATGCTACCAGGTGGAACTCCTTGTTCCTGGCAGTGGAAATACTGCTGAGGGTAGTCAAAGACAAGGGAGAGTGGGCCATCAAAGTCATCTGCACAGACCTAAAGGTTCCGATGTAAGTAAGAATTATGTATGTTATTTTATTATTTCATCATAATCGAACATAATGTCTTGAATGTCTCTAGAACTGTGAATGTGTTTCCCCACCTTTTCTTGGGCACTAATTTCATAATGTATCCCAATTTCCACTTATCATTGATCCATTTTAGTTAGTTACTCATCCAGCAATTTTTTGTTGAATCTGATGAAATGGTTATTTGTTGTTATAAAACAGTGTTGTTGTTTTTGTTTTCATCACAGGTTCAATCCAGCTAAACTTGCATTCATCAGAGTATGCCGCTGCCATGAGCCCAGTCGCCCAGGCAACCAACATCTTGCAAGCAGAGGCAAATGCCCAGATGGGGTGGTTGCTTCCAACAATCAACCTACTGACCGCCAAACTTAACAGAGTCAAGTTGCCATTGAAGCACTGCGAGCATTTGGTGGATGCTCTACAGGTGGGAATAAAGAATCGTCTTGGCCACATGTCAGGAGAACCTGAGTTGATCGCAGCTGCGATTCTTCTTCCAAAATTCCCAACAACCTGGACAAAGGATGACAATCAGAATGGGTAAGACAATGTTGTGTTTTTTAAGCTTTGTTGGTCAAATTTAGACTTGCACAGTGTAAAAGAAATAATTGTTTATGTGTACATTACAATGCACAAGAAATATGAGAATTAATAAGGGATACTATTATGAAGGATTTGTAATTGTATGCATATTAAGGTCACTGTTTTTGTTACTGTATAATGATCAATGTAGGAATGAATGCTAGACAAAGTTGCATATTGCCTAGAGCAAGTGAACTATCACTTTAAGGAATTGTAGTTCTCTTGTTCGCCTGAGGTGGCGGAGCTGAACATTGACTTTTGAGATGACAGAATCAACCCTTTTCTGAAGCAGAAGAATAGCTCCGCCCCTGAGGCTGCAGGCCCAATGAACATGGAGATTACTGCAAAGGTGTTATATAATAATTATTAGTATAACTCATTTTGGACTCTGGACATTATTCCCCACACCACCTCTCTTTTTTTAAGAGCATGGGGATAGTGAAAAATCCACAAATCAATTATGGATGCATTGACCGTGCATGAAACTAAATATATAAACCTCAAATTAAAACAAACTATTTAGTAAGAAACCTTAGGTTGGGGTCATGACATGTTAGAAAGTTGTATTAATCCTATCATTTATATTTTCACCCTCACTATATTTCAGGAATGGACTACATCAAGTAGCACATGGAAGAGCCCTACCTGCAGCTAGGTGATGCCACCATGTCCAGTTCATCTGATGAAGATGACTTCATCTCTGCCCTGCAGTCTCTCAAGCACAAGACAGCACCAAACAACTGGATGGATATTTGGCCTGTTCAGCAGATCACATGAACTTGCTGAAATCCTTCCCAGCTGTGCGCAAGCTGTCTGTGTAGCTCAGGGGTCAGCAACCTTTCCTATCAAAAGCCATTTTGCCCTTTTTTCCACACAAAAAAATGTCTGGAGCCGCAAAAGCTATTTGATATCACAGCTTCTGAAGTTTTATATATAGTCATAATAAAAAAAACTAGTGTGTTGTATTTATGAAATTATAGAACAAGAATAAAGACAATTTTTGACATTGTATTGCTATTTTACCTGTTTATAACTATCAAACTCTTATGAAGAGAAGACTAAAAATAGTCATGTGTCAGCTACATTGAGATCAATTAAAAGCACAACTATGCAAACCTTGAATACTGTCTATAAATGTGGCTCATGTGGTAGGTTCAATCCCTGTCTTCACGTGAGTTTAACATTTTAAATGCATATCTTTTGCTACGTGAGCTCCGAAAACGGAGGAGGACGGATCCGTTTTTACTAGCGGACGCCTCAGTGTCTCATGAGCTGACACAGAACCAGCAGCAGTAGTTGAGTTTGGAGACTTGATCAGCTTCCTGAAAGTATATTTACTTTGCTCAGTTTACTGCAGCAGTTGAGGAATCGCTCTTCTGCAGCTTGACACCTTTCAGCAGATGCTTGTTCTGGAAGAGTCTTTCAACATTACATTTTTAGTTTTTTGCTAATTTCTCACCAAATAAAGCAGACAGGTCAGCAGCATCGTTGGCAGTGAAAGCAAATTAATACGTCCACGCAGAATTAAACGCTCCACTTTCCTCCGTGACTTTTCTTTTTTATTTATTTATCCGTTGATAGTTTAGCGAGGGCGGGGTTCTGAATCACGAGTAGCCACCTGCAAGGAAAGAGGCTTGACAGCTACGTGACAGGATGTGACGCACATTTTAGTTAAAGAAATATTTAAACATTAATTTTGATTTTTAGTGACCCAATATTACCTAAAACTCCAAGATAAGAGGAATTCCCTTTAAAAGTTTTTTCACTGGGCCAAAAAAAAAAGAATAAAATAAAAACATCTTTTTTTTTGTCAAAGCCTCAGGGAGCTGCAACAGACGGGCTAAAAAGCCGCATGCGGCTCCGGAGCTGCGGGTTGCCGATCCCTGGTGTCGCTGAACACACCTCTACCTGTCTCAGTGGCCTTTGAAAGACTATTTAGCATCGCAGGACTAGTCTTCAGCCCAAGAAGAGCGAGACGGAATTCTCGCAATTTTGAAAACCAACTTATTGTGAAGATGAACGGGACATTTTTCAGTTTCAAGTAATGACTTGGTTGTTACTTTCAGTGCTGCTTTAGTATGGATCATGTTTTGAGACCATTCACCGCAAGCGCTGCCTGCGGAGAGCACACAGCATTGTCAGGGACACCACACACCGCAGCCATAGACTGTTTCCCCTTCTCCCCTCTGAGAGGCGCTATGGAAATCTTCGTTCCAGAACCAGCAGGCTCAGGAACAGTTTCTTCCACTCAGCTGTCAACATCCTTAACTCGACACCACAATGATAGCCCACCTCCCACACACACCAGACACCTTCCTTCAATGTCTATACACACTTTGCTGTTTGTATTATTACATATATATATTACCAGTTATTGTTTGTTTTGTGTAAACACATGAAGCTCCAGTGTAAGTTCAGACAGGAAGATGACTGTCAGAAGAGTCATAGACTCTATCAGCTGTTAACTCTTGCAACCCTGAAGTAATTTTCCGTAGATTTTCTCGATTTGACATAATTTCCTAAATTCCCCTTTTAAGGCACTTAAAGGCATATAAGATACACCCATGTTTTACATCATAAATTGCAAAACAATCTCAGCTCTACGTAATGAGGCACCATGACTAAAGCTGAGAAATGGAATCTCGATTTTTGGAAATTCTTCATATCTCTTGTGAAAACATAACTTTACTCAGGTGGTATATAGGTCTTGATGATGGAAATTGGTTTACCAAATGTTTTAGGTTCACAAAAGCAGTGAACTATCTGAATAAAATGGTAGATACATGTAAATAAATGTATAAAACCACATTTCTTATCGTTTTTTTACCTTTCACCAAGATTATAAAAATGGGACTGAGAAATGACTTCATACTGCAGATAAAGCTCCATGGGGTGTGTGCAAATGAAAATGACCATCACAACATTATTTTTTTTTAAATAAAAATATGTATTATACATTAAAAATGTATATTTACACAATATACATGTTCAGAAATAGAAAACAGACCCGGGCTGGTGGGGATGGCTGTGCTAGAGGGGCTGGTGTTGGTGAATCCTCTCTGTAAAATAAATGACTAGATAATACTAAGTTCATACAGTTTGAACAGTTCAACAGGTGTACCTGTGCAGCTGAGTTATGTACATGGTGAGCAGTGTCCGGGTCGTCGTCAGTCTGTCCTGGTGGCTGGAGCGAAGCTGCATGTTGTCCACTGCTGCAGATGTGAATCCTCTCTGTAAAATAAATGACTACTGATCACTACTAAGTTCACTGAAAGAAAGATTGCACACCAAAACCCGTAACCAGAGCTACCAACTCTCACGGTTTCGCCGTGTGACACACGCTTTTGCATGTTTTCACACACACTCACGCCACACAACCAATTTCTCACGGCAAAATTTTTTTCAGATTTTGGGCCGAGGCGCGTTCGTTCCTTTTCAAACTCCCCGACGATAGATGACGCTAAGGAGCGCATCTGTAAACTTATTCGCTGCATAGACATCCTATTTAACCCAAAGAGTCCCGAAGTTAGCAATAGAAGAAGATTTTCAAACAGACACAACCGCGGGAGAAACTCAGGAGGAGCAGAGACTAAGGCAGACCTGGGCATCTTACGGCCCACCCAGTCTGGCCCGCGTGAGGTCAATCAAACGGCACTGCTTTTACTTTGAAGGCGATTTATTTATGTGTGCGCGCGCGCGTCACGCCGGCGCACTAATGAAAGAACCCAAATGCACGACCCGAGGCAGAGAGTAAAGTTCACAAAAATTCCTTTATTGATAAAGGTAATATTGCAACAGGATAGAGTCTCTGGAGAAGGACCGCCGAAGGTTCTCCCGATGTAACTGGGGAGGGACTGAGGCCGGTCGGCAAGGCTCTGACCCGCTGTGGTGAGAGCAGCTGTCTCACTCAGAGGAGAGTAGAATCGCCAATGTAAACAGTCCAGGGTCATTCACAGGAAGGCAGTCAAACTCGGCAGAGGTACAGGCAGGCATCGGGCTTACTCGGAAACGAAGGGACGTCGGAATCAGAACAGGATATCAGGCAGGAAAACCGCTGGTAAGTTGACTCACAGGTGAAGAAAAACGAACTGGCCACGAGACAAGTGAAGCACAGAGTATATATACACACTGGGAGGGGAGTTAACGAGACACAGGTGAAACACATCAGGGCAGGGAGAGGTAATCACACATGAGGAAGTAAAGACAGCAGACATGACACAGGAGGATGATTTCAAAGTAAAACAGGAAATGACAAGACAACAAAATAAAAGCACTATCGTCTAGTGACGGTTGTGACAGCGCGCGCGCTTATGCAGCCTCACTACGGGCAGTGTTGCCGACCTGGAGACTGAAGTGAAAGCGCATTGTTATGCAGTTTCTGTCGTGAGACCCCCGCCTCCCAAGGAGCCTCCAGATTGAAAATTAATCGTGCAAAGCCGCCGCGGATCTGACCTGCAGTCTGATCCACTATGGCAGAGCACTTTATGTCAGGATCTTCACTCTTCTCTCAAAGAGGAGAACGTTCCTCACATGAGGAAAGATGCTCAGAAGATGTTGGTTCTCTTTGGATCTACCTACATAAGAACAAACATTCTAGTAATGAAGTTCAACAGATCAGATCCTCTCTCACTGATACCTGTCAGCTGTCCTTCATCTCCACCTCATTCAACCAGACTTCAGGGCCCTATTTCTCGTACCTGGCTTACTGAGTTAGCGGGCTAATTGTCAGGATAAGATGACGTAGGTCAGTCGTTCTCGGTTTCTCGAAGCAAGCTTAGATTAATCACCATAGCAACACATCCAAAAATTTAAACCTGCTCCCGGGCAGGCTTACTGAACTTCACTGGATAAGCTGGCCACTCCCACCGGACAAAAAAAGCAGCTCACTTCCTCATTGATGAAGGAGCGATATTAGTTTTATAGGGAGAGAGTTCTTCCAGATCGCCAGGATCCATCCTTTACCTCATCATGACTTCCTGTACGCGGCGATATAGATTTTGCCGGCAAGAAATAATTTATTTCCGAGAGCTTCTCGAGCCGCGGACATTGATCACCACAGGCGCAGCTGATCGCCCGTCTCAGACAGACTATCAGCCGCTGCATGCCGCGCTGTTCTTAAGTTTATTTAGCTCTTAAGAAACTTATGGATGTGTTGAAAGCACTCATAAATATATGATAGTGCTATTAGTACACCATACATATCATTATTGTAGAACATGATTAAGGTGATCGTGATGAGAATACAGAGAATCACACATAATTTATTTTCACTGCTTCAATTGATTGAATTTCTGATTATGAATAATGCATACATACTGATCCGCCCATACACATATTCAAACTCATATACACATATATAGTACATGATTCATACGTGCATACAGTACATATATCCTCATAAGTATATACTTATTCGTAAATATAATCTGATTGATTTGGGTGATGAAGCACTTCAAATTAGCCGATACATTTTCCCAACACTGACGCATTTAACTTGTCTGATATATTTGCGACGCTTATGTCTCGCAGCGGGGGCGCTGTTAAAGTTGCGTTCACAGCAACAACGTTGCAAAAACGTTGGAATATTCGCAACGCGTTTGCTGTGAGTGACTACGGTATTGACTTCCTCATATGCCTTCATGATCATCTCCTGCTTCTCAGTAGAGAGATAAAAAGAGGTTCCTCTGAGTTTATTTGCCATTGTACTGTTAGAACATCATGGTGTCAGTGCTCCATTATTATACCTTCTGAAGAGAAGCGCGCGCGCATTTATCCAGATGACTGACGTCTAGCTAGAATTAACGAGACCGTTTCAGCGCGGATCAGCCCTGAAGAAACCCAGATAGCCTGATGTCAATCATCTCGCTAATTTAAGCTGGAGATTAGGACATTTGCTTGACTTTGTTTAGCCAGGTACGAAGAATACCCCCCAGTGCTCTAGTTCAAGACAACACAGACTGGACTTTTCTCAGAGTAAGAACAACTGAACTGGTAAACATCAAAAGCACTTATTGCTTTTGTTTAAAGTTAATAAATTGCTGGTCTTTAACATACATATTTAAGGTACGGTTTACATTTTTTTAAACTTATTTTCATAGCCTTATTGCAACATGTGTTCTTACCAGTAGCAGCTCAAAACAATATAATTTACAGTTTTTTAATAAAGTAATATCATTCATATTGAGTTAATTGAATTAAGTTCAGACTATTGGTTCGGCCCTTCACAACGGTCCAAATTTCTCATGCGGCCCCTTGGGAAAATGAATTGCCCACACCTGGACTAAGGTATGTTAATGACATGTGGTTCTCAAGCGCTCTTTGGTGACGTGGTTGATTACATTACTGTCTTCTGTCCATCATCGTATAAAGACCGCCCTGACAATTTGATTGGTCCGAACAATTTTCGATTTTGGATAATTTCTCCCCAACAGAGTAGTGCCAGACCGAACTTCCAGACCTCAAATGTTGTGGGCGGGGCTAAGTTCGGCTGGTACCAGGCTACATCTTTAGCATACCACCCAAAAATCCACTAGAATGCATGAAATAACATCTACTTAAACCAAAATGTCCTGGGGGTGGACCATCAGCTATGTCTTTGCTTCAGAGAATGTAACCAATGTTGTCCATCTCCAGTAGGCTGCCCCATCAACGACTTTGGGCCCCACAAACCACCAGGATGCAGGGTACAACATGGGGACAACGCAAAATTAATTCCAATTTTCTGATATTTGAGCCACCAACGTGTGTGGCTGCGTGCGCGGCAACATTTTGGTCACCCGACAAAATCTCACTCCAAGGTTTTTTGAAAAGTTGGCAGCTCTGCGTAACAGAGCTTCAGCAGGGCTAACTGTGCTAACTGCTAATGTAAACAACCTACGTACGTACGTGCGTACCTGCGTTACGCCAGACTCGAGCAGCAAGGGACCAGCTAAATGTGCTCACTCTGCTAGTGTAAATATGCTATTGCAACACAAAGTGTCGTATCTAAATACACTTACCCATCTTCAAATGGATCCCTTCCGTCTGCATATTCCTCTTGGTCGCAGGAGTCAAAGCCTTCAGGGTCGTCCTCGTCGGCAAAATCGCCGCCACACTTCCCCCGTAGTGAAGTGAATGATGGTAAAATGTTGCAGGCAGCAGAAGCAGGAAGTCTCCTCTTTCAGCTAGACGTCATATTTCTGCGATGTATGACGGGCGTCGAGAAGCTGACAAACTATGATCATTATGGGTTTTATTTCTTCTTTATTTATTTCTTTTTTTGTCTTTGTGTACAAATTACATATACATATATATATATATATATATATATATATATATATACATACACACACACACACACACACACACACACACACACACACACACACACACACAAACAGATAAAATATCAGATACTTTAAGACTTTTTTACTCAAGTAGTATTCTAATAGGTGACTTTCACTTTTACTTCCAGTAAGGTATCTTTACTATCTTTATCTTTACTAACGTATGGTTTTTGGGTACTTTATACACCACTGCCTTTAAGTTGGACCAGCTGTTCTTTACTTATTATTCTTGTTCAGCTTTTTTATTTTCTAATATTTATTTTACTGTTAAGTTACGGTTAATCAATCCCTCCTGAAAACTTTGCTCTGTTTGTACCAGAAAAACGCAAAGTTGAATGTTAAAATAGAGGGCGGGGAAGTTGTGAGGAATATGTTGTGATAATGAAGTCATTGTTTTCACTTGTATCCCAAGATATTATCAATAGCAAGCACTCAAATATTGTACTGAAAAAAGGTAGCAATTGGATTACTATTCAGATAAAACTAGAGGTGGTGTGGTTTGGACTACAAGTGTGTATTTTTGACATTTTTGTTGTTAGGCCTTGTTCTACAATGGTCTATCATACATTATGTAATATACCCTAAGACGAACAATTCATGTCGACTTGTGTTTAACAAACAGCTATTAAATTTACAAATAAAAAAGCAAAACTGTCAATAAAAATGTCCAATCTCTGAACCATTGTACTGTAGGCTTGATTGGATTTCATGAAGTCCACCATCACCTCCAAGACCATGAACTAAAGATCCGAGACACCAAAAAGTAAGTCCAATTTCATTAAGGTATCTAGCTCTTTAGGTGAGTAATGCTGGCAACATTAACAGGTTTTTTTCACATATCAAAATGACATGCAGCTTAAACTAAGAGAGACAAAGCTCATTGTCTTGGTGGTGTTTGAATATTCTTGTGACCATTAAGGAATTATATTCTGTGAAATTATGAGTTTTTAGAGGTCAATCGGTAAAATAATTCTTTAGTTTTCAGATGTGCATTTAGCAGAAGAGTATCTCTTCAAGTCTACATGGAGAAGGAAAGTCATTCTACAATTGTGGTGCCAGGAGGTTTGAAAAGTCAAGTGTAAGCAGGAGCAATGAGCAGGCCAGTGCAGTACGGGTAGGAGTGGAGCAACAATTTAAAATGCCATATTAGTATAATCCAAAATACCAAAACCAAAATCTGTATCTTGGGAAAGTCTTTAAATCTAGGGTTTTCATAATGCAAATATTGTTTCGTCTTTCATTTTGCGGAGATCTTGTCCACATCTAGAATGACAAGACTTTTGCTGAAAGAAGATTGGAGATCTTTTAGATTTTAATCGCGTTCAAATAAGAAATAAAAGCATACAAACACCCTATGCTGTATAAAGTAAGTGGGCATCTCTCAGTTGTACAAAGAATAGCGTGAAATGCAGCTGCTGTCTGTTGGAGAGACGGTTGACAGGATTTCAGAGCGTGGAGAATGGAAATAAGAAGTGCCATTGGAAGTAGCTGGTTCCTTCCTTGATGAGTTATTGGTGTCTTCTGCCTGCCTCTGATTACCTTGCCAGCCCAATTTCCACAACTCCATGTCTATTTACTCCCCATTTCTATTTCCATGGATCTTTTAGGCCAATTCTCTTCAATTTCTTACAACAATTCATGTATAAACCAATATACTGATTCATGTGGCAGCTTACTGAAGATGAGCCAGATTTTCTTTTTCGTCATGCTGCTCATCCACATTTGTTTTATTTCATTTCTTTTATTATTCTTGTTTTGTATATACAGTAAATGGACATTGTCCACGATTGTTGAATTACACTACAAAATATTGTATACAGAATAAGCTTTGACTGAATGGTGATTATTTTGTGTGCGTCTCTGTTTGGATGGAAAGCCTGCTGTGCAGGTAAGTCTGCTGTGCAGGTTTTGTGAAAAATATCTTTACTGTCTCACATGAACATTTTGCATGAGCTGGGACTCTTACTCTGAATTATTTTAATGAATTTGTCATTGCTTACAGAAGCAGCCCACCTCAACCCACTAGAATAACTATGCAGCCCACAGGCATCTCCGTAGATCTGTCTTAAAGCAGATCATGTACATCATCACAAGGGGATGAGGGCGGCAGGATCAGTCCAAAGAGGAAAATTATGTGGGAATAAAAATATCTAATGCAACTTTTTTTCTTGGGACCCACTTTTTCAAAATGACAAACCATCAAACCACAATTCACATGAGGCATTATGTATAAATCGAGAAAAAAAACTAATGAGCGTTCCTTTCTGTTTTTTCTGCTATTTCCGTATCACCTTATATTATCTTGAGAAGGTCAACGAGTCATTTCAAAGATACATTTGATAAATCACAACTTTATTTGACGCATGTGTCATTGAAAACGTACACATTATATGAAGCTCAAGCGTAAATTCAGTAAGGAAGACAATAGTTACTCACTGATTCATTCAGGAGCCAGTCTGAGTCTCACAGCGATTACTCCATCAGCCGATTTGGAGGCGTGAATGAACCTACCTGTCGGAGCAATTCCCTTAGCCAATCACAGTGTTGTTATCTAACTTTAAATAGTTTCTCCTCAGAGCCGTCAGTTGTCATTTCAGCTCTGACCGATGCGACCCTCCTCCACCCCGGGCACCGACAGTCAGCAGGCGGTCCTGCTTTATTTGTCAGCGGATTACAGCAACTCTCGTCTTCTACTTCTTCGTCTTCTTCACCACCGGTGTCTGGACTCCAGGGGGGATTCTGGTGGTGCAGATGTCAGCATCACTACCCCTTGCTTATCCTAACTTAGGATGGAGTCCAATCACCAAAAGACAACTGTAATAAATTATGGTGTAATAAATGATGATAACTAGTCTCTCCTGATTGAAGTTAAATACTTAATAAATGAGACCAAATTAAAAACATTTAGGTGGAGTAAACAGGCTCTCGTCTTTGTAAAAAATAATGTTCTCTCGCCTTTCATTTAATGCATGCTCCTTCATGTTGATCAAAAGATGTACAACTGATATAAATGTTGAATAAAATAAATACTGTACATTTATTTGGGGACCCACATAAAATCTCCAGCAGCTCAACAGTGGGTCCCTACCCAGTCTTTGGGAATGCCTGCTATTAACTCCAAAACTTGTTTTTTATAATTAATGAAATTATGAAAAACGCTTGATTGCCACTCCAAACATCTTATAATTTGAACAAATTAGAGAAAAACAAGATACACTTAGATCACTAGCTTTGGCATGGGTGTTGCAAATTATATGATCTCATCTTTTACTGATAGCTGCTTAACTAAAGCTGTTATTCATTTATGTCGTACTTCCAAGAATTTTGCATCCCTTGTCTGAACTGATGTTCAATTTCCCTAAGCTTGAAGGCATCAGGGAAGCACAATGGCTTTCAGTAAGAAAACAATTCCTGTGTAACTTGTGGTTTAAAGGCTGCTAGAGAGGGTCAAACTAGCCTCCCAGGGATTCGTCTTATCCGGCTTTAACAGATGATCGCTGCCATATGTTTTCCCTCACTGTCAGCACTTGACAGAAAACCCGAAAGAGATTGTTGTTAACAACAGGTGAGAGGAGGCCCAGAAGAATAGCCTCATTGGCACAACAGAATGATCAATTTGACCATATCATCAGCATGTGGATTTTACGCTCTTTGAGGAGGAAAAAGTCTTTTGTAATCCTGATATTCAGTGACATGTAATTTGTCGTTAATGCTGCTGCAATGCAATCCCATTTTCTTGACATGAACAAAACAGCATCAAATAACATTGCAGACACATATTGGCCTCGGTGTTAATCTGTTGATTAAAAGGTCTGTAAACGAGGCCGACAACACATTTAATTCACTTTTATGTGCCTTTGTAAAATAAATGTTTTAGTTGTATTCCATTCCTGGTTGCTCTAGAGACACTTGTGGTTACTAGTGGAAACATCAAGTGTGTTTTAATAGCACAGATCCCAGGGATCCGTTTGGAATGACATGTGTGCTCACAATATATATATATATATATATATATATATATATATATATATATATGCAAATGCTCTAGTTCAATTACATCACTTTCATAGCCCCTGCAACTGTACATTGTGACAGTGTGTCACACAGTGCTGTTAGCTTGGGCAAGGAATGATAACGTGACTAGATATAATATAATATATATACACATGTATAATATAGAGATATTGGAGGAATAGGGTAGAAATATATTGTACCTGCACATCTACATTTTTGTAGAGGTGTTCCATGGGGTTAAATGACATACCTAAAAACACTGTCCTCGTACACACATACCTGATACCGGAACAAAGTATTAGTGTAATTGCTTGATATTTTCGTCAGCTGAAATACGTTAGGTCTTCTTAACATGTGTAAGCACAGAGATCAATGATTTATTGAATCCAATATTCTTTTGTCAATATTAATTAATGTTGAGCACCACAGATTAATGAGGGATGTCAGTGAGTTATGAGGAATGTTGTGTTGTGTCGTCTGACTTTGTTTGACTGATGTTTGGTTAAGTCATTTGAGACATTTGATGTAGTGTTGTAGTAATAAAAGGGCCTAACTAAAAAGCGAGAATATCTCAGTTACGTATTTAATCATGTGTGTATTCCTTTGTGTTACGACATTGTAAAGATGATTAAATACAGTAAACAGTTCTGCACATGAATACATTGTTCATATTGTATCAACAAATTGGTTAAGAACCCATCTGGGACTCTCTGTGGTCATTCTGA
Organism: Taurulus bubalis; assembly: GCF_910589615.1. NCBI lineage: Eukaryota > Metazoa > Chordata > Actinopteri > Perciformes > Cottidae > Taurulus > Taurulus bubalis. The sequence goes on along the minus strand of NC_136597.1, from coordinate 11,657,303 downwards.
ATGAGAGACAGGCCTCAGCTTGACTGTGTGGTATTGTGTATTGTGCAGATAGTAGGCTCTCAAGAGATCCAGTGCTAATTGGCCTGCTGGTTTGCTCTGAGGTCAATTGTGGGCCAGGTCTCCAAAAGGACAGGTCACCAGGGAACCCAGGGCTGAGCACAGAGGTGTGGTTGTGCTCCCTGGGGAGCCCTGGTTGCAATTGCACTCCTCCAGACACCAGTGAAGTATTGATCCAATCTAATGGGAGAAATGCAGCATTTTTTTAGTATCAGGATTTTCAAAAAGTTAAGTTTTTTGGGGGGCTAAAAAACGTATTAAAATATCCCTTTAGTGTAGCATGTGTTTACCTTCATGGAAGACATTGATTCTATTATGAAACCTTTCAGGGAGTGGGATAATCCTTGGTGATCATGTCAAGTCCTCATCCTCCAGACTCCTTTGAAACACATACTAATTTCATTCTGCAATTCAAACACATTGTGATCAGACCCAGAGCAATCAACATAAACAATTATCTCTTAATTAGATCAGATTATTCTTAAAAACATTTTTTGACAGGTGTTATATTTGTATAGTGTGTATCTCTAGGACAACATAGTTTAAAATGGCATGGCAAACAACATCATTCTAAATTAAATTTCTTTAATGCTTTAGGTGTGAACATCCTGAATAAAATCCCATCTCTGCTTACCTTTTGGGACTGAGGGACCAACACGGCCAAGCCTCTTTTATTACATCCCAAAATTTGCGGAGGGAAAGGCCCCTGAGAGTTCAACAAATCAATGAGGATAAATGCTGGCCAAATGGCTGACCCACCCTATAAATTATAAAACAGAGGCCCTCTGTCATAAAAAGGTGCATGTGCCATTTGCCAACAATAAGTTCTTTGAATCAGATTTTCTATTAATTATGAGTGTACATTTCGTGCAGTTTTAACAGGTTCATTACAAAATCAGAAACCATAGTTATACCTAACTGGAACTGGAAATAATGCCAAACCTAAAGATATGAGTGGAACCAATCAGCCATGCACATTGTACTATACATATTTGCTCAATACTTAAGTGTAGTGGAGCTGCTCAGAGACAGCAAGGAGGGCAGTCTGTAGTTGTTGACTTCCGACAGGTTGAGAGTGGGTTTCTTCAGGACAGGGTTAACTCTTGCCTCCGTCAGAGAGTTAGAGAAACAGCCAGTTGAGAGGGAGGTACTGATATGATGGGTTCAGTTGGATTGGAGACAGTAAATGACAGTTACAGATGAGGAAATTATTCTGTTTGTATTTACAGTCCATCCTTCCCTCCATTGTGTGTAGCCAGGGAGACACTTGATTTACACAATGATACTGCTTAGAAGTAAGCAGGTCCAAGCTTGAATGAGTGACCAAACACAGAATTTACTTGCACTTTCATTCTCAGAGATATTGTTGTCATACAGCATTATTGTGATAATATTTCTAGAGGAGAGGAAGACTAAAACATTAGTTACAAGTTCATGCAGGTCAGACAATAGGTTTTGCTTTCAGCGGCCATAGAAAAGCTTATTTTACATTCTGTGGTCTTTGCATTACATTTATTATGGCGGCAAGATTGTTAAATCTATAATTTCATGTAGTTATTATTGAGCATAAACCAGTAAATTCAGAGAACTGGACTAGGATTTGCACATCATTTAGTTTCCAACTGACAACTAGACAAATACAATATATTAGAAAGATAAGACATCTTTTTATAATATCTGATCCTGAGGATTTATTAATCATACTTACAATATTGTCTTTGCCACATAATTGATGTTGCAGCAGACTGCTATTGTAATATTAATAACTGACTCCAGAAGGACAAGGCACACACTGTCATTGTTCTCCTTATAACACCAGCTTTGAAATTTCACCTCCTAGTCCATATGTTATTTTCTATTGAAATAGTAACTTCTTTGAATTTATTGAAAATTGAATTTGAGAAAATGTAATTCAATTGAAATGCTCTGTAATATATTTTGTGGTTTAACATTTGCAAAATAATCAGTTGTGACCAGTGATTGTATTGTGTTTCCAAAACTGGCAGAGCGCTCAGGAGAAAATGTAGAACACACATAATTGAATGAAATAAAAGCAGTTCATACACTCTACCTGTATTCATTATTTCTGTACAGAGCCTCCCGGAGGAGTTGGGGGTTGGCATCTGACATTAATGGCGTGTATTTATTTCTTTTTTGATTGACCTCACGTGGGCCGGACTGGGAGAGCCGTAAGATGCCCAGGTCTGAACTACGCCGTCTGGGAGAGATTTAAAGTGTAGCACCTGTGTGCGGCAGTGATAAGCCCCTCACAATGTAAACATTTTAATAAACGAGTTAACGCATGATCAAATAATTAACACCATTAATAGTTTGCTGCATTAACGCGTTTTTAAATGCAGCAAACGTGCCCAGACCTAATGTGTATATATATATATATATATATATATATATATATATATATATATATATATATATATATATATACATATATATATATATATATACATATATACACACAAACAAACACTTTTTTGACCTTCAATTATTAGGAATGCAACCTTTAGTTTTACACACTTAAAAACAGGATAATTCTTGCTATCACACTTCTGCATATGTCAAAATAAAAAAGGAATAACATAATTGCAAAAACAATTATTTCCTCTCACCTTATGGAAACAGAATTGAAGTGGTTACCCTTTCTTTTGACACAAACTGGGCTTCTGGGATCATTCAGACCCAAGCGAGCTCAGACCTCTTATGAGCAATATAAAACTCGATTCAAACTATGTTTTACACTGGGTGTCTCTAAAACCCCCAACAAATCAATAAACAAACAGATACATTACTTTTTATAATTTTAAGTTCCTTCTGATTGTGACAGTCCAATATTATATAAATATGAAGAAGTTAAATTCATAATGCAGACAAAAAAGCAATATAGTTTAATCTGACAAATGCATATAGGACAACTGGCATGTGAATGTGTAAATTAACAGGCTAAAAATTGTTGCGGTGTATGATGGAGGACCCAAACGCAGACCAGAGAGTGGAAGGGAGAATGTGTTTGTCAGGGGAACAGATATGGAGGGGCAGTCAAGGGCGTGACGGGAAAATCCAGGTGGGGTGAATCCGGGTGGAGAACAGCAGGTGGTGAACTAGGAGGACAGGAGACTGTGAACAAAAAGACAGGGTCAGAGGCGAGGCAAACAATCACTCTGACTCTCAGCCAGGCGCAGTCTCTACCAGGTTAGTCGGACAACGATCTGGCAACGAGTGGATGAAGAACCAGGGTAGTTATAGTGCAGGGTGATTGATGGATTGGAGGCAGCTTGGTTGCTTGAGCAGGTGAGGTGAGTTTGTAATCAGGAGACCACGCCCCTCCCACACACAATGCAGGCAGGGGGCATGGCCTGGCCGTGACAAAAATGGCCATTTAGATTTGACTAGTGGCGGGCCGTCCGGGCCTACTAAGCCTTCTCTGCTGGCCTAAACAGATTCACAAAGTTAAAATTTAAGCATAATATTTTTTTTATAGTATACATGTATTATAATATGTTTTCCCTATTAGCTTATTCTCTCATTACACACCTCCTCTGTTGCCTTGCCTTCAGCCTTGAGCCGGCGAGGCCAATCACATTTCACTTCTGTTTCTCTATGGACTCGAGAGCTTATTAAACTATATGAGAAGGCCTTCTAGCATCTGTTTTGCCACAGGGCCGCGTGACCATTAACATGCGCTGTGATTGGTCAGTACACACCCTGGAACTGAAGCGCACCGATAAACTGTTGGATGGACTTTGTCTTTAATGAACAGCATCTGGTAAGTTTCCTGCTTTTTGTGTTTTTTCATCTGCGGTGGCATTGTGTCTATGGTGCTGTTTCTACGGGTTGGGCTGGTCAGGTGGGTAAGTCAGGACGCACAACATCGCCGAGGCAAGGTTGGAGGCGTCCGACCGAGAGGCGCTGTGTAACTGTGCGTTGCTTGGCGGGGGTGTCCGCTGGTGGTTGAAGTGGCTTCGTGGGTCGTTCCACGCGTCCCGTGAGCTCTCCCCGAGCCCAGAATGGCGTTCCGTAAAAGCGCATTGCTGAACGGGAGCGGGTCGGTCCTCACACCTCCTTCAATGCTCGTGGTGGTGCCGTGTGGCGGAGTGGGTGTCTGCTGTACACACATGGTGGTCTGTATGAACGCGCCGCGTATTGAGTGGGTGACAGTAACTCCCGGGACACTTTCTGTTCACCTGTTAGCCACACCCATCTCGTAAACTCTATCACTATCACCTGTCCACTCTGCTGAGCCAATTCCCTCTGGTATGTAAGCCCGAAACTGCCTCAGCTCCCTCTGGGTCCTGTTGGCCTTTTTCCCGTAATCAGATCCTGGACTGTTTGTGTATTGTGTGGTCTGCCTGGAATAAAGCTCGTCAAAAACGATTCATGGATTCTGTCGTACTGCATCTGTTAACACTAGGGTTGGGTACCGAGAACCGGTGCCAATATGGCGAAAAGCAACGCAGATTTCGGTGCTTTCTTCCGGTGCCTGAGCCGATTTAAATACTTTTTTTTTTATTACACTACTCTGTAATGTTGCACGGTATATAGATACTAAAAAGGTAGCACAGTACCCGCACGTTAAAAACGATAAGATGTTGATGTATCGATACTATTAAAATAGCGCGGATCAGAGCTCACTCCTCCACTCTCTGTTGTCTGCCTGCATGCAGAGCGGGGCTCGAGGGGGCGGGGCTTCCAGCGCTTACACAACACTCACAGCGCGCGCACACAGAGATCGCTGCAGACACGAGCACGAGCTTTTGAACGTCTGTCCTCGGCTTTCTGGAACAAATCTCTCCAGTTGATATTAATGATGACGTGTAGTCCAGTAAAGCAGCAGTTTGTAGAATCCAACAGTCTCTGAGTTCTGTTGCACTTGGTCCCATTCAGGCCACCTGATGCTTGTGTCTGTTCTTTTTTTATATATATATATTGTTTATAGTTAAAAGGTTTGAAGCTGCAGTTTGAAGACAAGTGTTTTGTATGTATTTATTTATTTATATTTATAGTATACTTTAAAAGGTTAGTATATTGTTCAATTTGAAGAAAAGAAATTTCCTTGGCAATAAAAAAAGTGTCGGTTTAGGCACCGGTATCGTTTAAAAAGTATTGGTTTAGCACCGGTATCGGAAAAAACCCAAACGATACCTATCCCTAGTTAACACCCCTCGTTACAGCTTCGATTCATTCTTATGATGTATATGACAATAGTTCAGCCTTATTCTTTCAGCTGCAAACCATGCAGTGTGAAATGGACTTGGGGCGAAAATGTAAAATAAATAGGCTATAATAATTCAAAGCGGTAGGTTGACTTTCATGTCTCCTAATTTGGGCTGCATCAAATCTTAACCTTAACCTTAAAAAAATTGATAATGATTTGGTGTTTTTTTTTTAACGAGGCAGCATCTATTTTTAAATGCATTGCACACAGCAATGATGGTGCAAAAAAAAGGCAATACAAGTGCCAGTGGGCAGTAGCATTACGTCAATTTTTTTTACAATAACGTTTCCGCTAATTTATACTGCATAATCACGTACAATGTGCTACTATTCCCTTTAACCTTGAACAGTTATGCAAACGCAATGGTGCTTATCATGAAAAGAAGGCATAAATACAAGTACTGTCTGCTGTTTCCGACAGTGTATACTTGGATGTATTCAAGGCCATAAAGTGAATCAGCTACACTAACACATTGGCCCTATTTATTTTAATTTTTACCTCTTTTTGCTGTAATATACCAAAACGGGGATGTCAGGAAAAAGGATATTTCAGGAGACTGTGTGCTTTCGTTTGAAGTTTGCTTGAGCACTCATCTCTCCCCCAAAAACATTTAGTCATCTTTTCAGGTTTGAAAGCAGGGCTTACTTAAATAGGTGGCAGTTAAACCTGATAACCCACTGAGCTTTTTAGTCAAAGAGAATCCAATCTTTCAGCAACATGTTTGCAAGCGGACATGAATAAGTGGCATGATTATATAAATAAATAAGACATATTCCATGGTGAATTAAACTTCTATCAGAAGCCTCAGTCCACAGCTTTTTTCATTGCAGCACACATTATGGCCGTCACACATCTCTGGGATTACTGCTTTTATTTATTTATTTATTTATTTACCTTTTATAGAAAGCAGTCATCAATCCTCTGTGACAAACATACAGTGTAGTCAGCTCCCCTAAGGCTCCATGTCGAATAAAATATACCATATACCTGTCCTCAACTGCTTTTTCCTCTTCTCAGAAAGGCAGTGACCATTTGCAAGTGCTGGGGGTAGCGAAATCATTCTAAAATGTACTTTTAGCCATTTAGTAATGTTTCCATGGCCTTCTGTGTGCATGACTCAACTGCTATCAAATGTTTGGGACAGTAGCTTAGCTTACAAAGTATACATTCGTACCAGCATAAATGGCCTCCACAGTTTTTTAAAGTTGGGTCACTTTGTACAATTTAATTCAATTTATTTATAGCCCAAAATCACAAATTGGCCTCAGGGGGCTTTCGCAGAGGGCTTGTAGGTGAATCATGTTTTAGGTCAAATGGAACAAATCCTCCTGTTTAATGGAAACACTTAAACTCCCGCTGAGACCATGTTGCCTCTGTGAAGTGTGTTGCAGATTGCTGAAGCTACAGCTAGAGTGGATCACTTCCTTGCATGTAACAGCGCTTGACTATCACGTTCTCCTTTGCAGCTCGCAAAGCCAAACAGAGCTGGAGATCCTGATGGCCTGTTAGTTCAGTGTCTTCCAACAATTTAGAATCTGTTATCCTCCAATATCATTTAAGCAAAAGCAAATTTGAACAAGACTATTTGTTTTGAACGGTTTCATCCTTGATATCTGTTGGCTGTTTTCAAAAAGTTACAACCAAAACATACCATACTTACCATTGTTTTCTCCCATCTTTTAAATAGACTACTCCGTAAACCAATTTCAACTGCAGAATTTTTACCAAATTTGCAACCGACTCCTAACATCCTGCACTTATACCACTTTTACACGGTATGCGTATTACACTTATGATATATTTGCAATGTTACCAGTGTTTTGATTTATTTCTTAATAGTATTGTCTATTATTCTTTTTCAGCTCCAGAGATGGGAAGAGAACAGGATAAATACTAGCACACAGGTACTGCACTTTTAAATGGACATTTTTATTTTAAATCTCTACCAGACGGCGTAGTTGATAAAAGCAAAGCTATTTGTAACCACTGCAAACTGTAATTATCTTATCACCGGAGTACTGCGAGCCTGAAGTACTATAGCCGTCACACAGCATTGATGCAGCCAACTAGTGTTCTTAGAATCGCAACGAACAATGGCGCATGAGCCTCCCTCAAGACACACCGTCGTAAGGAGAATACACAAGTTGTATGAAACGGCGCGGACTACAAAAATGACGGCAATACAACATGCACCAACTGTTGCTCTCACTGGAAACTACTGAACATCGCGCAGTAACCACAGTTATCTCAGAGTTACAGTTCATTATACTGCTGAACTGTGGGTGCTGCTTCACATGCTTTGACTGTCATGAAAACAGAAGACAGGCATTTTGCAGAAACGTGCGCAGAACATTTTATTCATGTTGCACAGCAGTGGAACGTTTCCAATAAAGTCAGCACACTTAGCACGGATAGTGCAAGAAATATGATGCTGCTGCGAGACTGCTGTTGGAACGCGTCCCCTGCGTCGGGCACACTCTCCAGCGCTCTGTCACAGTGTCTCTGCAGAACAGTGTGTTTGACAATGTCCTGGCCAAATGCAGAACAGTTGTGGGCCACTTCAAACACAGTCCAGCAAGTACTGCTGAATTACACAGCAACAAACTGAACATGGACAAAAGCAGGAGTCGCTTGTCACTCTAACAGGGACCCTTACTACTGAACAGACTGTTTATCCTGTCCCCTGATAAAAGACAGGTTCTGGTACCTGTTTAGAAAAAAAAAAGAAAACCGATGTATATACTTATGTGTGTTGTATTTAAGTATGTTGACTTGCTGTTGCTCCGAGAGTGCCTGTTATATTGTTCTGATAACATTTACATACTTTAATTTGTTGTGTGTTGCTAATAACTGTTTATTTTCCTGTTTTTAAACCCTGTATGTCTCACGTCTTTGTCGTGGCCTAAGAGTCGGGTCGTGACCTGCTGCAAAAAACTTTTTTTTTTTTTTACAATAACCAAAAGAATACATTGGTACTCTTGGAATAAAACAGGAGGCAGCCACTGCAGTGTTTTCTTCCCAACACATTCCCTCAGAGGCATTTTACAATGACTTTTACATTACTATGAAAGTGGTTTCAAAGTATTGAGCTGGGCACATAGTTATGCGTAGTACATGACTGGAACTATAAACTGACCCACCACATCTAACCCAAAGATGCCTTTCGGTGAAGTTGGACAGGTTGGACAGTGCAAGACTGTGAAGGAGAGCGAGTGCTTTGAGGTGCTGAATGTCATGAGCGAGGGATGGTTTTCAAACCTCAACAAAAACACAGCCTGGGACTGCTTATGTGTGCCTGAATGCAAAAGTCTCTGGAGGAGGTGCACTGTGAGCTGTTTACTTTGTTTTAGTAACTAACACTCAGCAGCCCTGCTGATATTTTTTTAGATATAAAGTGCTGGAGGAAATAAAAAACAATATACGGAACATTCTGTAAGACCAAAAAAGGTACATTCCCTTTGAAAAGTAGGCTCAGCCTTTTCTGTTTTTTCTTCTTCTCCCCATCACACAGTTACAAGTTAGAACTGCTCAGTGCAAAAATGGGTCATTGTTCAGCTGACAGCTGTTCATGATAGATGCTGAGCCAATGCACCCTTTATAAAAAAAACAACGTAAACTTTAAGTAAAATAAAAGTATGCCATTACTACAAGTTTTACTACAGTGGAGAATTTGCTAACAAGAACCACTCTATCAGTTAGAGTGGAAAAGGGGTTAAGAAAGAAAGGAAGGGATGTAGGTAACGATGAGGGTCGCGGTTTGAGGGATGTAGTTTGGTGATATGGTCCTTGTAAAAAAAGGATATACCATTCCAGGAGGAGAGGAACTGGTGCCATAGATTTAGCTCTGTTTTGCATACTCCGTTGAGAGTGACGTGAGCATGGGGATTTTTGACTGGGGCGGCAACTGAGAGGAGGAGGTGTAACAGGAAGGATTGACCTTGGGGAATAATGCGAATGGCGTAGTTTAAAGGCACTTGCATATGAGCTATACACTCACCTAAAGGATTATTAGGAACACCATACTAATACTGTGTTTGACCCCCTTTCGCCTTCAGAACTGCCTTCATTCTACGTGGCATTGATTCAACAAGGTGCTGAAAGCATTCTTTAGAAATGTTGGCCCATATTGATAGGATAGCATCTTGCAGTTGATGGAGATTTGTGGGATGCACATCCAGGGCACCACCACCACCACCAGCTTGCACAGTGGCAACAAGGCATGATGGATCCATGTTCTCATTCTGTTTACTCCAAATTCTCACTCTACCATCTGAATGTCTCAACAGAAATCGAGACTCATCAGACCAGGCAACATTTTTCCAGTCTTCAACTGTCCAATTTTGGTGAGCTCTTGCAAATTGTAGCCTCTTTTTCCTATTTGTAGTGGCGATGAGTGGCACCCGGTGGGGTCTTCTGCTGTTGTAGCCCATCTGCCTCAAGGTTGTGCGTGTTGTGGCTTCACAAATGCTTTGCTGCATACCTCGGTTGTAACGAGTGGTTATTTCAGTCAAAGTTGCTCTTCTATCAGCTTGAATCAGTCGGCCCATTCTCCTCTGACCTCTAGCATCAACAAGGCATTTTCGCCCACAGGACTGCCGCATACTGGATGTTTTTCCCTTTTCACACCATTCTTTGTAAACCCTAGAAATGATTGTGCATGAAAATCCCAGTAACTGAGCAGATTGTGAAATACTCAGACCGGCCCGTCTGGCACCAACAACCATGCCACGCTCAAAATTGCTTAAATCACCTTTCTTTCCCATTCTGACATTCAGTTTGGAGTTCAGGAGATTGTCTTGACCAGGACCACACCTCTAAATGCATTGAAGCAACTGCCATGTGATTGGTTGATTAGATAATTGCATTAATGAGAAATTGAACAGGTGTTCCTAATAATCCTTTAGGTGAGTGTACGCCCGTGTGTTACATCAAAAATTGCAGAACAATCTCAGCTCTCTGTATAATGAGGCACCATTGTCCTAAGGCACAAGGGTAAAGAGATAATATGGCCCTAAAGCTGAAAAATGTAAGCTTGATTTTTGTAAACATCTTTAGACAAACTTTTTTTGTGATGGAAATTGGTTTACCAAAGGTCTTAGGTTCACAAAAGCAGTGGACTATATGAACAAAATGGTAGATACATGTAAATATTTTTTTATTATCGTTGTCTGTCACTACTTTAATCCAAATGAGAGAGGGACTGAGATGAAATGGGAGAGGAATGACTTCATACTACAGACCAAGCTTCATGGGGTGTGTGCAGATGAAAAAATATTACAACAGTTTTTGTTTTCAAACAAAATTTACTATATATTTAAGTCAAAATATGAACTAAAAAGAAAAACTAATTATTTACTACGTTAACACAATGTGCATGTTTCAGATTCAGTTTCGTTTTTTCAAGAACAGTTTTCAGAACAGGAACAACATATGTACTCTGTATGTAGGTACTCTTTACCAGCGCATAGTCGTGTGTCGCGTCACGCAGAGTAAAACTGAATGCTATTAATATTCAGAAAACGTAAACATGGCCTAACAGCGAAAGGAGTTGCTGCTTTGTGCATTTCGGGGCCAGGAGGAAGTTGGAGACGAGTAAATAAATAAGGTAGATTTTTTTTCCAGTGGGTAGGAAAGCTTGGAATAAAATGGAGTCTAGGGTGATGCAGAGTAATTCTAGGAACCTGCCGATTTCTCTGCGGAAAGAGGTACTCTGAGTTCCTGGAACGCGGAGGTCAGGGTGTGAAGGCCGAGTGCCGGGGTCGTCAAAGAGATGGATGACGTACGGGAGTTTACGGGATGTTGGTTAGGATCCAGCAGAGTGCTTCGGCTAGGCAGTAGGAAATGCTTGGGGCTGCTCCTGCACCCAAAGTTTAGGCGCACTGCGAAGTAGTATTTGCCTTTCCAAAAGATGCCAGTAGTCAGGGTGGATGGGCATTACTTTGAAGGCATTGGTGATGTCTGCTTTGGATAACCAGGCCGTGTGGCCTGCTAGGCAGATGAGGGATGTGGCGTGGCTAATTGTTGCATACTGCATGGAGTAGTCTGTGCAGGGGATTAGGCTGTTGATGGCCGGAAAGGGAAAGCCGTGGGGCGATGAGAGGTCTATAGTTTTGTGCACGGGAAACGAGCTGCGTTCGAGGCGTGGTCCTTGTTCCCGAACTAAGTTTTATAGAAACACCATTTAGGGTAAAGATGGACATTGGAATTATGTGGCTTTGCTTAGCCTGATGACAGTAACTTTTTTGTCACAATGTGTTTTTCATATTAGTAATAACTTAAAATTAATGAGTTTGACTTCATTTGAACACACTTCTCACCAACCAATTTAGTAAAACTAAAACAAAATGGGCATATTGGTGTTGATATTGTGTCCTTTCAGAATATGCTCTTTTAAATATGTATTTAACTAATTCATGCACTGTGTTATCATTGATCCCAAAATATTAGCAAGTTATAATAATGACAAGGGCATGGATTTACTAAGAGCAAGCTGATTAAGTCAACACAATACAATCATCAATGCCCATCTACCCATGCTCAAAATGACAACTCCGTCATAAGTTGAATTAATTTGTAGGTTTCAGGGAGCCCAGCACAGTAATTGAGTATGAGGAATGGGAGCTATAACCATTCCCCATGTTCCCCTGTCCACCTCATCACCTGCCATCTAAGTAACTGTCCATCGACTGTCCTCATGGGAATCCATTCCATCATTGCTGGTAATGGCTTTCAGGTTGTCCACATAATGGCTGAACTGAGGTTGGGTTGTAACTCCCCGACATGTCTGGATGAGTGGCAGTTCTTAAACTAGGCATACAACTATTTTTCAGGTTATGTAATTGGTTTGCAAAAAAAGGCCTTTATTTTTTCATAATTATATTTAATAATTATGACATGTTCAAGTCATTAAACGTCATGCATCTTCCATATTTTAGGACAAGCATAGAGACTATAGATTCCTCTTTGCTAATTTAAGAGTAAACTGTTGGCAAAAACCACTGAGACAGCTGTCTTGATTAAACTTGAGCTAAAAATCCATATACCAACCACGTAATGGAATAGGACAGATCATAAACAGACCATTATGGTAGTACAAATGTTGTGATTTTTAAACTTTTCTGTCTTTTTTTTTTGTTTGTTTTGGAAATATCTTTCTCTTTTGAAAACCCACTACAACTGATACATTTAAAGTCATGTCACAGAAAACGCTCTAAGGGCTCAAAGTGTTGTGATTTTTCTAAGTACCCTTTAACCATACCATTTTCAAAAATAGTTTTGTTTGAGTCTTCCTTCTTGGTGCACATATAGCAAAAATGTTTAAAATAAATCTACTATGCAACCATAAAACACTATTGTCCGGCAGCACATCCATTGCGTTAGATCAGCTATGCAGGCTTTATGCCGAGTACCAATTATAACATCTTGGTCATCTGTTCAGAAAACCATTTTCATGTCTGGGGTACAAAACCTTTGCCCTCTGATTTCAAGCACACTATATACGGAAGCACAGCACTCAGAATCGCATAAATTGACATTAAACCCAATTAGTTGTTCCTACATGTCCATGATTACATTTATTTAGGGGACCAGGCAAGGTATATTCTCTAGCTCTCCCATCTGGCATGAAAATGGCAACAGTACAACAAGGTAATGGTCTTATCTTACTCTCCTGTCCATGTGACCAATATGTGGTCAATATCAATGTTTTCTATTCTGTGTCCAAACTGCTGTATTAACTGTGTTGACTTCTCCCTTATTCATCCAAAACCAATAGGCAGTTATGTTTAATTTTCTGCTTGACAGTTTAGTGGCATTTTTGTTTCACTAATAAGAGTTGTCATTCTGTCAAGTTCCAGGATAAACCGCAAAACAGGTATTGGGTGCATGTTGCAAAATTGTGAATAAACACCTGTTAAAGGATGTCTTTCCAAGGGACCAAATTGACACTTATTGATATGAAAACTGGGATAGATGTAATTGTACGAGTGACTACTGCATGTTTTAAGATGGTAAAGAATAAATGTCACTGCCTAAAAATAGTGTATGTGTATGCATTGCTCTGCACGTGGGCATGCCGTGTATCTAATTAGGCATATTCATTTATGTTCTGTATTTATTTGCCTTAAGAACTGGAAAATGGCATGTGACAAAGTGTGGGATGGTAACATTTAGGGGTAGCATGACAGAGGCATTCTTTTGCTGGGTAATAAGTGAAATCATTATGTTTTTTAAATGATGGTTGTTAAAGTCAAGGCACTGAAAAAGGCCCATTAGGCAATGCAATGTTGCAGAGTTTCTTTCTATTATGGAAAGTCCTATCACTATAATTTCAGTCCAGAGCAGCAGAGAAGGTCCATTAAAATGGGTATACTGCTCCTGAATATGCTTAGGGTGGGTAAAATGCAACGGTAAAATGTCATGTATGTACGTAATGCAGTGGCGGGCCGTGGATTTGGCATCTACGCCTGTTTAGTTTAACAGCTGATGGCGAGAAAATAAGCTAATAGAGAAAAATAATTATAATACATGTAGTGCATTTGTGAAAAACAATGAAACTATAAAATAGCTAAAACATTTAATTATTAAAAAAATATATTTATATAAAAAATTGAATTCTGTTTAGGCCAGCAGAGAAGGCTTATCAGGCCCTGATGGCCCGCCACTGACGTATTGTACATAATTGTAAAACGTTTAAGTTTCTTTTTTTTCTTCAAGTTTAAGTGTATGCAAGCTTAATTCACTGTACAATACATTATGCTGTATATCATAAAATAATCATGGAAGTACACTTATTAAGAATAAGATGGGTCTTAAAAATGCACAAATACACACTAATGTAATAAAGTGAGCTAAAGTGACCAATCGAGCAGACTGGGCTTTTTCAGAAGGGGGTTTAAATTGACAGGCGTTAAAATAAAGCATTTTAGACGGAGGGTGAATACAGGCACAGTGTATTTAGACAGACATTTGCTAAATATGTTTCCTTAAATGTAGAAGTAGGAGTAGAATTATGTTTACAATTAGTATGGTTAAGACTCACAAATTCCTGAGATTCACCATGGAATAAGTATATACAGTTAAAATCTGCCTGACTTTAGAAGGATACTAATTCCAGCATCAGTTCAGCAAAATCATTTTTCATCTTTAACTAAATCAATACTGATGACATGCTGAATAACAACTGGATAAATATTTAAACTGCCAGTATCTTTGATGATAATGAATACTCATTAAAGTTGAGAACACCAAACACGCTGCAGTTTCTGTGAGCAACCAGGAGACATTTTTCTTTTTTACTTTTCTGGTGGTTATGAATTTACGCACAAATGACATACAGTATTACATGGCATTTTTTATGTGACTCAGCTCAATTAACACATCATTAAAACTGAGCTTCAATATGTAGATTTGATCAGCTTTAACATGGAACATTTCATTTTCAGATTTAAGAATTCAAAGCTGGGAATCCAGCCATGATTCAATAGTTTCTACTTGTGAGCTCCTATTTTGCAGAGAGAATCAGCTGAACTCGTACTGATTCTCATGTTAGACCATTACATCGCAACTACAAATGTTGCAGGAACAAGCTTAGAATAACTGCAAGAGAACAGTTGTAATGAGAACTGACTTCATAATACATTTTCAGAGAAATGAATAGAGGCTGCATCTGCTTCTTTTGTGTAGCAATGGCATTTGTGTTTGTGTGTTTTAGAGGAAGAGGAGAGGGACACAAACCAGAATGAAGCGATAAAGAACGGCTTAAACTAAGATAGGGCAACTGTAGTGGGCCAAGAAAAGGTGTTTTGTACTGCAGGGGAATTGGTGTGGAGCAAAACGATTGTTTGATAAGAAAGATGTCAGAATCACTACTGAGAAACGTAAACCTGATACACTGCCACAACATGGATCACTTGAGAGGTTATTGCCTTTCATGACTTTGCCAGCACTGTTCAGTATGAGTGTATATTTGTACCTGTTGGGGATAAGTGGCATACACAAAAGGCTTCAGGGGTGTTTCCACACTTAAAATATCTTAGTTCACTCAGTTGAGACCCCTATGTGTGGCCTAAAAGGCCTTACTTTTTTTGTTTTTTTACTTAATGTAGAATGGAGTAGGAACTTGATCCGATTAGTATATAATACTGATATACAATATATTTCACTGTAAAGCTAAATAATGTATGGTGCTGTGTTCTTCTCCTCCAGAAGAGGGCAATGAGGCTGTGCACAGTTTACTCTCTGAAGTTGGGTTAGATACTGCAAGGAAGAGTTTTACTGCATATGCTCTGTTATGGCAAAACCTCTTTCATACAGTCAAACTCTAGCATGATGTCTGCAAGTGTATCACATGTGTAAATAAATACACACTGTTGTCTTTAAACACAACTACAATGTCTTCAAAGTATACATATGTGGTAGTTACAAGAAACAACAATGAGGGGATCTCTCTGAACCCAACAATAGTTAACTAAACTAGACCTGCAGAATTGAGATGTGTATCTCTTGCATGTTTTCTGCAATCCAACCATGCATCCAAACATAATTAAGCAGAATTAGAGGACGCCCTTTCTCATTATCTCTTTAGAGTATCTCAGGCTCAGAGGTTTTAATTGTGAATGACTGGCAGGACCTTGGTGCCCCCTCACGAGCATTTGATCTTCAAAGAGCCCCGTCCACGTCACAGCACAAAGAGCCATCCATTATCGCTGCTCAATTCTCCATTTCCTGGGTGCTGTCTTTATAAGGGACTGGCTCTTTTATACTCATCCATCTAGCTAACTGTTATAGCAAGGTTACACAAGTAGATCATTATGCTTAACAAGTTGACTGTACACAACACCTGTGAGTTTGTAATACAGAAACAGAACACAGCTAGTGAGAACACAGAGTGGAAACTCGTTGTACTGAGTTGTATGGGTGTTGAACATACTCGGTATCAGTTCAAATACAACATACAGTACGGCATCATTCTAGACCAAACACCCTCAGATCACAGAAAAACTAAAAGGTTCAAGTCTGAGGTGTCCTCCCATAGGAGATCAGACGAGGCAGAGTTGGACAACATGGCCTCAGACAAACTGCATCAGACCAAAAGGCCTCAGACAAAACAATAGATGGCAAAATGGTATGAGACAAAAGGGCCAGAGATAAACGGTATCGGGACAGATGGCCTCGAAACAAACAGCCTCAGGCTGAATCCAGGGAAATTCCATGCTCGGGCCCGTCAAGTGAAGACTCACCTGCATGAAAAACATTTCTGATTTGGATGTAAAATTGCAGGTGGTTAAAAGCATTACAACAATCTGAACAAATTATTTTCTATTTGATTCAATGCACTTACTATGTTGGAGTTTGACATGTATTGTTAGTGCCAGAAAAAAACACAATATAAATACAAAATACCATTATAGACATGGTCACTCCCAACTCCTCAAATACCGTCGCTTGGTCAGTGAACCTATGTTTCAAACTATGATCCTTTAGATGCCCCTCTAGCATCAGTTTTGGAGATGTCAGGGACGTTGTGTCAGATTGTTACATTATTGTGTCATTTCAAAATAAACTTCCAACGTAGCATTACGTTTTGAGATTTACTTACGCAACACATTACTTGATTAGATTAGGGCAGCAAATGTATTTGGTTAGTATATGAACAAAATTGTGATGTGGGTTAAAACAACTGTTGGTTATGTAAAATAACAATGGTCGTTATGCAACAACACTGCAGTAATATAAGTCAATGTTGTTTTGTCTCCTGACTGTAAGCCCTGTGTTTGTCTGACTCGTCCACCCTGCCCTACGCGGACTTCCTTGCTCTTTATGCAACGTTGATTGTCCTGACTGTCAAATTATGTCACGTGTGGGTTGAAAGGCGACCTATTCAGACTTTATAGGGTGGCCCGGTGTGACTGTATCAGATGCACTGACAAAGCAATAAAATGCCTGAATTGCAAATTGTAGTCTCCTACACAACTTGTTACTAAAACAAGTAATAGCATTACTGCTGTTGCCCAACATAATATGTGTTCTCTCTTCTAATTAAAGTAAGCGTATGTTGTTGTTAGCACAACATCGTCACATGGGAGTAGAGACATTGCTGCCTCACCTGAGGCTGTTTTGTCTGATAGTGTTTTGTCAGAGGCCGCCTAGCCCAATGTTCAGTTGTACAGCACTTCACAACTGACAGTCTTTTTCTTGTGACCTGAAGCCTTTTGTCCTTTAGAATGATGCCGTCTGGAAACTGATGTTGAGGTCTGAGAATGGTCTAAAATTCGTTCCCTTGTGTTTTTAGCTTTTCTAGGTTGTTGATTACTGTTAGAAGAAGTGATGATTATTTTTTTTTTACTTATCTCTTCCATTTGATTCGTTGCTGCCTCTCATCCACCTCAGTGTTCTGGCATTTTACTCACTGTTTTCCCCCCCATTGGGCATTCTCTATGACATGACACGAGCATGAGTGACAGCTTGAGTGCGTCTTTGTGAGCAATATTGCAACTTGCGAGCAAAACCCCATATTTATACACACAGCCAACATGAGGGCAGTGAGCAAAGTTCATTCATTGCACCCAATTACTCGGAGCACTCCAAGCCATTTTCTGCACTCAAATTAATTCATTTTTGATTGTCAGTGCCCAAGCTTAGTACAATACCCTTCATAAATCAATTTTTTTCTGATGTAGTTTTGAGTTGGAAGGAAACCCTGCATAGCTGGTCCATGGCATGTATCATTTGTTTGCCTACCCCTGGTCTTACAAATTATAAAAAGGAAATTAAGAATCCATTCACTTCCATAGCCCTATACTACCTTCTTGTATTTTGGCAAAAAAGTGTGGAAAAGAGTACAATTTTCTGAGAAACCTACTTAGATTTCAGGTTAAAATGTTTGTTATATTCAAACATAAACATCTTACTTTAAGGTCACAATACTATTGCTGTTTTCTCCTTTTACCTATAGCTATAACCTTGGGTGGTAAAATCTACAACAGTTTGCTCTGTTCTCTCCTTCATCAACATCCATTGCCATAAGCTGTACAGTGTTGACTTGCATCCTACAAAACATAAATGCCTAGATTATTACAGAGCTCTCTCGTGTGGAGCACCAATCAAATTGCCTTAGGTGGATAGAATCCTTCAGGGACAGTTTCCTTGGACAGGTTGGCTCTCCAGAATTCAAATTTTGGGGTAGGATCATGTAAAATGTTAAAGTATAATTTTGACAGTATTCTACACACACTGTCATATACATTGAAGGCAGAATGTTGTGTGTGTGTGTGTGTGTGTGTGTGTGTGTGTGTGTGTGTGTGTGTGTGTATACTGAATCAGAATGATAGTATAAGACAATGCAACAAAAGGTACAAGAAGTGAACTGAGAAACTGATGTAGGTGACAATATGCTACTGCAAACCACAACATTTTCATGAGCAGAATTGTTTGAGGTATCTCAGCACAAATAGACATGTCTGAAATTACTTAATCAAATAAAGCATAAAGGAATCATTTTCTGTTCAACTTTCGAACTGACCGCATTTGCTTTTTCAACACCGCCCACTGTGATTGGATCCTGAGGATCCTGGAGGGCAGGCCCCAGGCTGTGCCGATAGGCACCACCACATATCCCACCCTGAGTCTCAACATCGGATCCCCTCACGGCTGCAGGCTCAGCCCTCTCTCTACGGTGGAGAGAGTTAGCATCTTCAGGTTCTTAGTGGTTCACATAAGCATTGGCCTGACCTGGACTTGCCACAGAGAAAATCTTGAAGACTGCAAGACTGCGGCTCTAATTTCTCTGCAATCTAAGGAGGTTTAAAATTAACTGAAAGTCGATGCATGGAATGGAAGTTATTCATCCTTCAAGCCATTGCTGAAATCTTCGAGCTCATCACTAGATTTTCTTTTTTTTTCTTTTTATATTTGTGTGAAAGTATTTTTTTTTGTTTTACACATATTTAATTACCATTGTTGGTGGAAGCCTGAGACCTTCTTTTACAACGGCTGCTTTCATGTAATTGTTGTGCATATGATTAATATAGAACTAAATAAAACTAACTAAATACAGATTTAGAGGAGAAAACATTTTATTTGCCACTTTTGGTTATTACTGTGGTACACAATTAAAAAAGAAAAGAAAGAAAAAAGAAACATGCACTTTATTAATACTCTTGGGGAAATTCTTCTCTGCATTTGACCCATCCTTGGATGGGGGGCAGTGGGCGGCCCTGTGGGGCACCCGGGGGGCGGTTGGGGGTCGGTGTCTTGCTCTGGGACACTTCAACATGTGAGCTATGGGGGGACTGGGGATCGAGCGGCTACCTTGTGGTTCGGGATGACCACTCATCCCCCTGAGCTACAGCCGCCCCCAAGAAATTAATGTATTAATGAAAAAATGTATTAATTAACTTAACTTAGTAACTTGAGTTACTGAGTGACACTGTGTGTTGACAGAACAGTAATTATAGTTTGTTTTATTGAAACATTGCTCTCTGATAATATCACTATAGACATTGAACCAGTAGCTTCAAGCTCTATTTCAAATGGAAACTTGGATGGCCCTTATTGAAGTAGTTCCAGGAATTTAGCAGCCTCAGAAAGGAAAACCTTAGGACTTCTTAGTGCACTCCTGTTTGTGTTTTCAGGAAGATCTGTGGAGTTAACACAAATTAGAATTATACAGAGCTAAAAAGGGTATTTGAATGGATTTTGCAAAGACGACTGAAAAATGCTTGAAAGACTTGAGGATTAACAGTGAGGATTACTTGCTGTTTCCTTATGTTTAACAAAGCAATATTAGACATTCAGAGTGTTAAAAAAGCAGCAAACAACTATTTGCTATGTAAAGCTGTAGAGGAGTGATGTCTACCTGAGTGTGCTTTTAGTGCATGTTTGTGCACGTAAGCATGCCCCATTGGCTAGCTCACGGCAGCAGCTCTGCACTGCTTTCATATGGAGGGTTACTGATAATGCCGTCCCGATCGGCAGTGTTGTTGCAAAAGCATAAACTCACTCACCCTCCAGTTTCCCCTCAGGTAAACAGTTCTAGCTCTGTCAGTATGTTTGCTGTAGTTTGTACTGTTAGCTCGTAAGAACCGTTAGCTAAGAGCCGCTGGCTCAGGCATCGACATGTTGAGAGCAATGTTCCCTCAATTTCTTTCAGCACTGAGCAAATATTTTTTTTGTCTGAGCGCACATTTCAGCACTGTGAGCAATTCGCAACCACGCGACCTGCCGAAAATGACCACAAGCCTGCGTTAGCCATAGGGCATTCAAAGAGATGACAGCAAATGCATCAATATGTATACATGGTTGATATTTATTCAATATCCTTTATAATGGCTGGACTTTGGGAACATTTTAATGATGGTGTTTTACCAGTCAGTTTAGTTGAACTAAAAGGATCTTTGTTGAACTTCAATAAGGGGAGGTTATGACTGGTTCACTGGTTATGAATGATAATGATATATATAAAAAAATAAAAGTATCAAAGGTGTTTAGTCATTTCTCAGCAGGTACAACATTTAAGTGGAACTTCATTGAAAGAAAAATGCTAATGCAGTGCTTAACAATACTTATAGGCCTATTACATTGACATGGTGTCATTTTTCCTAAAGGTAGCCTATATAAACAATTTAATAACTTCATATTCTTCATATTTAAATATGTCTGAAAGTATCATCCTACCTGTGTCAGTTTGGACTTTCATCTAGCCACTCATGTTTGAACGTTAGGCAGACCTTTTTCTGAGGCACCTGCTCCGCCTTTCTTTTCGCCATGGTAGCCTATAACTGCTGGAGCAGGGCTTGCCAAGAGGAGCCTAAACTGCGCCGGCCGTAGCTCATGTGGCGCTCTGGGCGAGCTTCGCTCCTGGCACCCGGAGGAGGACAGGGGTGGGGGATGCTAACGGAGGCAGAGCGCTAGCAGAGGCACAGAGAGCGCATGTCGAGAAACGGGATGCTGATTTGCCAAGAAGACTTGACACGTCACATCAAAGATCTTATTATTGTGGAGATGGCTCACTCCTATCTCAGAAACACTGGCGCAAAAAAGATTTTTAACCCCTGGAAAAAAAAATCGTTTGTGCGGTTTGAAAAATGTGCGCAGTCTGAAAAATCTATTGCGCGGCCACTTCGACTGGCCTGCGAAGCCGCGCACACTTGTTGAGAGCCAATCGAAGTTCTCCCAATCTTGTAATGTGCACCATCGACTTATACAGGCTTGCTGTCTGAATTACTACTTTGGGGGTCAGGAACTACAAGGCCTCACATCCACAATATAACTAAGTTGCTTTCTTCAATTTAAATTTCCTTTAGATTTTTGTGATTTTAGTCACAAGAACAGTCAACACAGAACAGAATATTGTTGACAACGGAGCTGTCAGTAGTGTGTCTTTAACATGTCGTCACCTTCCTAAAATAATGGCCTTAGTCATTTTTTGACAAATTATTTTCTTGCCTAAATCATCTCGTGATACTGGCCACCTCTGGTAAAATTGCCTACATCCTCAGTTGAACAGATCATGCGATTCTACCCCTATAGTATAACGACCTATGTCAAGAGTGTAACTTAGGCTATTTTATTGGCATAAGTCAAAAGACAATGTGCTTACAATCTTACAAACCTTTCAAGATGGCATTTTGAAGCTAGCATTTAAGCTAGCAATTTAGTTAGCATTTGTGTCAATAAAAATTTCACTTGAACATAATATTAGTAATTGTAGAGTTTTAATAGTTTAGTTTGTCAAATTTGGACTTGCACATGTATAATAAAGAAATGTGTAATGTGTACATTACAATGCATGAGATATGATAATTAATAAGGGATATTATTATGAAGGATATGTAATTGTATGCATACGAAGGTCACTGTATGTTATTATTACTGTATAATGTGGGATGTGGGACTGTTTCTTTAAGAAGAAAGTAGTTCTCTCATTCAGTTGGGCGAGGCGGAGTGAGACTTCTCTTGGATCACAGGCGGCAGGAAACTGGGGGACAGACTGTGAATCTGTGGTAAAAGAGAGAGCCTCGATCGAGTACTGTATAAACTGTTTTGTCATCATCTTTTATTAAATATTTTTTTATTATAACTATATAACTTAATATAACTATTGTAACATAACTCATTGGATTCGGGACTTTTCTCCTCGCACGACCACCCAAGATTTCGATCATATTCTTTTTAAACATAACATAATTTGACTATTACAGTATGCCTGTTGTGCAGTGTCTAGAGCAGGGGTCGGCAACCTTTCCTATCCAAAGTGCCATTTTGCCCTTTTTTCCACACAAAAAAATGTGTCTGGAGCCGCAAAAGCGATTTGATATCACAGCTTCTGAAGTTTTATATACAGTCATAAAATATATAAATATATATATATATATATATATATATATATATATA
This sequence comes from Taurulus bubalis, assembly GCF_910589615.1. Classification (NCBI taxonomy): domain Eukaryota; kingdom Metazoa; phylum Chordata; class Actinopteri; order Perciformes; family Cottidae; genus Taurulus; species Taurulus bubalis. Next base: position 11,634,622 of record NC_136597.1, on the reverse strand, counting down.
TATATATATATATATATATATATATAAATAAAAAACTAGTTTGTTGTATTTATGAAATTATAATAAACAAGAATAAAGAAAATGTTTGACATGGTATTGCTATTTTACCTGTTTATAACTATCAAACTCTTATGAAGAGGAGACAAAAAATAGTCATGTGTCGGCTACATTGAGATCAATTAAAAGCACAACTATGCAAACTTTGAATACTGTCTATAAATGTGGCTCATGTGGTAGAGTGTTGTAATCACAAGGTAGCAGGTTCGATCCCTGTCTTCACGTGAGTATTACATTTTAAACGCATATCTTTTGCTACGTGAGCTCCGCAAACGGAGGAGGACAGATCCTTCCTTACTAGTGGACGCCTCAGTGTCTCATGAGCTGACACAGAACCAGCAGCAGTAGTTGAGACTTGATCAGCTTCCTGAAAGTATATTTACTTTGCTCAGTTTACTGCAGCAATTGAGGAGTCGCTCTGCTGCAGCTTGACACCTTTCAGCAGATGCTTGTTCTGGAAGAGTCTTTCAACATTACATTTTTAGTTTTTTGCTAATTTCTCGCCACATATCAAGCAGACAGGTCAGCAGCATCGTTGGCAGTGAAAGCAAATTAATACGTTCACGCAGAATTAAACGCTCCACTTTCCTCCGTGACTTTTCTTTTTTATTTATTTATCCGTTGATAGTTTAGCGAGGGCGGGGCTCTGAATCACGAGTAGCCACCTGCAAGGAAAGAGGCTTGACAGCTACGTGACAGGATGTGACGCACATTTTAGTTAAAGAAATATTTAAACATTTATTTAGATTTTTAGTGACCCAATATTACCTAAAACTCCAAGATAAGAGGAATTCCCTTTGAAAGTTTTTCCACTGGGCAAAAAAAAAGAATAATAAAATAAAAACGTCTTTTTTTTTGTTTGTTGTCAAAGCCTCAGGGAGCCGCAACAGACGGGCGAAAGAGCCGCATGCGGCTCCGCAGCCGTGGTTTGACGACCCCTGGTCTAGAGGCAGCTTGTGCCTCTATTACATTTGGTCAGGGTTTTTGTGTTTTATGGAAAACCTGAAAAAATTACTTGGGCCATTATTTTAGGAAGGTGACGTTGTGTAACATCAACACACTGGATGCCAATTTGGGACAGTGTATTGCATGTCATACCAGACGAGACAGAGCTCTGTACTTGAACTAGTCCCAGTGCCAATGTTTCCATGGACAAGTCATTCTTAGACAATAACAGCTATTGAGGAAAAATATGTTTTTCTCACAGAGAGGGGTACATGGAATGGTTATTTTGGTTGTATCTACCCCAAAATAACCATTGCACTTCTGCCACAAAATGCCCAATTTCTCTTCAGTGATACCTTGGGTAAAACGTAGGGAAATATCCAGTTACTTTATGCTTGTACACTGTGCATATGAACACATAGCAGACATTGTTTAGCACTTAGTAACTGTTGTCTTTTCCAGTTTATAGACATTTTATTTTAGCTGAGTTGTAGCCATGGTAGATGATTCCCATTTCCATTGAAAAATTCATGCTTTCAGCACACTTGGATATATTTATTGATCACTACGTATTAATTAATCATCTATCAGAGCACTGTCATTAATAACATCTTAGTTGGGAAACATCTGACCACAGAGCCCATAGTTTATCTGAGTTACTATTTGCTTATCCAGTATCTAATTAAAACAGGAAGTACTTCCCTTGCGGCCTGTGCGATTGAAAAACAACCCTAGAGAAGCTGGTCGCTCGGAGCCACAATAATGTATCAGCAAATGTTTGTAAGCCAATACATCCATTAATTCTCTCAGCAGCATTAGCATCTCCCTTGCTGACTTAAGCAGAAATGCATTAGTCACTGGCACGATGAATTCTCAGTGACTATGTATCTTTTCTCCCTCGTTCAATGTGATCGGTGATGTGCACATTTACATAGTAAGCGTTGGTGATTATGTGAGTAATGTGAACTTTAGTGTTGGTGCCCCAGGGGGGAACTCCTGACAATAACATAAAGCAATGGAGAACAAAAAAGGGTAGCTAGAGGTGGAGCTGGCTTTGGTTTATAATAAGTGAAATGACAATACTTCAATGATACCTTGGGTGCTGGGGTTACAAACATGGAGAGGGTGTTATGCAAAGGCAATAGAGCATAGCCCTCTATTACAGGTAGAATTAGATAAGTATGGCGTTTCAGTTGACTGGCAGATTCAATTTGCTCGGCCATATTGCAGGCCTGTATCAAGAGTAAGGGCCTGGAGTGTGTGAGTAGTGACTACATTTGGCACAACATCGAGGTAATGCCTATTATACACCACAGCTGGTGAAAAGAGGTTGAAGGGCATAAAACCATGGTGAAAAAATACAACTTCATCTCAGTCTTTTCAAAATGAACATATAATCAGTATGCAGTGTCTTGGAACAATATTATAACTTACTAGCCTAAAGCTTTTAATGCATTATGCGTTGCTCAATAGTCACTGGCATGTGGCCAGTTTTTAATTCCAGCTGACATTCTAGTATGTGAGGAACTGGATTAGTGATTGCTCTGGATGGAAATGTTAATTTTCGAATATAAAATATGTGGTCTGCTTCTGGACACTGCTACTGTGTTGTGGTTTGTTCCGTGAATCTGCAGTCCTTTAGTGAAATGAGTTGGAACAGCTGCAGTGTTTACTCACACATGCTTGTGCATGCCTAACCTAAAAGATGAAGAGGGAATCAAATGATTACACAGTCTGTCTCATCCTCCTCAGTGTTATTTAGAGGAGTCTTGAGGGTGTCCTTCCAGGAGATTTTCAGGGAAGGAAAACATTTGATCCCTGGCCATTACCTTTTAGTTGATACATGAATATGAGGCAGCAAAGCACAACAAGAGTGAGTGAGTGTCACATCTGCAATTTTTTATGATTGTGTTGTTACGTCTTCCAAAATATTCGAGCCCTCAATTAATCAACCAAACAATCCATGTGTGCTATTTCTGACAGCGTTTCTGAGCTATCAGGACAGCATCGCATGACAGGGGAGTTTATATAGAGATGCTGTAGATAAAGTAAGAGTGTTTGTTACAAACGTATCATATTGAGCAATAATATATCAATAGTTGTCCTTATACAAACAAAGATATGTAAATCTAGAATATAGCTATGACTTCAGTGCTTTAGTTCTGTTGATGCAACTCATTTATAGATTTATTGTTGTACTGTTTAAGTGTAATTTCATCCACAGGTCTAAGCAGAAGAACATCCCTTGCATAATTTAGAAAAATGCAAAAAAGTGAGCCAAGGGCTGAGATAGGAAACCACATCCACTTTAGTGTAAAAAAAAAGCCCACTGGCCCACATTGGTCCAGACTGAAATATCTCAGCAATCTGATCAATTGCTATGTATGGAATTATACATGCATGGTCCCTGAAGGATAGAGCCTACTGACTTGAGTGATTTTTCCACTAATGTCACAATGATTTAGTTTCTAGTAACATGTCCTGACTATTGGATTGATTGCTATGCAATTTTATGCAGGCATTTATGTCCTTCAGAATAACGTGTGATAACCATGTGAGAGCCATTATATGGTCAAGTGTTTTATTTGTTCAGTCCTTTGGTTTATGACAAAATTCTTCCAAGAAATCCCCATAAGTCTCAGCTGCCTAGTATTAGTATGCTGACATGCTTAACTAAGACGGAGAGAATGGTACTATCAACACTGCCTGTTAACACACTGAACACTGGAGGTAATTTTCAGTCGATTTTCTCGATTTGACATAATTTTATTAGATTCACCTTTAAAGGCACTTTCATATAAGATACATACCCATGTTTTACATCATAAATTGCAGAACAATCTCAGCTATCTATATAAGGAGGCACAATTGTCATAAGGCAAAAGTGTAAAGAGAAAAACGTTACCATATGACACTAAAGCTGAAAAATGGAATCTCGCTTTTTTGAAATTATTCAGATCGCTTGAAAAAAACCTAACTTTACTCATGTGGTAACTCTGTTTAGATGATGGAAATTGGTTTACCAAAGATTTTAGATTCACAAAAGCAGTGAAATATATGAATAAAATAGTAGATACATGTAAATAAATGTCTAAAACAAAAAAAAATTATTAGCGTTTTTTGAGTAAAAATATGGTCTTTCAGACCTTTCACCAAAATGATAAAAATGGGACTGAGAAATGACTTCATACTGCAGATAAAGCTTCATGGAGTGTGTGCAAATGAAAAATGACCTTCACAACAATTTTTTTTGGGGAAATAAAAATATGTATTATAAAAAAAATGTACAGAATATATATTGAGAAATATAAAACAGAACAAAAACTAGTCAGACTATTTACTATATACAAGTATGGCTTGCTTTGCTTCAATGGCATATCTTCATGCCATGGCATGAGGATATGGAGCAGGAGGATGTGGAGCAGGAGGATACTTGCTTTGTGTCCATCCACTTCACATAGACGATGGGGCCATCACGGATCCATCTCATTGAGCCCCTCGGTGACTTCTTCGTGGCTGGTACTCCTCTCTGTAAAATAAATGAATACTAGTCAGTTGAAAGAAAGATGTTGTAACGATTGAGCAGTGCTCCGCATACTATGTGTAAATATTACTCTGATCATGACTGTGGTAGTAATTTGAGCAGAGTGCTCTGCATACTGTGTGTTAATATTACTCAGATCATGACTGTGGTAGTAATTTGAGCAGAGTGCTGTACAAAGCATACTATGTGTAAATATTACTCAGATCATGACTGTGGTAGTAACGTGAGCAGCAGTGTGCACCGTGTGGCATGCTCTCGTGCACAGTGTACACATTACTAGTTTGCACCATGCAGTCTTACAGACACGTAACAAAGTTTAGTAACTACACTTACCCATCTTCCTCAGAAGAACTGAAGCCTTCGAGCTCTGACGACGATGCCATGTCGTCCTCCTCATCGCTGCTCTCCAGAATCATGCGTTTTGAATCTCTTTGTCGTCATGATGTCGCTTTTTTCTCTGACTAAAAACTGTAGCGTCTGTAGATGCTCAGGTGGGTAATGCTTTGAGACTTCCTGAGTGTACATTGGTTGTTTAGTTCACGAAATGGCGACGGACATATGATTCAACAAATCACAGAGAAGGATTTTCGTTTTTTTTTTTACCAGCGTCAGATGACACACTGCTGCCCTTTCGCTTGCTTGATGATGTTAAAATTATGCTGGGCTCTGCCTGGGCAGGCACCCGGAAGCAGGAAGTCTCCTCTTTCCGCCAGACATACAATTATATTTCTGCGATGTATAATCGCGGTGCTGTGAATATTTTAGAAACTTAGAGAAACGTTTCAAGTGTCACCACGCGAAACCGCGGGCTCAGTGGCCAGACGTTTAAACAGCAGCATGTCAACATTATCATATTAAATGTTCAAAAGTTCAAATTTGCGGGCTCGGACTGTGTTTTCACCCTTTCCACAATCAGGAGAAATCTGGTTTGAGACCTTGGCCGGTACCGATGTTCGCCCCCAGGTAATGTGAGGAATTTACAGATCCAGTCTTAAAAGTCTCCATCCATCCATCCATTTTCAACCGCATATCCGGGGTCGGATCGCAGTGGCAGCAGGTTCAGCAGGCCGACCCAGGCTTCTCTCTCACCCGCAACACTTTCCAGCTCATTCTGGGGGACCCTGAGGCGTCCCAAGGCCAGCCGGGAGATACAATCCCTCCTCGGTCTTCCCCGGGGTCTCCTACCAGTTGGACGTGCCTGGAAAACCTCTAATGGGAGACCTTGAGACCTCGTTCTTTCGGTCACGACCCAGAGTTCGTGACCATAGGTGAGGGTTGGAACGTAGACCGACCAGTCTCCAAGACGGACTGGTACAGTGCCTGTTTTACAGCTGCAGCCGCACCGATCCGCCTGTTGATCTCCCGCTCCACCTTACCCTCACTCGTGGACAAGACCCCAAGATACTTGAACTCCTCGCTTGGGGTAGGCAGTTTGTCCCCACCTGGAGGGAGCAACACCGGTTTCCGGCAGAGCACCATGGCATCAGATTTGGAGGTGCTAACTCTCATCCCTGCCGCTTCACACTCGGCTGCAAAACACCCCAGTGAATGCTGGAGGTCACGGTTCGAGGAGGCAAACAGGACCACATCATCCGCGAACAGCAGAGAGGCGATGCCGATACTCCCGAACCGGATCCTCTCCCTCCCCTAGCTGCGCCTAGATATCCTGTCCATGAAAGTCACGAACAGGACCGGTGATAAAGGGCAGCCCTGGCGGAGGCCAACACCCACCGGGAATGTGTCTGACTTATTACCAAGGATACGAACACAGCTCCTACTGCAGGCGTACAGACACCGGATGGCCCGTGCCAACGGGTCCGGCACCCCATACTCCCGCAGCACCCCCCACAAAAAACCCCAAGGGACCCGGTCGAAAGCCATCTCCAGGTCTACAAAGCACATGTAGACTGGTTGGGCGAACTCCCAGGACTCCTCCAGTAGTCTTGTGAGGGTAAAGAGCTGGTCCACTGTTCCACGGCCGGGACGGAATCCGCACTGTTCGTCTTGAATCTGAGGTTCGACAAGCGGTCGGAGCCTCCTTTCCAGCACCCTGGCATAAGCTTTTCCCGGGAGGCTGAGCAGTGTGATACCACGATAGTTCGAGCACACTTTCTCCGGTCCCCCTTCTTGAAGATGGGAACCACCACCCCGGTTTGCCAGTACATGGACACTGTTCCCGACCCCCATGCGACACTGCAAAGGCGTGTCAACCAAGACAGCCCAACAATGTCCAGCGCTTTCAGCATCTCAGGGCGGATCTCATCCACCCCCGGCACCTTGCCACCAAGGAGCTTTTTGACTACCTTAGTGACCTCTGCCAGGGATATGGGTGCATCCACCCCAAGGACTTCAGGCGCTGCCCTCTCTCCAGAGGACATGTTGGCCGGGTTTAGGAGTTCCTCAAAGTGCTCTTTCCACCGCCTGACGATGTCCACAGTCCGGGTCAGCAGTTCCCCTCCCCCCGCTGAGAACAGCCTAGGAAAGCAGCCTGGGAAAGCAGGCCCTGCTTTCCCTTCCTGAGCCGCCGGATGGTTTGCCAGAACCTCCTTGAGGCCAACCGAAAGTCCTTCTCCATGGCCTCGCTGAACTCCACCCATGCCCGGGTTTTAGCATCCGCGACAACCACAGCTGCAGCCCTTCTGGCCTGCCGGTACCTGTCAGCTGCTTCAGGAGACCCCTGGGCCAACCATGCCCGAAAGGCCTCCTTCAGCTTGACGGCTTCCCTCAAACCCGGTGTCTACCACTGGGTTCTCGGGTTGCCGCCACGGCAGGCACCGATGACCTTCTGGCCACAGCTCCTAGCGGCCGCGTCCACAATAGAGGCTTTGAACATGGGCCACTTGGATTCCATGTCCCCAGCCTCCCTCGGGATGTGTGAGAAGCTCTTCCGGAGGAGGGAGTTAAAGACCTCCCCAACCGGATCCTCTGCCAGATGTTCCCAGTTCACCCTCACCACACGTGTGGGCTTGCCAGGTCTCTCTAGCCGACTCCCCCGCCATCTGATCCAACTCACCACCAGGTGGTGATCAGTTGACAGCTCTGCTCCTCTCTTCACCCGAGTGTCCAAGACATACGGCCGCAGATCAGATGATACGACTACAAAGTCGATCATTGATCTCCGTCCTAAGGTGTTCTGGTACCAGGTACACTTATGAGCCACCTTATGCTCGAACATGGTGTTCGTTATGGACAAACCGTGGCTAGCACAGAAGTCCAACAGTGAAACACCGTTCGGGTTCAGATCGGGCAAGCCGTTCCTCCCAATCACGCCCCGCCAGGTTTCTCTGTCATTGCCCACGTGAGCATTGAAGTCTCCCAGGAGAACAATGAGTTGGCAGGCGGCGCCCTTTCCAGGACCCCTCCAACCGTCTCCAAGAAGGCCGGATACTCTGAAATGCTGTTTGGTGCATAAGCACAAACAACAGTCAGAGCCTTACTCCCCGCAACCCGTAGGTGCAGGGAGAAAACAGGGGAAAACTCCAATGCAGCGGCGCTCAGCCGGGGACTCGTGAGTATCCCGACTCCTGCCTGGCGCCTCTCACCCAGGGCAACTCCAGAAAAGGACAAAGTCCAACCCTTCTCCAGGAGATTGGTTCCAGAGCCCATGCTGTGTGTGGCGGTGAGCCCAACTATATCTAGCTGGTACCGCTTTACCTCCCGCACCAGCTCCGGCTCTTTCCCCGCTAGCGAGGTGACATTCCATGTCCCTAGAGCTAGTCTATGCTGCAGGCGATCGGCTTGCCCAGGTCTCCTGCCTGGCCCGCCGCCCGGTCTGCATAGCACCCGACCCCGATGCTTCTCCTGCGGGTGGTGATCTTTTTTCGGGCTGAGCCCGACCGGGCCCCATGGGTGAAAGCCCGGCCACTAGACGCTCGTCGTCGAGCTCCCCTCCCGGGTCTGGCTCCGGGAGGGTGCCCCGGTTTCCCTTGTCCGGGCGAGGTAACTTCATTCCGTGGGCCGTAAATCATCAGGGTTTTTTGTCTTAAAAGTCTCAAACAGACTTGGGGCCTCCCAAATTTATTTGAATTTTTTTGATTTATTTAGCTATTCAAAATCAAATTAACTAACTACTTTCCGAGCGGAACCACAATAACCAACGAGAAAGACGAGCCTTTGCAGCCTTTTGAAGCTAACGTTAACTAACATACTACTGTTGACAGATATTAAAACGGACAGTGAAAATCTCACCTCCAGTTCTCACTGAACTCTCTCAATTCTCACTGGTCTCATCCATGTTGACCGTGTCTCTGCAAGTGTTTTTGCATCCAGACTCGTTTTGACTTCTGCTTTGTTTTTTTCGCACTGTAAAGCCTTACCACAGGAAGTTATTGCACCACGTCAAGTCTTCATTTTGTTTGTATTAGCTTCCCCATGAGATAATGTGACAGATACCACATGAGGTGGTGCGTTGCTCTCTTTGACCCGTTATTCTTGATAATAACCTGTAGTGTAGCATGCACCATTCTTTTCAAATACTCTAGTATGTGCATATTGAGATTTGAGAGAAGAACATTGGTGAAGTTTCTCCTTGTGTGTGATGCAACCCAATTTCAAAATTGGAGCTAATGAGAATTGTCTCTATAAGGGCAGGAATCATCAGATCTTCCAGGTACAAATTGTTGTAAAAAAAGGCGTCAACATATTTAGTGTATGACATCCTCAACAAACTTGTTTACATTGTCTAACAAAGATGTATCCTTAAAGTGATATGTTCTATAAAATGTATCATGGCCCAAACCGTAAATCATCATGACATTCTGCAGTGTCGACAGGCACCAATTTATTTTAGGGCTGTGTTAGGTCTGGTTACTGCAGTATCAGCAGCATGCACGAGTTACCAGAGATTCGCTACGCAGTGAACGTTGTTACAATATTTCAGAACATTATAGTAGTAATGTAAACACATCCACACACTGCACTCCATTCATTTCTTCAGGCATAGCCTCAGGTGGTGTCCAGTCATTTAAAATATTTTAGAAAAAACACTGGTACCAAACAGATCATTATGGATAGATTCAGGGTAAAAGGTCTGTTGGTGCTCAGGGCATGCCCTGTGGCAAAGACTGGATATAATTGTCTCGTCCTGAATTGAGATGTCTGAACTTTGACAGACTTGTGTATAGGAGACGAACACAGGAGAGTGGGGTGAAACAAAATGGCAGGAGAGAGGAGAGGGAACATATCCAAACAAAACTGGCCAACTAATGGCCAATTATGACACGTAACATTGGCCATACAGTCTGTAAAGAAGAAATTAAACATAATATTGGCACCAAGAAACACATGACAGGAATGAAGCAATACAGATCTGAAATGTATTGTTGAAAGTTATTCATAATCACTTTTAATCATCATTTTACTGCGACGTTTGAGATTTGGAGTAACATGGCTAAGGCCAAATCATTAGCCGAAGAAAATGTGGGCCAGAGGAAACAAGTCAAGACGTGAGCAGGCAGAATCCCTATAGGCATGCATTATACAGCCATCTGTATCTGTACATCAATCTAATGGGATGACATACAGGACGTCTGCGAAGAAGACATTTAATGCCTTGTCAAAACATTACCCCTGTGACTGTTCTCCCTAACTTTGACAGACTACCTTGTCAAGGCATGGAGCGCTTTATGTCTCCCATCTGCCTCGTCCTGCTGACAGGCGGCTGAGTCAGACAGTCTGGCCTGAGAATGGATGCATAGCGCCACACTCAAACACACACACTCACTGACCCATTTACCTTTTTATTTGTTCAAGTACACAATGCACAAGTCATGTGATACATCACTTTGGGCGTCATCAATTTCTTTACGTCCAAATTCTGTCATGAAACGATTGTCGGAATAATTTCACAGTGTTAATCAATTCAAAGTGTCACAAGGCATGACAAATTAGTCTGACTTCAAATAAAAAGAGAACTATGAGACAACTTGTTTTCTATCACTGCTGAGCTATAAACACAACACTGCAGTGTACACCTGCAATAACTAGAATAGGCTGTGAACACAACATATTGTCATTTTTGGGGCTTCAAAGCTTCAGTGAGGAATATTGGACAATACTGGAAGCTGTCTCATTATCTTTTATTGTATTTTAACTTGTAATTATTGTCTAATGAGAGATTAGGACAAAAATCGGACTTCAAGGATTTTCATCTTTATTGAAACAAAACAAAAAACGGCTGCAAAATTTGCAATGATTTTTGAGAACATCACAACCTCAGTTTTTCTCGTGTCTCACTCCAATCTCAGAAACGTTGGCCGGCCAGTTGCTCTGCTCCGCTCTTTTTTTTTCTTCTTCTCCGCGACTTATTGCCCGGCGTAATAATCGCGCGACACAACGAATCGATAATGAAATTCGTTGCCAACACTTTTGATAATCGATTTTTATTGATTTTATCGATTCGTTGTTGCAGCCCTAAACTGTAGCCTATGTTAACATATGAAATCTCTTCTGCTGCGTTTTAGGGCCCAGGGCAGCACTGTGTGTATAGAGCTACACTCTTAAACAAACAGTGCTATCCATCTGAGAACAACTCATACTAATTAATTTTGATTCATACTTAATGTGAGATTGTATCTTATTGCATGGGCTATTTGGGATTTTGTGGCTTAATGCATTACCTTGAAAAAAAATGTTTGCATCTTAATACTGATATGAACGTTTATTACCATGGAAATGGTCAAAGCCTTCAGTTCAGCTTTTCAAGTGAATATGGCTAACTTTTAGAAGAAACTTGCTATTGACACATCCAGCAATTACAGAGCAACATTCAATTTCTGTCATATTTCTGTACACCTGATGAATGAAAGTCTAACGTCCGCTCTCCTTTTTAATTTGTAGCTTTTACTTTGGTAGCTACTAATTCCTGAAGGCAATATTTGTCTCTTTAGCAGCTAAATGCTCCACCAGTTACAAACTAACTGTGCCTATCTGCCATTTTGTGCTGAGCGGGTATTGTACTGTTGTTTTTTTACTCTTACTCTCAAAACAAATGCATACCTCAGCCAAAAACGACGCAGCAAAGTTGCGGGTCAGACAGCTAAACAATGATCTGAGACTTGCTTTAAAAGCTCCCCAATGCTAGACGTAGCTACAGATGATCTCCATGAACACACCTTAAGAAAGAAGAGTCAACATTAACAGTCTTTGTCTGTTCAAAAAGGCATTCTAAAAGGGTCAGCCAAAGCCTCTTCTACATTTGAGTATTGCATCAAAACAAATGGTCAACTCTTCTTCAATAAAGGACATTCATGTCAATCTTTCATGTAAAGCAGAGGCAGTCTCAGCAAAAGCATGAACCATCTGTCCGTGCAATCCCATTTTCCCTTTTCATGGTGGACATTCATCTCAGACCATGTAAGGTAGCAGAAAGCAGAAGGTGACAGTCCCCTGGGAAATCTGCCTCCTTCTCATCCCCACTCTCCCCGTTTTTGTATGCAGGCACTGACAGACTAAATTATGGTCAGTAGACAGACATCAGGAATGTTCTGTGGGTTAGAATATATGCATGTAGCAGACATCTATCTTAATTAATCCACTGTAATTACACCACCAACGCAGAGCAGCACTCTACATATTCAAGTTACCACACATCTACCTATTTTTAGCCATGCCTGTCCATTCTTTTTAGGGCTTTAGAGTGTTACTGTGAGTGTAAGCGTAGGCCTCTGACTCCATTATCTGAGCTAACAAACAAACACGGTTCAAGCAATTAACCCTGCTCTATTTTGTTTTGATTTGGTTCCACCCCCCCATCCTGAATGTTGTTGATATTTGTAGGTTTCACCTTTTCAATTAAATAATGAAACATGGCAGGTCCCACCTGAAGGGTGATGATATCAAATGGAGATCACGCCTGAGGGTAAAGAGGGAAAAAAACACACAAATAAACACAATGCACAAGTTGATTGGCCATCTGAATATTTTTTTTTTCAGATAAATCAGATTTGTAAGTTGAATTTGTTACAGGACTTTGTTCCTATAAACAACCATAACATGTTCTACTTACAGTGGAGTAGAGAGATAAAGCTATATTAAAGCTAACCATCACAAAAACGGAGAGAAAATAGACCGCCCATTATGATTTTTTTTTTTAATTAACCTGTAATCATGCTTTTGTCCATCAAACCATATCTGCTGGTGAGTGCAGATCCGATTCAAGCTAATTGGCTGAAATCAGGTCAGAGAGACTCTGAATAAAGACATGAAATATACCCAAAACACAATGTTACATTATATTCCAGAGACAGAATATTTTAATCCATTATTTTTCAAACCAAATATCATTTACATTTCCCTTTCATTTTCTCTGCATTGCTGCATCCCCAATGTCCATTTCTTTTATTTCCTTTTTTGTTGTTGTAGTAAATTCGCATTGTATAAAACGAGGATTAAGTATTGTTTTTTGATAAAACACTGGAAATAATGCAATTTAGCCTTTTTATTCTATCCGATAATTAATCAAGTAATACTCAACAGATTAATACATAAAAGTAGTTATCTGAAGCCCTACTTTTGCTGTGTTAAAAAACACCTTTTAGTTTGCCATTCTTCATGCTGTTTGGTGAGAGGAAAAACAATAAATTCTGTCTTCTAATGAATTAGGACTGAAGTTAATTATTTTTCATGAAAAGCAAATATGTTGAGGTGAAATAGGTCGCACATCACAATGATGGTCACAGCTGATGTTTTGTAAGTGTGTCCGAATGTATCATCGTAGAAATAATGAATGTGTATACAAATGGTGTTTAAATAGACATATTGACCTATTACATACACATCTCTAAAGGACATGGCCCGTTTAGAAAGTATGATTAAAGATGCTATTAGTTGTATTGTAATTATCAATATGTAGGATTTGGTCTAATGACCACAAACAATGTAACCATCATGCTGTGGTGTAATAGTGTATGATATAATAAAAGTTAGACATTTCAGAAATAGTATACTAACTACACAACAGTTATATTGATCTGCATTATCATGTTAAGGGGCTTTTCCAGTTATACAAAAGTTTAAAAAAACTAAATACCACAACCTCTCTAAAAACACCCACCTAAAACATTGTAATACACTTACACAAATCCAATACCAAAATGACTCTACTCTGTCAATATTTAAACAATATCTGTCCAGCTTATCACTCGTTCTTTCAGTGTGGCTGTTCAGAACAGCTATAAACACGTTTGATTTCTGATGTAGTCGGTTCTCCTCAAGTATTATCGAGGCCTTAAATACACACAAATTATGATTTATGATTCACTGATCAACAAAAGGAAAGCAGTTTTTTGTCAGGACATATTTAACATCAATATATTGGCCCAATCCCAATGTTCCCCCTGAGGCCTTAAACCCTGAATTTTCAGGGACTTAACTGTCAAATGGTTAGAAAATTGGTAAATGGTTGATTGGGGAGAGGCTCAAGGACTTGAAATGGTATGAATACGAATGGGACAGCAGTCTGCTAATATGCCAGGATGAACACCCAACTGCTGGCCACTTTGTTTATCTTTTGTGTTTCATGCTTCCCCTGGTTAGCCTGTGTTTGGCGTCACACCACTATGAATTGTGAGTTATTCCCTTCAGCAAAGTCTGCAGACATGCAAGCTTATGGAAAGTGTTCATAAAGGGCCCAAAATGTTTGTGAGAGAGTCTTCAATCACTTGATGTTTTGACAGTGGGACACCCCAATGCTCTCAGACTTTGCGGGAGGGCGCCTCAAAGTCTGAGTTTCTGAGTGTGGAGATTGAGCCAATCCCATTTTACCCAACTACAGTATTGTGTGCTAATGTTATTGATCCAAATGACTAAACACTCACAGAGGAGGTCATAAACTAATTTATATAGTTTTGTACAATCAATAAACGTAATTATTATCTCTGTGTGACGGAATCAGTCCTGAATCTCAGCATGGAGAAAGACCACACACACTGTACAAATGGGATGTAATTTTAAGCATGAGACAAAGTACTGGCATCCTTTCTTTTATCTAGAGCCACAGGCTGCTTTAGACCGTTCCTTTGTGTCATGCATGTGCTGAGCACAGACTTCTATATCTCTAACAGTCCATGTGGTTTTCCAACAGTTTTCCATGGCCTAAATACAATTGAGGGGAAACGTAACACCAATTTAGGAAAGGTATTCCTCAATTTATTGGAAGGAACTGTAATACATAAGTATGTATGTCCAGTAAAAAAAGAGATAGACTTTTAAGGGGTGATTATTGTTAAATCTGCCTTAATCTACTAAATTTGCTTAAATTGCCTGGATTTTAATGTTTTATTTTGTTGGGGAATTTAGATCACAGCAGATGTCTTGATGAGATGTTGATAGTGTTGTCGTGTTTCTTCTTAACATAGCATAGTAACATGATTTAACTTTAAACTTGTCCATCTAGTGAGTCTAGAATACCGCAATAAGACATTTCTGACATACAAGTAAGAAAGGGCCTTCCTAGCATTTTGTGGTCCTACTCATGCACTCTGAGGATATTTAGTCACTGAAGGGGCATGACTCTCGGGAAGGCAATGTCAGCCTAGTGGGCGGTCCAACAGTCCATTTTGAAATGTCTCAAAAAACTACTAATTGACACAAAATCTTGCACATTTTCATGGTCCCCAGAGGATGAATCACAATTAAATCAGTGATGCCCTGACTTTGTCTCTGGCACTTACATTGGCCTTTTCGTTTTTCAGTGACATTTCTCAACAACTATTGGATGATCATCAAATGTAGTACTATAGTGTTTAGAGGATAACTTATTCTGACTTTTAACATATCCAGAAAAAATTCTGAATCTCTCTACAAGGCTTCATTCAAAAGTTTATTACGACCTTCGTTGCACAGCGACAGACTCGTTCAGCAATGGACTCATTTAGGTAGCTATTAATAGTACTGAGTCCGGCAACAGCAGAGATGTACAGCAGGGTAGAGACAGTTTAATTTCACATCTAATTCTGTGAATTAAGGCCCTATTTTGAACAAACCAGAGTGGGCAATTCCTGGAAGTAGAAAGACTACGCCAACCATGAAAGTTTGAATGAGTTTAATTTTGTTTCTGTTGAGTTTGAATGAAGTTACCGTCGTTTGACTGAAGCAGGTTTTACAATCTGTAAAATTGCTGTTTTTTTTAAATATAGTCTGGTGGCTTCTAAAAAGACATGTTAATTGTATATTTTATATGTTAATAAACAATTAAAAGCTTCCTGTTGATTTAAAAACATTTTTAATAGACATTCATGTTTTGAATCTGTGTATATTTTTCTTGGAGTAATGCAAAATCAATATACTTACTGGAAATTGACTGGAATTATTATTTAAAATAAGGTCAAAGAAACCCCTCCATTTCTTCTGTACACCGGCACGCTCGCAAGGCAGTTCCAACGGGTACTCTCCGAATGCTAGGAAGGAGTTTTGCCAGGCTTCTGTAGGACCCAACTAGTAAGGACCTATCCTATTAAGAAATGATCCTGGACTTTTAGTAGCCTAATGGCTTGATCTCCTCTACTTTTCTTCTTGCGCCACTATGGGATTCATATTTATTATATTTTAAACATTATATTATTCAATATATTGCCAAGAATTTTAATACAGACATATATGTGCTCAACAGGATAACTTGCAATATATTTGTTTTTTGCTGAAAATATAATAATGTTAGTGATCATATTGATTATAATGTTCAGTGAGATACAACAGGAGCACCAGGTTTCCAATAAACATGACCACTAGAACCCTATAATTTCATATAGCTGTTGCTGCTGAACCACTTCAGCAAAATGGTCGATTTAGGTGAGAAATGGAGATAATAGCAGGCCTTAATTGAGGTCATGGCAGGAAATATAAATAATAATAAGTAAGTTTTTTTTTTTAAGCGCTTTGTTGCGATGACTGCCTGGCCCTCTATGTTAAGTAGGAGATAATGCCACAGGCACATGTGGAGGCTGAAGGACAAGAGCTCTCAGGACTGTCAACCTCAGAGCACAAGCAGGTCCACTGGGAAGATGAACTAATGAAATCGCTCTCCTCGCTGTCCTCTCCCTCTGATCCTCTCCTCATCCTACACCACACTTTACTTGCCTTCCTTACTTCCTTTGTCTTATCCTTTTCACTCACTCCTATCTTTTGTCTTACCTTTAGGTTTGAGTTTTTTTTCTCCATAAGCCTCTCTCTTTCACCCGCTTATCCTTCGACTTCTGTATCTCTGCTGTCTCCCCACCATCAGCTTTGTATTCAAGCTGCCAGGAAATGAGAAAGGCACTCAATTACTATGCTCATTGAATCATTAATGTCAAGGTTGTGGTGAGTTCTGATGGCCAACAGGCAACCGCTAGTGTGTGCTTCGGAGCAAATCTTCTGCTGTATGTCCCAACAAGACAGACACGGTTTGATATGGGTCTCACACTGATAACAAAGCCTTGGATGGAAATCATGGCGAGCAAAATGATAAGAGCAGTATTAATGATGGACCTGGCTTGCCATGTATACACAATAATAGCATGATTTGGGCTTCTAACAGCAGCAACCGGAACATATCAGATGAGAGGATGGCCTGGCAAAGAGTCTCATTACAATGTAACCTTGTAAACCTGCCCCTCAGAGCTTTTATACTACTTACACACACACACATGTAGGACTATCTGCTGATCACATAACCCTAGTGTGTGCACATAAAGCTGTTGCTTTGGCAACATCTATTGCAATTATCAAGTTTCATAGTTTAGAGATGAATTTACATTCACACATAGGCAATAATCTCTGACTATTGTTCATTTTTCTCTATGGATTGCAATTTTTTGTGAATGGGATTGCTACATAATGTAGTCTGCTAAAATAAGCTTACAAACTAGATATGTATGAATATGACAGTCAATTGTCTTGTGGTTTTGGAATCTTTTTCTCTTGACATGGGATGTCATTTTGCTGGTCACTAGCAAGAAAAACAGACAAATTTCCAAGCATTTTCTTTTCAATCTGCTACAGTCAACATACAATAATAATGATCACATTACGGTGTGTAGCCTGTAAGAGGGGGTCTCTCATAGTGAGGCACACACAGAGACGTATCATATGACACTGCAGTTTCCCTATAATCAACAGAGAGTTTCAGCATCTTTTGACTTTTCTTTTAAAAGTACTACTTTCAAAACTACTTAAAAGTATAAAAGTAAAAGTAATGTAAGGAGAATTTTTTTTCCATTAAGGACAAACTCTTAAGCCGCGTCTCAGGGGCCTATAGTGCACTACCCCACCTCCCCCCAAAACAACAATTTTTCTAAAGGCCATAATGACTATAATGTTTTAAAATGTTATGTTGAAAAATGTGGGATGCACTAGGCTACCTGTTTCAGCTGCATATATGCCCATTGAAAATGATCACATTTTATTACAATGCAAATACATTAACCTCTTAGCTTTCCTGTAAAATTTGACGAAAAACGCCTATTCAGGTATACCTAAAGTAAATTGCAAGCTGTACTTGAACTATTTGGAGGTAACAATCTGAAGTTTTTTTCCCTCAATAGTCAGAATCACTTTAAGTGCTGCTGACACCGAGTTATATAAGTTTGAACACACTAAAGTGTAAGGTTTTTATTTCCGCCTGAACATTTTGCAAATAGATGCCTGTAGATGACTATAAATGGGACTTATGGACTGGAAAACACAATGGAACCATAGACTGAAGCCTTTTCTAGTCCAAGTAAATTATTTTACACGTTTTTCTAATAAAATGTCTAGGCGTTTTTTCATTTTGAGACTGAAAATATTCATGATATATATATATACTATATACCTAATAAAAAGGCTTATAGTCTTGCAAACTTATAGAGGTACTATTCATATTTACTACTAGTATTGCTGACAGAGAAAATTAAGTATAAATGCATGTTCATACTAATTCAATGCCAAACTGAACTTTTTTCTAAAAACAAAACGTTATTCTTTCATATCTTCCAGCTGATATGAAATGATGCAATACCAGTTCATGGATATTTATGGATTTAATCACGTGTTTTAGACAAAATCTTTTATGGGATTTTTTTTTTATTGGACCTTTACGACGTAACAACGCCGTTTTTGTTTGGAATGTTATGGATTTATGGATAAATATGAGGCGTCATCGGTGAGTTGCCTGGATTTAGCTATCGTTTGTTTGTTGTCTGACAAAAGTCTTGTTTGTAGCTCCTATGGTGGTCTGATCTTGAAACGGATTGCACAGTTAAAATCACAAGAATCGTAGGTTTCCAGAAACACGTGGCACTCGTACCGAACTATAAATAGGGGGTACAGTGTACACTAGAATGTCCAGTAAAGGACGCCCGTGGGACGGCAGAACATTAAGTACCATATGTGTACTACTGAGCATTAACATGCATTTCATGGAGCGGAAGACATGATAACTAGTTGCCTATAAAACAAACCAAAATGAAATAGTAATGAGGCTAATGATGCTATTTTTAAAAGAGTAGAAAGTACAGATATTTGTGTGAAAATGTAAGGAGTATAAGTAAAAAGTCGTCTGAAAAATAAATACTCCAGTAAAGTAACAAAGTATTTGTACTTCGTTACTTGACACCTCTGTGTAGGAGGTAGTGTGATCTTACTGCATGTAAAGGAGTGGTGTGTAGAAGTGGGTTATAATGGATTGGTATACAAATTCCTGACTTTGACAATGGAAACTGGAGGGCACATCTTGACATCTTAAGATCCATTGGGGTATGGCAGTTTGTTGACTGTGGAAGAGACTCCAACTCCCCCAGCTGTCATTATTTACATAGCTTTACATGAGTGAAGCCTGAACTCATGTTGGAACCAGGGTAGAACACATCATTACACACTCTCCCTCATATAACGAGTTGCTTCAAACTTACACTGCCTGTTTGGGCCCTGTGCTCCAGCAGAGCTCGCGCTATCATTTCTAAAAAGTCAACAGATGGTAGGTCTTTCTCCTTCACTTCCCTCATCTCACGGAGTGGTTTGTGGTCTGTCTACCTATCTTAAGGAATCACCCACTGCTTCCATTTTTAAAATCAGTCTCAGAACATCGCTTACGTAATCGGTACTATCATCATGTTCCTCTTCCACTCTACATGACTTTGCTTTCCTCACCTCAACACCACGACTATGCCAGTACTTCAATGCCCCTCACCCTATCCACAGCACCAACCAACTCTAATGAAACATTTAAACTGAAACAAAAATGCTGGATTACAGTGATTTGCCAACATTTCTGCTGCATGTTCCTTGTCAACCCTGTCTCCTAAAAATTACGTTCCCCCAGAACTAATACGCATTCCCAATTACGTTTGATAAGAAATGTATCTCCTCCCTGATTGTTTGTATTTGACGTATTACACAGACGTTGATTATACACATATGTTGATTATACACGTATTTTTGTTTTTATGTTTGACGTATGACAAATAAGTTTATAATCGTGTGTTTGCGTTATTGTTTTCTTGTTTTATTTAAGCATTTTTTAATTCTGGGGAGAAAAGAAAAGAGGGGCGGGGTGAGGCCAGTGACGGCCGGTCTTCAGACCGCTTGTACTGGGGTTCGGTCTTCAGACCGCCTGGCTACCGCTGTCAGGCCGGCAATAACAGCCTCCTTGGCGCCGGGTCCGGTCTTCTCTGAGTCGGGTTGTTTGTGAATGCAGCCCAAAGTGTGTGATAAACTCCATCTAGTGCAGTAAACCACTGCGATCAACTCAGCAGACACTCGGATCTCTGTGGTCACATCAAGTGCAGAATCTGACGTGAAAAATATTCAAACGGGCGGAAGGAGTCACGGGACCCAACATCCGGTTTTCAAAATACTAACTGATATGAATGTGTTCAGAACATTTCTGACCACATCCAAACATCTTAATAATATAGTAATATTTTCTTGAGATGCATACAGATAACTAAACCTGGAGTCTGGAATGTCCTTCATTTCAATTGGAAAAATAGGACAAAATAAACAGCAATTAATGGGGCCTGAAAGGAACCAGGCATGACAGAGATATGAGGCAATGATTACTGCTTTGAAGGAGGGCTTCTAAGAGCCCTCAGCTCCTTTCATGTATAATAGAGTAATAAAGCAGGCACTCTCTCAAGCAGGTACTGCATTTTATTACCATTCCCCCTGGGCTAATCAGTATGCCCTCAGGAATGATTTCCCCATGTTAACCCAACGAGTGCAAAATAATACCGACAGATCCTGTGATAAAAAGGGTTAAAAGTGTTGAGATAATTTTGTTTAATGGCCCTTACAGTTTGAAATACTTCAATCATTGTGAAGGCAATGGCTCATCCCTCTTCATACTCCAATATAGTGTATGTATTCTCGTTATAATCTCTTTTCTTTAGTAATGACAAAAATACTGAACAATATTTGGCCAAAATCAATAAGATAATTCAAGTACAAAGTTTGCAAGCCTTTCATACAAATAAAATGTGATTACAAGACTGCCAACTGATCTTCGTGTCACCTGCCAGGGGATGTTGTAGCACTTCAGGCTTGTTCTGACTGGCCTAAGGGGTGTTGTTTTATTGATTTAAACATGTGACTTGTGGGAATGATGCAACTGCAATCTTGCCCAGGTCTAAAATTACCACCTCAGAATCAGAATCAGAAACCCTTTATTGCCAGGAATGTTTGCACAAACGAGGAATTTAGTTAGGCGGAAGGTGCATAGATTAGACATAAAACGAGACAAACAACAATCAACGACAGCAACAGTACAATGATGTCTAAATCAGATAAGGATAAAGTGCTCAGACAACAGATAACATTAATATAAGTGTATGTTAAAGTAACGTGTGTGTTTAAGTTAAAGTTAAAGTTAAGTGTATGTGGCATGAGTGTTTAAATATGAATTGTGCAGTGGAGTGACTGGTAAGAGGAAAGAAAGGAATAAAAAGAAATGGTCCGAAAGAATGGTCCGAGAATAGTCCTGTGATGGTAGAGTCAGTCAGTGGGGAACCCGGGCTCTATTGATGAGCCCGACTGCCGACGGGAAGAAACTGTTAGAAACACCTGCCAATGCCAGTAAAATCATGTCTTAACCTCCCCTCATGAGTCATCAGAGAAAATACTGTTGCATTGTAACAAACAACATTCATCCATACGTAACTGCAGAAAGAACTGCTTCAGATTGTTTTACCATGAAAACAATGAAAGGGGTATTTTATTGCTTTTATGCATACTTCATGTCAATGTTGGCAATTTCTCTGAGAACTGCTTTAGTATTATTTTATCACTGTTGAATATTTCTGAATACAGGGCTGCTGGCAAGGTGATGAGTAGAAAAACAGTCATCTTAATGTAAGCAATCTTAAAGTAGAATGGAAATAAATGCAATTACACAGATGGAAAAGTTACATTGTGACACTTATAACGTAAGACCGTTTAAGTCATGTTGATGTACTCATGATGCTCTCAAAATTAAATCTTATTTTATCTAATTTAATTGGTGTTTGGCAATTCATGACCTGGTGCTAATGAAGCATCCTTATTGCCAATCACACATTATTATACTTTTGTCAAAGTTTCACTTTTACACAAACAGTCATAGATATGTTCCATTAGTAACATGAAGTGCCACTATAATCCAGACTGTATACATACATACCTGTACCTATGATTAATGCTTTGCCGTTTTGCTCGCAAAGGCTTACACTAACAGCTTCACTAATCCATATTTTTCTATCAAAGAAAAATCTATTGCCTTCACATGGCAACGGCTGCGCCAGCAGCTAACGGTAATGGAGGGCATAAACTGTAATACAGCTCTGATATAAGCACTGTGCAGCAACAATAAACAACGTTAGCTAGCTAGCGCACCAATTAGTTGTTTATCTGTTGCTGGTTGAGACCAAAACAAACATTGTCAAACAACTAACACATTCCCATGTGTGGCAATGACTTATTATTTTTATATATTATATATTTATTATATTTTATCATCTGCTAAATGTCTTTTGAGCAGCACAGCATTATCATCAGTCCCTCTGGCTTTTAATGTACCTTCACAAATATCTCACAAACCTTAGTAACCCATGCACTTTGACCTTAATGTTGCTTTTGCGTTTTTTATATCCTGTAACACAAACAAATGGCTTGAGCTGGCTTCTACGTCATGACAGCCAGATTTGGTTTGAAGCACAGGCCCTCTGATTAGGATATAGTTTAAATTAATAAAGGCTGAACTGTGTTAAACTAATGCAGTCATTAACAGTGCATGAGTGATTGACTGGCACCCTTTTTCACAAACGTATGCCTTATTTGCAGTTAGTCTTGTTAGTGAAATTTTCACATGTTAAATATTCATCTTACACATTGGATGTCCATGTGTACTTGGTGTCATTACTTGTTTACAACTCATGGGTGTGCAGGGTGCCTGTATGCAGCTGAGCTAATGTGGGAAGAGGTGGTTTCCTCCATGATGAACTGCTTCAAAACTGATCCCATTATTTCCAGGCCTCTGCCTGGCAGCGGCTGTAAAAGACATAAAGTCTTGGTGCTTAATCCTGTTAGTGCTGCAAACCTGACACTGCTTATTGGCTCTGTGGTAGTGTGTGAACATTCAGGACCTAACAGTTTGCCCTCTAAATATACTGTATGGAATTAAATTATTACAGTCATACTTTACTGACATTACACTGACATGGCCTGTTTGCTGGAGGAGGAACAAAACATGGGTTGAGAAATACATTTTTAGAGCTTGTGTAGTCTAAATCAAGTGCATCTGTATACATTACTGTATAAAACACAAAGCAAAAATTAAGGACACATTCATGATTTTCATGATCATCAGGCAGTGAACGTTTTGCATATCTATTTCAGTTCTCCTTGATAGAGGGCAGGTGATGATGACAAACTGAGTAAAGTTACTGTGCAGGTGAAGATGGATTGGCTTGTCAATCTGGGGGATCAGAAGTAGCTGTGGTTTGTCAGGTCTTTGTCAGGACTGGGATCAGGGGACCACGCCTAGAGGAGGGACACCAATGGTTTAAGGTGGTAGCAGAGTGGAAATAGACAGTCATATTCACTGTGGCATAGAGACCACACACTATGACTGCTGAAATGGCTTCTTGTCTGATGTTATAGATGAAAGACAAAGCCGAGGTCATTCACTTTGAAAACAGTATCAAGATGCAAAAAAGTCAAACTTGCTCTGAAATTACAATACAATTCTGACAGAGTTTGGTTCATTGATTAAAATACAGTGGAAAGAGATTGTTTGGTTAGAGGGAACAGTGAGATTCTTGACCAAAAGTTTTACAGCTGCCCACTCTGATACAGAAAATCACAACATCTCTCGTGAAGATAAGTGTCCTATTGCAGAGGATAATGGAGCAATCTGCATGGTAATGGTTATATTTGGAACAGTAAGTGAGGAGTTAGACAAAGCTGAAATGGGCTGGCATGGTTTGGTAATTGTGCTGGAGAAACGTACAGTTGATTCACATGGAAATATGAATAAAGCATTCAAGAAATGTGGGACTCTCAAAGGCCAAAGAGCTTTGTCTGAGAATAGTAGATACAACAAGGTTGTGAGACCTAAACATTTACCATGAGATTTGCCTCTTTAACTTCAACACATTTGTTTCATGACTTCAATTCTCCCGAAAAGAGGAAAGCAAAAAAGTGCCATTTAGAGTGGCAATCTTGATTTACTATGTGAACGTTAAGACGGATAGTAAATAACTGGCGATTAAAATGTGTAGTATAGTGGGGAAATTATGACGTGACTAGTCCAGGAATATTCTCCTACAACAGGGGCGTCAAACTCATTTTCACCCGGGGCCACATCAGCATTATGGTTGCCCTCAAAGGGCCGATTGTAACCGTCAGACTATATCAATGCAACTACACCCGAACATATTGCTAAATAACTCTGCATTTGATTAGTTTATTCAAGTGTAAAAATAGCGTACATGCATTTATATAATTGTATAACATGTCTGTTATTGTAACAAAAATCCTTTTTAATTTAGGGTTAAGAAACCCACATTACTCAAAGACCAAACCATATCACACCTCATCCATTGATTATGTTCTGAAAACGACAACAAACACAAAACAAAAGGCAAGCATAGCCAATCAATCTCACACATATGCCACTGTACTTATTCTTTGTTGAAATACATTATATTTTTAATCCAGGTTTTAAAAATTGCTTACCTATTTTTTTTTCTGGACGTTGTCTGACACTGTTTTGTCATGGTCAGTCCGTCATTGTGTGGCTTAACCAGGGCCCTATTTCTCGTACCTGGTTCAACAAAGTCGATCAAATGTCCTATTATCCATCTGTTTTGCATGGTTTGGCCATGGTAACATTGTGCTGCATGTTTTTGATTATTTTCGTTGATTCCTTTAATGAACTGCTGGTTCATTTTACGAAACACGTGTCTGGCCAAATATCGGTGAAAAATCAGTGTCCCAAACAATTCTAAAACTATCGTTAAATGTATATTTCCTGTGGTGTAAGTCCCCAGTTGGCGTTGTTGCTTGCCTTTCATTCCCTTCCCCCTAGTGCTGCGTTCACACCAAACGCGACATAATTTTTCGGGCCGCGTTTACTCACGCGAGTGAAACAAGGTTGTTTACACCAAATGCGAAATCGTGCCGCGACAAAGGTGGCATGGCTTATTGCTGTCGCTTCTCTCCGTGAAAAAGAGTTATCTTTTCCGGTATTGACTATGGAATAAATAACCACTAGTTCTGCTTTATACTTGTTGTGGAAGTCCCAAAAATGTCGGAACATCAAACGCCCTCGCGTTTAGGTTCATAACACCATCCATAGCCACACACAAGGCGGAGCTTCTCAACGCTGATTGGCAGATGCAACTATGACTCACGGCAGTTTGTCGCCAGAGTTGGGATATTTCAACTCGCGCCGCATCCTTCGCTCTGTTCGCCCCGCGTCAAACGCGCTATTCGCGCCGCCTCAAACGCATCAGTCGCGCTGCCCGGTGGAAATTCCGCGCCTTCACAACCTGTCGCGTCTGTGCATTGACTTTACATTTAATCTGGGGGCGCGAATAATTCGTGTCGCGTTTGGTGTGAACACAGCATAAAGCCCCGTCACACACTGCTCCAAAAATGCCCCCTCGAAGAAAAAAAAAAACTGTGATTGCAGTCTGACTTTTCATTCTGGGTGTAACATCCAAACCTTTTGTGTAGTCACTTTTGTCACTGTTAAATTGTCTGTGTTTTTCTGTCACTCACCTTGTCTCCTGTTTCAGATACCTTTCTCTCACTCTGTGTGATTGCAAGCCACGCCCTGATTGTTTCCACCTGTACCTCGTTACCTGCCTTCCCCATGTATTAGTCTGTGGCAATTCTTTGTTCTGTGCCAGTTCCTCTCAGCCCGATTACCAGTGAGCTTACCAGCGATTCCCCAGTGCGGTTTCTCCAGTTTGGAGTTCCACGTTAAAGTTAAAATCTTAAATTTCAAATTAATTTTTCTCCCCTTGGACATTTTGGGATTATTTGTAGATCTTTTTCAATTCAATCACTTGTTGGAAAAACACTTTAGTTAAACGCTGATATGGAAACACTGCTTTCTAGCGGCAAGATGCCGTTAGCTCATGCAGTGTCTTGAGCATAGTCGGTGTATAATCGTTACTTTCTTTCAGTTAACTCATACTGACTAGTATTAATGTATTTTCCAGAGAGGATTCACAGCTGCCAGGGTCCAGAGGACAACATGCAGCATGGCTGCAGCAGCCTCCCTGTCCCTATCACTACCGCAGGCCACAAAGCCAGCCACAGCTCATCATCCCCACCATATAATAATACATTTGGTTTTAGACATTTATTTACATGTGTCTACCATTGTATTCATATATTCCACTGCTTTGGTAAACTAATGTCAAGCACCAAAACAGTTCGACCACCTGAGTAAAAGGTATGTTTTCACAAGAGATATGAAGAATTTCCAAAATCAAGATGACATTTTTCAGCTTTAGGGCCATTTTATCTCTTTACACTTGTGCCTTAGGACAATGGTGCCTCATTATATAGAGAGCTGAGATTGTTTTGCAATTTTAGATGTAAAACACATGGGTATCTTTAATATGAAAGTGCCTTTTTAAAAGGTGAATTTAAGAAATGATGTAGCACATGGCATAACAAAACAAACAGGGGAATGACAGACACATGAGAGGAGATTGGGGGGAAACAGAGGTTAACACACATTAGGTCAGACAGGGATCCTGGGAGACCTGTGACGAAGTCCACGGCGATATGGAACCAGGGGCGATGTGGCACCGGAAGGGGTTGCAGCAAGCTGGCGGGGTCCGGAGAGTGCCCTGAGAGTGCCCTGCACCACTGATTCAATCTCCCAGGCGAGAGGGGCTGCCACTATTCTTCGTACCTGGCTTACTGAGTTAGCCGGATCATTTTCAGGATAAGATGACGTAGGTCAGGCTTTTCGGTTCCTCGAAGCAAGTTTAGAAAAATCACCATAACAACACACCCAAAAATATGAACCTGCTCCAGCTTCCTTCCTCATTGATGAAGGAGCAATATTAGTTTATTAGTTTTATAGGGAGAGTTCTTCCAGATCACCAAGATCCGTTCTCGTATCATGACTTCCTGTATGATCGCTATCGATTCTGCCGACAAGGAATCATTTATTTACGAGAGCCCATTGCCTGTATCACAGATGTAGACTATCACCCGCTGCATGCTGTGCTGTTCGTAACGTTTATTTAGTGCTTAAGAAACTTATGGATGTGTTGAAAGCACTCATAATTATATGACAGTGTTCTTAGTACACCATACATATCATTATTGTATACAATTATTACGGGGGACTTGTGACAAGATGAATACAGAGAATCATACACAATTTCTCTTCACTGCTTCAATTGATTGAATTTCTTTATTTACATGGTGGGGACAGTACGGAGGACTGAGCTGAGCTTACACCTTCACTGGTGTCAAAAACAGACAGGGCTCGGTTCTCATCCAAGTGCAAGTGCCTTCACCAAGACCCATGCTCTGGTGCCCATTACCCCAAAAAAACAGAGAGGTGTTCTTCTGATGATTACCAGATTGGTTATGGAGATCCAGCAGTTCTGCTCCAGCTCTACCTCTGCTGCAGCTGCCCCATCACCCAAAAGGAGGAGGTGTTAATTCTGCCCTCGCCAGAGTGATCTCAAAACATGGAAAATGTGCCAAAAATGCAATGCATACATCTGCAAAGATCAGGCCATTACTACCTGCCTCGCATGTAACTAATGGCACATTTAGATGTTTTTGGTTCTCAAAAGTCAGTTTTGAGAAGTCAAATGCTTTGGTAAAGAATATTGACATTTTTTATATCTCAGGTAATGAGTTGACTAAAAAGTTGAAACACAGAGGTGGGTGATAATTTATACTTTATAAACAGGCAAACCAGACAGGGTAATTTTTGACCCCAGAGGACAGCAGGTGTGATTATGTGCTGCCATTAGAAGTGTTTCAAAAACAGCATCCTCACTAAACTTTGACATGTACCACTCTGTAATAAGTCAAATAGTCAATATAATATAAAAGTCAAAATAATGCATTGTTTCATTTCCACTCAAAAAAGGTATACTTTTTTTATAAACAAGGTCTAATGGCCCTAAATTCCCAAACAAAAGGAAACAAAATTGTTGATGGGTTGGACTGAAGTAAGACTAAAGGTGTATAACAGAATTGATTGACAATTTATACTTTATGCTTTAAATAACGGTCAAACCAGGTAGGGTCATTTTGGACCCCAGAGGACAGCAGGTGTATGGCAAACGGGAGGACATTACAAGGGTTAACATAGTGACGACGAACAACGACAAACTAAAATGAGGTCTCCATTGAACAGGAGACACTCAATGACACTCAATGATTAATCAAGTTGATGTTGGAACTGGGTATAATTGAAGTATCCAGCAGTGAATGGTGCAGCCCTATTGTGTTGGTACCCCAAAAAGATTGCAGTGAGATTTTGCATTGACTTTCGGTACCTGAATTGTGTGTCTCACTTTGATCCATATCCCATGCCCATAATTAATGACCTGGTGGAGAAAGTTGGGAGAGCAAAGTACACCACTACCCTCGACCTAAGTAAAGGCTATTGGCAGGTTGCGCTAGCACCCGAAGCTCGTGAGTTGACCGCCTTTAGGACTCCATTTGGTATGTACCACTTTAAAGTAATGCCATTTGGCCTTCATGGGACACCAGCGTCCTTTCAGAGACTAATGAACCATGTTTTGAGAGACGTGTCGGACTTTTCAGCGGCCTACTTGGACGATGTGGTAATTTTCAGCCAGTCTTGGGTGGAACACATGTCACATCTGTCACAAGTCCTGCAACGGATTAAAGTGGCAGGGTTGACAATCAACCCAAATAAATGTTCAGTAGCCCAGAGAGAGGTTGAGTATTTGGGCTATGTGATTGGCTTGGGCGAGATCAAACCCTAAGTGGGGAAGGTTGATGCCATTCAGGCCTTCCCGATTCCGACCACCAAGAAGAAGGTGAAAAGTTTCATTGGCCTGGTAGGGTGGTACAGGAAGTTCATTCCCCACTTTGCAGAGCGTTCACTGGTGTTGAACAACCTAACAGCCTCCGCACCCAAAAAAGTACACTGGACCAATGAGTGTGATCAAGCTTTCACGGAGCTCAAAAGCTCCATTTGCTCCAATTCCGTTCTGAACAGTCCTGACTTTGACAAGCCGTTCACCCTGCAAACTCAGGAGTGGTCCTTGGTGGGGTGCTGTTGCAGGAAGTGGACGGGGATGTGAAGCCAGTTGTGTTCCTCAGTCGCAAGCTTAAAGACAGAGACGAGGTATTCTACGGTTGAGAAAGTGTCTTGCCATGAAGTGGGCCATTGACGCACTTTGATACTACCTCCTAGGACGACACTTCAGTCTGGAGACTGATCATCGTGACCTCCAGTGGTTGCATCGGATGAAGGATGCCAACATGCGCATTGCTGGATGGTATCTGGCTCTGCAGCCATATAACTTTACAGTCTACTATAGGTCGGGGAAGACAAATAATGTGGCTGACTGTTTGTCTCGAGTACATGAAGTGTAAGGAACTATGTCCTCGCGAGAGAGGGAATGTAATGAGGATCCTCCATTACCCTTCACTCAAATTATTGCCGTATAAACTGTTTCCTCGTGCATGGTCAAAGATGCAATGTGTTCAAGCAATTTACCTCTTGTCTCCTTTCCAGGGTGTTCCATCTAAAAGAGTCCCCGTGGTGCCTGAGCACCAATTCATGGTTACGGTACAGACCACGTGATATTTAGTAGAGGTGGGTTTGTTGTTTTGATGTGTTTTCCCTCTTTGGGGCTTTATATGATCTCTAGGGTGACGTGTGGCACCGATAGAGATCATGTCGATTATTGATATTAGGGGATAGGAATATATATATATATATATATATATATATGCATTGGGGTATAGGTAAATGTGTGTTATGGGGAGGGGCAGAATTACCTGTACTGTGATAGGGTCGAGGTCCTAATCAGTAGCAGGCTATATAAAGCTGCCTCATGCCATAGAGCTGGGTCCATTGCTGCTGGGACCACACGCTGCCATGGTACACCATAACTGTCCTGTTTGTCTTAATTGTTGTTGAAATAAACACCTGGTTGGCCACCATGTAAACCTTTGTGTCGAGCTTCCTGCTTCCGAAATCCAGCTGCTATATGGTCATCCTAACATGTATAAAGCAGAAATAGTGGTTATTTCCATGGTGGATGGCGGAAATGATAACTGTTTGCACGGAGATAGGCCACAGAGATAAACCACGCCCCCTCTCTGACGCGACCATGTAGACTGTACAGTTCAGTTTGTCAGGTGCATGCAACATTAATAATAGTGTTGCTTGACGATCCCATTTTGCTGCAATAAAAATGATTGCGGTGAACAGACTGAAAACATGATGAAATATGTTGATAAGTTTTTCTTTGGGGAATTTTTTTTTTAAAGGTAATATATCGCAGTATCGTGATATTATCGTATTGTGACTTAACTATCGTTATAATATCGTATTGTTAATTCACCCAAATTCCCAATGTTGATTAATTGATGGTAGATAAATCTTAATTAACACACAGCTCTGTGATACATACAGATCGGTAAACTGTTCACAACATGTTTTATAGGAGTGGGAATCACCAGAGGTCCCACGATACGATATTATCACGATACTTAAGTCACAATACTGCAACATTATCAAGATATTGAGTATTGTGATAAATTATGTATTGCGATTTATTACCTTTTTTCAACTGCAAATTCTCCCCAAATGAAAACATATTTGATCTATTAAGATAACATTTTCAGTCTGTTCATCTCACTTCAATAATTTCAATGTCAAGCAGGCAAACTGACCAACACATAAATAAAAACACATCCCATTAATGTTGCATGCACCTGACAAACTGAACTGTTTTTTATTAGAGTCTACATGGTCGTGTCATGGCTTATCTCCAGACGTTTGATTTCAACGCGGACGGCGCATTTCTAATTTATTTTTCCGTTCTCCATTTTTTTTTTGTACCAACTTCCTACCAATCACGCTGATCCGGGACCTCTGCTGACCTCACGAGAAAACACAGCACCACCGAGTGGACTGAAAAATCAATTGATTGTATTATTCTAGGACCAAAAAGTTGATAATTTATATAATAAAAGATCGATACTTGGCTTCCGTGTATCGATACAATATCGCCATACTATGCTGTATCGATTTTTTTCCCCCACCCCTAATGTTTGATATGCATCGTTTCTCAGCCATTCTAAATTCTTTACATTTTATGAAATAAGGGGAAATATCGATTACAGAATTGCAGTCTTTTTTGGATTGCTACATTTGCATATTTAGGTATGTGGTAGGTGCGTGGCACTGGATTGCAACAGTGACTGTTTGGATAATCCAGTTTAATATCAGCATCAGAACTAATACAATACAGACAAGCAAGCTTGAAGAATTCACGGAGTTGCCAGAATGTTTTCTAAATTATAAAAAAAAAAAAGTTGAATTGCTCGGATCTGTAAATAATACACTCAAGGTATACTGTGCATGTGATCTGAGGATGTTCTTGGAAACTAATCACATACACAGAGCTTCGCATTTGGGGCCAGATGCAGTGTTTCGTCTCTCTCTCTTTTACCTAATTACTCTTTATTTTACAAATGGAGCATCGCAAATAGTACTTACACATTATCGCTTTTAATAACTATGGTTCTCCCGCTCTTCAGCCCCCCCAAAAGAGGACGACCGTAGCAATTACAGGAAAATCGATCAACTTAATCATTGTGGTGGGGAGTATTCTTATGAGATTGTTAAGGTTTGGACAAAACACTAAGTGAATGCGAAAGGTGCAGGGCAAGTTCCAGTCTAACCACCAACAGCATGGCTAAAGCCTTCAATACAGTACAATAATGGCCTGGTTGACAGAGATTCTTGTTTTAAGTAGGTAATTAGGTGATTATTATGAAATGTATTCATGGGAAGTAAAAGTCCAGAATGTGATGAGCAGTGTTGGGGTAGTTACTCAGAAAAGGTAACTAGTTACACGTTACTAGTTACTTCTGAAAATTGTAACTAGATTACTTTACTAGTTACTGCATTTGAAAAGTAACTTCACTACTAGTTACTTTACTTTTTTTAAGCAAATGTCCAAATTAACTGCAAAGATACATGGACAAACATCATGGCCTTTTCATCACTTTATTTTCAATAATAATTTATTATTAATATAATTTCCAATAATAATAGCCCGAGTCACACGACACTTCCTGCATGAACAATCTACCGTAAACGTCGGGTTACGAGCCGCTACTACCTTCGGTCAAAGTCTCCGTTAGCTCCCCGCTGTAGTCAGCTGGGGCTCCTGCTAGCACTCCGTTAACTTCCGCTAGCTCCCCGAAGGTAGCGGGACCAGGCTCGACACCCGACTTGGGCAGAGGGGTCGCGGGCAGTAGCAGTAGGAGCAGCAGCGCTAGCTAGCAGCTTGTTGCTATTGTTCATGCAGGAAGTGTCGTGTGACTCACGCACCACTAAAAGAGAACTTTTCGGACTGGTAAAAATGGATTGGGTAACGCAGGAAAGTGCGTTACTGAGGTCTAGTAAAGTAGTGTAGTTACCAATATTTTGAGTGTAATGCGTTACTTTACTTCGTTACCTATAATAGTAATATCGTTACTGTAATCCGTTACTTTGTAACTCGTTACCCCCAACACTGGTGATGAGTTATAATTAAAAAGTATTTAATAAAAGGTTGATCACAAAAAACAGCTTACGCATTCTCGATTGAGGCCCTCTCTTTCTCACAGATTCACAGTCTGTCCCCCAGTTACCTGCCGCTTCTGTGGTTCAAGAGAAGGCCCTTCCAGTTTTGCGCGTTAGTTTATATCAGCCATTCACATAGTTTAAGGCCCTTTCATTGGTTTAGTACTCTCACACCTTGAATAACTCTATTGCCCATTGGGCCCACAGCTTCAGGGGCGGAGCTCTTCTTCTTCTTCTTCTTTCTGTACTTCAAAAAGTCAATGTTCAGCTACGCCGCCTCAGGTGAACAGAACTACACTTCCTTCTAACAAAACAGTCCACTGGCATCCACATGCACTATGCAAATGTTGTTTTAAAATCCATTCACACATTAATCATGAATAAAAAAAGTGACCTTCATATGCATACAATTACATGTTCTTCATAATAATATCCCTTATTAATTATCATATCTCATGCATTGTAATGTACACATGCACTGTGCAAGTCTAAATTTGACCAACTAAGCTTAAAACACACTACAGTAAGTAAATAGGTAACTATTACAAGTAAAAAACTATTACATTTATATTATATTGACACATACTGTTCATAGTATCAACCAATCAGTGTATGTTAACCCTGACTTTTACTGCACCTCAACATTAATTAATACTAATTCAATGTTTTGTAAAATGAGTGCATTTTAGTTGAAAAGGTTTTAGGACGGGGGTTGATTGAAATGTTATCAATACCAAAGTAAAGATTGGAAGTAAATGTTTATCATTGTTTGGCATGAATCAATGTGCAATTGGCAGAACAACCTTGGGAAGACCATTTAAGCACATGAGAGATTCTTGAAAACTGGCCTCTGGACGCATCTCAGACACGGTTTGTACTAACCGGGTTACCCTGGTAGAAATAAACATCCTCTCAGGGTAGGACATGGCTTTCTGGACACAGACTAATCAGAATTATAGCAGTTGGTATTGTACTCCTGTATTACTTTCCACTGAATAAAGTTACATTTGGTTTCTTTATTTGATCAAATAAATGTCCTTACAGGCGGCATCCAAAGCATTCTGCGACCCATTGATTAAAAGGTCTTTTTTTATATTATTTGTATAAAACTGTTTTCCTTTCTTTAACTATGGGTACACAATTCAAGTTCTTATTTTGAGGTTTAATGTTAAAGCCAAGAGCGACATTCTCCAATTGAGTGCTACATCACGTTTTTTCTGTCTAGACGATGTTGATGGACAGTGTTCCCATGGCTCTTATTCTTTGTCCTCTAAAACAAGGGGGGATAAAATGTTGTGGAGCTCAGCCTACTCTATATCTGTCAAATGAGCTGTGCGAGCCAGGTGACTGAAGCTGAACGGCCACTGCTAGAGGTGCTTGCTCTTGTTTGCAGCCATCGTGCTTTGCCGAAAAGCTACAGACACAAGCTGTTTTTCGGCCTGATGAGCAGCATGGAGGCCTATCAGTGACACACAGATCAAGTGGCATAGGGGACACACCAGGGACCGGTTGAAATGACCCAAGCTATACCAACATTTCTGCAAAGTTAATGAGCTGATACATGAAAGCACAAAGCATAAAAGGACATGCAGAATATTGGCAGCAAGATTCCCTCAGGCCGTCATGATGGATTTTAATTGTATGTACCATTTCGTCGAGCTAGAATTATATATCTTTTATTATTTCAGTCATGGGTCAGGGTTTTCCTCATTCTGTACAAAAGGAGAAAAATAAAACAACCCAGTGAAAAGAGCAAATTTTCAATGATAAAATAAACGGAAATAAAATGACAAAAAAAAAATTCTGGACACATCATGGGAGTAGACCCCCAGGCAGACCCAGAACACGCTGCAGGGATCACGTATTCCATCTGGTCTGGGAACGCCTCGGGATCTCCCAGGAAGATCTGGAAGAGGTGTTTGGGGAGATCCACGTTTGGCTAGCCTGTGACCTGGACCCAGAAAGAGGAGAAATTGTAGTATGTGTATTAGTGCTTTTTAAACTAAATAAACAATAGTTTTTTATTTATTTGCTTATACGCTATTGTTTTTGGTCTTTGAAGCTCAGGTAATATTGTAGTATTGTTTTTTTAGTATTGGTTGGTAGACTTGAGTTTGAGTACACACATGTAAAATCATGGATTATGTTACACTGCCCACACATTTGATGGTTTCCCCAATGCCCCCAATGAGTAAATGTAAATAAAATAGCATTTTTGTGTATGTTACAGCATACATATCTGCTCAATATATCACTTTTTCAAAGGAGTTTCATAAGGCGTTACCAATGTTGTAGGCAGAGCAGATGGTCACACTAATGCCGTGTTCACATCGGACGCGGCGCGAATTTGCGATTTATTCGCTGGGCGGCGAGATAGACGCGTTTGAGGCGGCGCGAACAGAACGTTTGACCTGGGGCGAACAAAGCAAAGGACGCGGCGCGAATTTGCATGAGTTGAATTCTCCCAACACCGGCGTAGAAATCGCGTGACGCAAAGTTGCGGCAGCCAATCAGTGTTGAGAATCAGCGTTGAGAAGCTCCGCCCGTCACCACCGCCGTCCTGCCGTTGCTGAATCAAACTGCTGCTGCTCCGCCAGAACCAGCGCTGACAGCGGCTTCATTGAGACGCTGTTGTGGGACTACGGATAATATTATGAACCCAGACACCATGGAGTTTGATGTTCCGACATATGTGGAATTTACACAAAAAGTATAAAGCAGAACTAGTGGTTATTTCCATGGTGGATGGCATAATCTGTATCGTTTTACGGAGATACGCGAGACGCAGTTCCTGGAGGAGTCAGTGAAATTCACCAAGCTGTGTGCGGCTACGGATGAAGTTATGAACCCAAATACGAGGGCGTTTCATGTTCCGACATGTTTGGGACTTCCACAACAAGTATAAAGCAGAACTAGTGGTTATTTATTCCATGGTCGATAGCGGAAATGAAAGCTCCGTCGCTTGTCTCTCACAGAGACAAGTTTGACCTCGGAACTTGAATTTGTCTCTAAATGCAGCTGTGAACTGTAATGGTAAAATATAGTGTGGTAATATTGTGAGGATAAGAGAGTCTAAATTGAACCTTAAATGATCCTCAGAGCCAAATGGAGAGGAGAAGCAGAGGTATTGGGATCAAAGGGATGTTGATCTAAACCATTTGTATATGAAGGGGTCATAAACAGATAAGGTGTTGATCTTGAGGACAAAGGGGATGTAAATTCGGTTGACGGGAACACTGCGATTTCATGTCTCTCGAAACAAACTTAGCTAGTCCGGGTTCCTTCGTTGGGGGGGTTTAGAGGCGGAGACCTCATAGTGTTATAAAAAGGGCTGAAGACTGTCGCTTCTTTGAATTCTGTGTTACATGCCGCGCCAGTAGCCGTCACGGACTTTTCCTTCCTGCAGGAATAAACAGACTTAAGACAACTTTGATTCAGAGACCTCATTCCTTTTTAACAGATCGATAGGAAAATCTTCCGTTACAGAACCAAGTGATTGCGGATGCTGCTTATAGGCAATATGTTTCCCACAAAAGGGAAATACAATTTTTTTTACCACTATTACTATTTGTTACTACATTTCGACCAAATATTATAGAATCAATCATTTGACATTGAGGTGTCAAAATACCTTGTGCTAGAGACAATTAAACTCTGTGGTATTGTATGGTATTTTAAACCAACACGTTCAATATGAATACATTACAATCTCAAGATTCATATGATACTGCTGGCTATCTGAAAAAAAATGAGCATGTAACAGCCTTCAGCAGACAGTAATCATAATGCCAGTCAGATGATTCACCATCATTTTCAGAGGGTTTAAAGTAGGCTAAGTTAATCAAGAACTGACGAGAATAATTCCAATTTATGGTGATCAATGAGAAACAGCATGTTAAAGGTACTGAAGTTGGCTAAAATGAAAAGGAGCCTATCTGATATCTCCCCAAAGACATTTTTCTTCCTTTTCGCAATAAAACACTATTAACAATATATTTTGAAAAACACATTCATTCAACACTTCACAAAAGGGATGACTAAATGTAGTTTAAGTTCGACTCCAATGCAATGAGATGATAATTTAATTGCAGATATTTAAAGTTAGTATCCTTAAAATGTCAGTCATAGTTGATTGGGCTACACTTGTGGTTACCAGAACCCTGGAGGCATTACACACTGCTTGAGAAGCTACACAGCATCTGGTGTATCTGTCCGACCAAACAAACACACATTGTTTTAATAAAGAAGTCAGTCAATAATGGGACATTTTCCATCAGGCCATGCAGCCGCAATCTGATGTCATGCTGTTCCCAGCACAAGTAGTTTTCCACACAACAGCAGGGCACAGTGGAGTTGGTTACCTTGCTGAGTAGTCGGAGGTGTGCAGTCTGATGCCCGCAGCTCTTCATCTAACAGCTCAGTGTGACGGCTCCTTCATGTTCCATTACTCCGTGATATATTTGAAAGTGATTTGCTGTCAAAATATTACCAAAATTAGTTACAGTACATTTAGATGAATTGATGATCAATTGCAGTCAGTGTGGCACCCTGGACATTTTAAGGGCTAACATTGTTCAGAAGTGTTATTGTATTATATTGTGTTAGTACCTTGCCCCCGACAGCATTAATTTCTGGTTATTATAATTTAAAATGCTTTGTGTAACTTGTGGACTCGCCTGCTTTCACCTGGAGTGGCTGCAGGACAATACTCATTTTCACCAATAGGTGGCAGTAGCGGGTGTTTGTCATGACTGCGCTGTAACTCTTGTGTCTAAAACCAACAAGCTAGAGCAGTGAAAGAGAGTCGTCCAGATACTTGTAGATATTGATTTGGACTCTATTGTTGTGTGTTTTCAGGTGAGACAAGGTACACAAGCGCCATGTATATGTGTTGAGTTCGGTCTCTTTTGCTGTGCCATGTTTTGATGTTTAGTAATTGGTTTAGTAAGTGTTTTAGTACTGAAACAGCGTCAGTCCTGTGCCAGAAATATCACAGTACTTTGTTAGGCTATATATTGTAATGTCCGCAGTAACGACTCGCATACGTTGGTTGCGTTATCTTGCAGGTTTACTGTCACAGTGGTCACAGGATTGGCAACAGGCTCTTCGCTAGCAGTTGCGCACGTAGCATCCCCCACACTAGCACGCTGCTTCCCTGTGAGTGGCCGGAGAGAGAGAAAGGCCCCTGACCGACCTCTACCCACCAACAGACGCCTGTACAGGTTCGCTACACTCCACCCCCCCCCCCCACACACACACACACAAATATCCTTGCCCACAAGGAACCACCCAAACCACTCACCTCCCAGTCTCGCTAATGTTGCGACGTAAGGATGCTGGCGTAGCGATTCAAACTGTGCCCACAGGCCTTTGAGGGATTTGGAGAAGCCGGCTACCTCTTCCCACGCCGGCCGCTGCCCGGACTCCACCCACTGTATGACTGCCTGTAAGTCTGTGTCCTGACTCTGTTGGCGTTTCCACTTGCCTAGGTCCACCGCTTGCCGCTCCGTGACCTCCACCAGCCGTCTTACCGCCGCACAGTCCCCCTCCTCCTCTCAGCTCCTGCTCTCAGGACTCCCTTCGTTCACAATAAGTGCACTCGTCTGCGGCACACGGGCGACGTGAGAGACTCATCGCGTTGATGTGCTGTGCCCCAGCCCGATGCTCGACGACGAACTCAAACGACTGGAGCTCCTCCAGCCACCTGGCCACCTGCCCCTCTGGCTCCTTGAACGACATGAGCCACTGCAGAGCCGCGTTGTCCGTCCTCACAGTGAACGCCCGCCCGCAAAGGTTGTATTTGAAGTGTCGGACTGACAGCACTACCGCCAGGAGCTCCCTGCGGGTAACGCAGTAGCGGCACTCAGCCTTGCTGAACGACCGGCTGAAGTACGCCACCACCCGTTCCCCTTCTGGTCTTGACTGCGAGAGTACTCCCTCACCCCCCCACCCCCCCCCCCCCCCCCCCCCCCCCCCCTCACCCCGCCTGCTGGCATTCGTGTCCAAGGTGAAAGGCAAGTTGAGGTCGGCGGCAGCCAGCACCGGAGCCTCAATCAGGGCACACCGCAGTCTGTCGAACGCTGCCTGGCACTCCTCCGACCAGGAGAACTCCCTGTCCTTCTGGAGCAACTGGAACAGCGGAGCAACCGTCCCCCCGTACAAATCTCCGGTAGTACGAGGACAGGCCCAGGAAGCTTTTCAGCTGTTTCGGATTGGTGGGAGTTGGTCAGTCGGCGACTGCCTGCACTTTCTCCTGCAAGGTGCCAACGCCTTCGCCCCCTACCCTGTGCCCCAAGAAGGACACCTCCCTCTGAAGAAAGTGGCATTTCTCCAGGTGCAGTTTCAGGCCCGCCGACTTAATCCTGCCCAGCACCAACCGCAGCAATGCAAGTGCGCACTCGAACGAGTCGCCATGTGCCAGGATGTCGTCCAGATGGACCAGGCACTGCTCACGGGGAACCCCTTCCAACACCATGTCCATTAACCGGACGAATGTGGCAGGGGCATTGCACAGTCCAAAGCTCAGGACCTTAAACTGCCACAGCCCCCGCCCAATGCAGAACGCCGTCTTTGGCCGAGATTCCAGGTTGAGCGGCACCTGATAGTAGCCGCTGCGGAGGTCCAGTGAGGAGAACCACGTGGACCCTGAGACCAGGTCCAGGGACTCGTCGATACGGGGCAGCGGGTATGAATCCTTCTGTGTTACCCCGTTCACCGGTCTGTAGTCTGCGCAGAGTCTCCAGCCCTGCGTCTTCTTTGGCACCACGACCACAGCTGCCGCCCATGGACTGTCTGAAGGCTCTATAGTTCCGGCTTGGAGCATGCCTGCCACCGCTTCATGACTTGCAATATGGGACAAGCCTGTTGGCGCGCAAACAGGCTTGTCCCATATTGCTTTCATTGCCCCCAGCAACTCTTTGTCCTTTTCCTGAACAGTGGGGTCAGCCACGGATGAGGTAACGCCTGATTCTGCGGAAACAGAGGGGGGGAACCGATCTTTGGGTTCCGCCTCCGCCGCACTCGCTGACGGGACGGATGGGGGCAGAGGAGGAATAAGGGTGGGGCTCATTTTGATATACGGCCCTCCTTGGAAGCTCACTGTGTCCTGTTGAAGGTCCAGCTGGCAGCCCGCAGCCTTCAAAAAGCCCAGACCTAATATGCACGGGTCTTGTACTGTTGCTACCCACACCAGGTGGCATACTGTCACACTCCCCCCCACTGATAATGTCAGCCTTGCTCTGCCCTCCATGGGAGCCAACTCTCCTGTGACCGTGCGCAGACGCACCGAGGTGGGTTCAAGTATAGTTTTATCTGAAACCATCTCTGGTCTTACTAATGTCACTGTTGACCCGGTGTCCACCAGAGCCAGACAAGCCACTCCCTCCA
The DNA here is from genome assembly GCF_910589615.1 of Taurulus bubalis. Taxonomy (NCBI): domain Eukaryota; kingdom Metazoa; phylum Chordata; class Actinopteri; order Perciformes; family Cottidae; genus Taurulus; species Taurulus bubalis. The sequence continues at coordinate 11,594,429 of NC_136597.1, read as the reverse complement.
CCGTAACTGGAACAAAAAGAGAGTCGCCCTTACCCGTACACCCCACCGCCATGACAGGCTCCAGACCCGAGTCGACATCCGTTTCTGTGGCACACGGAACCTGGCTCCCCCGGTTGTGCTGCTGGGCTCCCTGACCGACCCCTACCCACCAACAGACGCCTGTACTGGGTCGCTACAATATATTTTTGAGGTTATGTGTTTACAGTTAATGTAACTCTTGTGTCTAAAACCAACAAGTTAGAGCAGTGAAAGAGAGTCGTCCAGATACTTGTAGATATTGATTTGGACTCTATTGTTGTGTGTTTACCGAAGAGACAAGGAGAATTGAGCACAATAAATAAATATGGAACACACTAAATGAAGACTCTGGTGCTGTGTGTAACATCAGCACTAATAATCTGTGTAATCTCCTGTGTTTGCTCCATAATAAACGCCTTCCTACGTTTTACCAGGCGTAGGGTTTCAATATGAAGCACCAACAGTGGGGAATGTTCGCTTTGCATCAAAAGTAGAGTATTAAAATTAGGGTTGGATTTGTGTTTCTGTGTTGAAATCGAAATTGAATCACCCCTCGGTGTATTGGAGCGTAATGCTCCATGCAAAACAAGATGAACATAGCTTCATGGTGAAATATTGAAAGCATTAATTCAGAACCAATAGACATGAAGGAAGAAGTAGGAGAATATATAAATAAATATACATATATTTATTAAGTAGCCTCTGTAGGAACCAAAAGTACATTGCATGTACAAGTCATGAACACTCCAACTCTAAATAAATTATAACACAAAGCAAAATGTCAGTTATACCATACAGTGTTACTGACCTGATATTAATATCTGCCAGTAGATAAACAGAAGCAAACATTAAACTGGACTAAATATCAACAATTTAGCAAACAGTGGTTGCTACCACGGGGCATGCAGTATGTGTGCTATTACTTGATTTGCTGCAACTCTAAAACCAATCTATGTTTATATTAGAAAGAGAGAAAGTTGTTTTTTGCTGATATCACATCCCATTACAAAGGCAACATATGGATTTATGACTTCTGATGCGTCACTTTTAATTCAGATAAACATCTGTATTGAACTATAAATCTCAAAGGAGAGCAGCTAAAGTATAGTGAGACTAAAAACAAAGAATGACAGCAAAAAAATATTAATGGCACAAACAATCTTTACTAAGTGTGATTATACAAGATATGAAGTTTATCTATAATACTGCACTCTGTGTTGTGCATTGACAGGTTGGCACAAGCCGATTGTAGAGAATGTGTAGATATAATTAATAATTTATGTAATACATAAATCATCTGATTAGGTTGTAACATGACATCTTGTAGGTTGTGCTTTGATTTAAGGGAGTGGAGTCTGCCAATTGATACAACTTTAGCTTCATTTTGTGTGATAAACTCCCAGATATGTCTTCCCAAATAAACTTGGCATACTGTATGAATCCCTCTCGTTGACTTAAGTGCTAATGGAGGGGATGAGTAAATCAATAATGCAACTAAGTATTTAAGATAATCCAATTCAAGCCACTAGTTTGAGCCAGCGTCTCGCTTTTGTTGTAGGCTTTGCTGCCTCTCAAAGAAGAGGATATTTTCTTTATATATTTCCACTTGGCAGAATCTTACTGAATAGAGTGCACAGGAGCTGGGGATCTTTAAAGTAACTCAAAAGCAGGGATTGCAAACCTGTATAAAGTCTACTTTCCATCAGAATATGTAACGCATGACCTTATGGGTGATTGTGTTACCTGGAACCACAAGGAACTGATTGTATGAATTGAGGATTTAGGTAATGTTTAATGAGCATGAGATTAACTTTTGCTTGTTTACCGTGTTCATTTCAACTATGCTGATGTCTTGGTAAGTGTAGAAATAAAGGATGACCAGAAATAATTACATTTCATGAATGTATTGTTGGCCTACATAGGTTTTTGCTGAAAATAGATAGTCAAAAGTATGTTAATGTCGAAATGAAGCTCAAGAGAAAGTTCAGTAAGGAAGACACTCTTTACACTCCTGTTCATTCATAATTAACCTCTAATTCTCCCAGAGATTATTCAATCAGCTGAACATGTTCGTTAAATGAACTAGTCAAATACTGCGCAGTTTCTGTAAGCCAATCACATCGATATTATCAAACTTTTAAATAATTTCTGCTCTCTGCTGCTGTCAGTCGTCATTTCAGTTCAAACCGATGCAACCCTCCTCCACCCAAGGCTCCTCAGTCAGCATTTAGCCCTGCTCCTCATTCATCATCGGGTTGCAGCAACTTCCTTCTTCACCACCACCAGTGTATGGACTCCAGGTGGGATTCTGCCTTCGGCGATATCAGCATCACTAACCCTTGCTTATCCTCCGTCAGTGCCAAAGACTTTGCACTATTCAAATATATGCATCCATCCATGCATCCATTTTCATCCACTTAGTGTCCAGCAATCTGACCAAGGCTTCCCTCTCACCCGCAACATTTTCCAGCTCATTGTGGGGGATCCCGAGGCGTTTCCAGGTCAGCTGGGAGATACAATCTGTCCATCGTGTCCTGGGTCTTTCCCGGGGTCTTTTATCAATTGGACATGTCCGGAAACCCCCTAATAGGACGCGTGCAGAAGGCATCCGAATTAGATGCCCGAACCACCTCAGCTCACTCCTTTCAACACAAAGTTCCCTCCCAATGTCTGCGAGATGTGAGCTCCTTACCCTATCTCTAAGGCTGAGCCCGGCCACCATACAGGGAGGAAACTCATTTCGGCTGCTTGTATCCGAGACCTCGTTCTTTCAGTCCAGCAAATTGAGAACTTCGCCTTCCGGCAAATATATGCTATTGCAATCAATTATTGTTAAACTCTAAATAAGTCTCTCCTGATTGAAATGTATGTATGAATGAGTCACATGGACAAATTCCCTCAATTCATTTTGTTTAATGTTCAAGAATTTACTTACGGATCCCTTTTCCAATCAATTTACCCTCTTTTACCCTGTATTATTTTATTTTTACTCTGTATTATTTTAATGTAAGGCGACCTTGGGTGCCTTTAAAGGCGCTTCCAAATAAAATGTATTATTATTATTGTTATTATTAATTGCTATATAATGAGTGCAGTTAAGTTCATAATGAACCTTGACAGCATGTTTTTGCTTTCTGACATGAACAAGGGTTGAGCATTATGTTTAGTTATCACAAATCTCTCTACCTTTATCATAATGCATTTCTAATTCAGGGGAAAAAAAAATGTAATACACATATTAGTTTCTGATGGAGAAAAATAGCGCTTGCATATAATGGCTTTCTCTATCAGCATGAATATTAGAGACAAGGCCTCAGGGTCAATGCCTGCTGCCATCTATGGGTTTCTATAGGCTGGGGCCTGTGTAACAGAAGAGACCAAAAACAACAGCGGGAATAACTAAATGAAAGGTCAGGGTTGCCTGTGTGGATGTTTCTGCAACACACACCCTGTGGGTGCCAACACATTAGATCTCCCTATTTTCCATATCCCCAGGGGGAATGCATCGGTCAATACTCCACTGATTTCTCATGTATAACTGTTGTCACAGGCAAAACAGCCCATGTGAATTGCTCGGCTGTTTAATGTCCATTGAATGAGGGACAAATTCTGTGCTTTTGGAATTGGGTTTAAAAGTGTGCCGAGAACGTCTCTCTGCTGTCACACTCTGTCTCAAGAGTATAGAAGTACAGCATTAGTTAAAGGCCTTTCATTGAAAGCCTGGTCATGAACAGCATTAGAGAATCAGTAGAATCCATTAAAATAAAGAGCAGTACTTAAAATGAAATGAAATCTCGACGGATCCATGGCCTGTTGAACTACTGTTTGTTTAAGCTGTGTTTGGTTAAGATCACCGTAAAACCTATAAGCCATATGAGCGCCTCTATCGCCCAAAGCATCAATGAATGTTCCCCTACGGTGTTCTTTCTTTCTAAGATCCAAAACATACATGCGTCTACATTAGGTTTACATTGAGGAAGAATACATTTGAGGGAAAAGTAGTACAAATAAAAGTATATATTCCTGAACCCAAATCCTTTTGGTTAGGACAGGAAACATGCCCAATGGCATGGTGAGGAAATCTGCAAGTGGGGACTGACATCAAGCATCCAATTTTGAATAATGATGTTGAAACATTTATTGTGGTATGCATGTGCAAATAATCTAGATGCATTTTTGCATCAGCAAGCAGTGCCTGATTTTGTATGAGAGCTCCACTGAGATTATGGGTAAATGTCAGTTTTGAGTGTCAGCAGCATGTCACTGTGACACTTCTTCCTTAAGAATAGTTACGATATGCATATAAATCTTTTTTTTTAAATTGGAAATGCCCCATAACAAATTAAACACTAGAATAATATTCAGACTGTAATATTTTACAAATAAAGCGGTTCAACCAATAATGTGTTGGGCAGTTGGTACAATGTGATTGTGTTTTGGCTGAGCTCTGTGTTGTGGAAGTTTATCAGTTTCCTTTTAGATGTAACTTGTATTGCTTAACCCTGAACATTGGTGAATGAGACACGACTTGTCCTGACCTCACAAACTCGGTGCCATCCAAACTCACTAAACTCACTGTATTTTCTCAAATGTTTTATGTCTGAATGCTGTACTGTCATCCAGTTCTCACCCTTCCACCCACCTCCTGACAACAACACCTACCATGCATGCATCAAGGCCGGAACCTTGGCCTTACGAAATAATGTGTCTAAAGACTATGTTAAACCTTTTCTCTGGGTTAGACCTCTGCACCATCTGTGGGGAAAGAGCTCTATCTATCCAGCTGGATTATTCCAAGTGTCTGTTCAATAAATACTGAAAGACATGTACGAATTTTCACATCACGTTTGTTTCTCCCAAAGAAATACAAAGGTTGATTTCCATCACACTCTGCAGGTACCAACTCTACACAATGTCAGAGTTTACGAGACTCCTATTTGTTTGACAGCTGTCCTTTACTAAGTGGCTCAATCTCATGTCTGACAAATTAAGTTTATTCACTGTCAGTAATGTACTGCAATTGTAATTCTGCTTTGAAGTTTCTAAGTTTACTGAGGAATAAATGTGTGGGTACACACATACTTTAAATGGTTTCATTTTGTCTATAATTAGGAATACAAAGAGTAAAGGGCCTCTTAATTTAGAAAATAATTGTTCCTGTCCGCATGTTTATTCAGAATGTGCAGAACGGATTAAATACATTGCCACAAAAGGTGAATGAATTCCAGAGACTCACAGCAAAGCTAATGAACCAGCAATGCAAACAATTAGATTGTAATTTCTATTTTACAAACAGTAATACCACTCTTTCGTTGTAATTTGTTTGCAGTGTCTGTTTAAACTTTTTAGTGGCTCACTCTGTTTGATCCAACTCTGTGTGAATGCATATGTCTGTATGTGTGAGACAGTCAGTTGCGTGTGTGTGTTTAGGTGGTCATACATGACTGTACTAAGGAACTGCTGGGTGAGTCAGACCAGTCAGGCATGATTAGTTGATGTGAAGCCTGGGTCAAGGTCAACGTCTTCTATCAGCTGTAGTTGAAATTGCAGTGAAACCCTCAGCATGCCTCTGCCTACATGAAGTAGACAGTGAGCTCCCTCCCCTAACCTGACCTTGGTTTCATCCATTTTTGATGAGACAGAATGGCAGAGGAAGGAGGGCATGCCATTCTTGCAATAATTAGTCAGCAAAATCAAGGTTATTTTTACCCCTGTTCTTACACTTACCTGAGTGAATTTTAAAGAACTAAGTGAAGTGGTGCATTAACAATACTAAAGAAAGGTCTGTTATAAAAATGTTAAATATGAGGAAATGTGCATACATATATTGAAATATGAGTAATGTACACAAGCCTTTAAATCTTTTTTTAACATTCCAGATTCCTGCTTTGTGTTCTATATGAAAATTAACAGCAATTTGTGTAAGAAAGTATGGAGTGGGATGCTTTTGTATGAGCGAGAGACAGGGAGAGACAGTGAGAGAGAGACCCACGCACAAGGTCTTTGCAAAGCAGAAGCTGTCAACCGGGGATTAGCAGAACGAGCAGAAAAATGACAATAGGCAGAAGCTTATATACTTTAGAAGACAGGATTTCAATTTTAATCCACTATAAATGAAGAAAAAAAAAGCATAAAATACAATCGACACTAGTAGGCCTAAATATCCAAGCTCAGGCAGCTTATATTAAAAATGAAAAAGATGTGCTGAACAATGGAGCGAGGAAAGGAAGAAGCAGAGACTGAACAAAGTAAAATAAAATGTTGTTTACATGCGATAATACTGAAAGAGAGAGAGAGAATATTGGTGATTACAGCATTTACAGGTATGGCTTTATTTTTGCTACAATGGAGATTTCCTGTTATTTTGTTAAACACAGGGCGGAGTGATGACAAATGATGACTAAGGAACATCAAGGTCCAGCAGACCTAATATCTCAAAACTTCATTCTGGCAGAAGTGTGAGAACCAAAATCCAAGCCCTATATTGCAGTGACTCTTCAAACTACTGCCAAAATAAAACAACTCAAGAGGCCAATAATGACTTATAGGCCTAAATCTATTTCATATTCACGCATGCCCCAAACACTTTCCCCTTTCGATTTTCTAAATCACAGGGTCAGCCTTCTTTTAACCCTGCATCATTTTCTTCACATCAGCCATAGGCTCAATTAGCCTTTTGTTCTTAGATAATAACATCATACCACTGCCATCTGCTCACTGGCCTAGTAATTCAGAGAGCTGCAACAATACCAAAAACCTTTGCTAGGGAATGAGAAAAAAGAAGTGGGGAGAGAAATGGTAGATAAAGGAAAGTCAAGAATGACTCCATATAACAAATTGTAGACAAAGTATAAAAATATGTGGATAACAGTGCTTTTCTTGACTTTTAGAACATGTTTACTTCCCTATTTTCTGCTTGGTTAGGTTAGCTCAAAATAGACCATTTTTGCTGATGCTCTTTCTCACTGTTCATAGTACCACCGTAGTAAGCACATTATCTCTGAATGAGTGCCAGCCAAAGAACTAAAATAACCCAGTGCCAAGTATTAGTGAAAGATCTTAAGTCCAAATGATGCATCAGATCCTTTTTTTCCCTCTAAAATCTAGAAAAAAAGAATGCTCGCACAGTCAATAACCACAAGTGACAAATCTTTGATTTAATGCATCATGTGATCGGCTCACTCCCGCAGCAGCTACAACCCATGCAGATGATATTGCCTGCGTCACTCAACGCCATCCCGCCCCCTCACTTTAAGGCTACTGATATTGGTACTGGTAACCTAATTTTCTAAGCAATACCCAGCTCTTGTCAGTAATGACCTCATTATTAGTTCATATAAAACACCTGTGAGATGCTAACAGAGAGTTGTATAACGTATCATGCAACTGGTTACACATGTGTAGGTGTGAGTAATCTTGTATTCTGCTGCAGTAAACTGTATGATATTTGGGCTGATATGCTCAGGGCCCTCTTGCGGTTGCAGGGACTTGCGCTTTCTAAAATTACCAAATATTATTATTATTATTATTATTCATACTGCCATCAACTTTCTGCTGGCTCCTCATGCACTATTCTTAACCGGCCACTGGCCGATGGGGGCCACATGTGAGTGCATCTCCGACTGCCCCATCTTCTTCTCTGCGCTCACATTGAAGGGATAACAGTTTGTGGTGTGTTTGGCTAGCAGTTAATTAACTACCTGTCGACACACTGCTGCGTACCGCTTGGCTGCTGCTGTCATGGTCATTTGTATTACTTGGACGATGTGTTTGGCAACCCGCTAACAGCTAATGGGACTACAACACACTTCTGTACATTGCCGGAAAATGAGCCGCTGCTAAGCAGGCAGACGGCTTGGTGAGTTTTTTGGTAAGATTGTATGAAGTGTATTATACGACGTCAGTCCAGTTGTTTTCTTATATAGCCGCTTGTTTTTTTTTATTTGAAAAGGTGTGTTCTATGACACCTCACAGCCCATTGCTGTCTCAGTGAGGGGTTGTCAAAATTGCCAATTTTGGGTTGTATTCATTCAAACACACAATACATCAGCGGTTGTTTCAGACGCAGCTGATTACACTCTTTCTAGCTTGATTGTTTTTTTTTGGACTGTGTTACAATGAACTTTCCCATTCCACCCTTTTACCTATACATTAACCCCTGAACTGCCTCCATTCAGAGACGAGCAGGGTGTAGCTGAAGCTAGAAAACGGCAACCAGCCAATATAGCGGAATTTACCACCAGATGGTCATCACAAATGATACAGAGCTACGGGTGAGTCAAGCGTATTCCACCAAAGGCAAGCAAGGGAAACAGATCAGTTTCCCTTCACATTAAGGCAATGTTTTCTACCACGTAACATCATCATCACATCATATTAAGTGCAAGTCAAGTGGACCTGAGCATCATAGGGAAATATACAGTACACATGACATAACACATATCAACAACCCAAAGTTCTTGCAGTGCCCTTTCAGCTCAAGGCTCCCTGACCTACTCAGTCACCTTTACTATAGGCGTTCAATAGTTTTCCATTCCAAGAAAGTTCTCTGAGAAACACATTTCAAGACTCTATTTCATAAGGTAACGTACAGCCTCAAATAGCTTCTTTTTTGACAGCATGACTGTCCAAAGCTTTATTGTTGGTTCTTGCTTTTAACCTCAAATTAGTTGTTTGGCATAATTTATTTGCTGTGGCTAATACTACATCAGACCTTGGCCAAAGTAAAAGAAACACAAGTACATTTAACCGTTTCACGGGATGTCCTGAACAACACAGAGGGAAAAGAGGAAAAGGGAGACCGGGTACAACATTATAATTAAGTACTGAGACCAAAGAAGGAGAGGGAAGGTTAATTCCTGTTCAACCCAGCTTGAAGACAAGACGCATTACAAGGATGCACTCTAAGCACATGGGAGACAAATTGGATTCAAACTGCCATCTTCCAATAAGTCACTTGACTGGGCTTTCACTTGCTATATAAATCACCTGTGAACACTGCCATAGAGAAGGCTGAGGAGACACTTATGGTCTGCCTTCAGGTACTAGCAATTGTAGTGTATGTGAATTGTATTCTGTATTTCTAAACAGGGTTTTTAGTGCAAAGAGTCTCATGGATCTGGCCTCTGACTCAGATATGAGTTTGTGAATGATTGACTATTGGTTTATTGTGGTTGATTATTGTTGTAGGTTTTCTGTATGCTGTATTCTCTGTTCTCCTTTTCTGCTCTGCATTGCTCATGCTGTTTTTGAAGTTTGACAGAAATTAAATACAAAATATTTTTGATAAGTTTGAGTGTGCGTGTGTGTGTTTTGAGTTGTTGGAAAGCTAACATACTGATTCAAATTAGCTGTTTTTTGCTAAGTTTAACAGTTGAGACAGATAATATAATTTACTTTCAAATTCAATGTTGAGCATCACATTTGGCTTTAACCAAAGATGACACAATGATGTGCCATTATAGCATCCCTTGATCTCACCAGAAAGTTTCTGTTTTAAATCTGCTGTAATCATGTTTTTAAATGTTTTTACATAAAAAATTAATGGCATAACCATGTATAATGTGACACACCCTGTGTCACTCAAGGTGACATGCCCACAGAGAATTCTTTTTTTTCGTTTTAATTCAAATGTAAATTATATTTCATAATACATTTTAAGGAATGCACCTACATTAGTTGAGAGTTAATGTAACAACTGGAGTCTCAATAGGATGTAACAGCATGTATACAAAGTTTATAAAGAGGCATAAACAGAGATGTTCCTGTGTCTCAAAAAACTAACATTGAACTCTGCCCTGCAAAGTATCTGATGGAGGCTATGGGCACGGCTCATCACTCATTTCAATGTTTCCCTGCCCTGGAGGGTCGTGTTTGCATCGTGCTGTGTGCGGTTTGGAGTAAGAAGGAGGTCAGTAGCAGGTATCTGGATACTTGTAAACAAACAGGCAGAGAAAGGATCCTAGGAGTTTTGGTTACAGTGTTGTTTGTTCAGTCACAATTTGGCTGTGGGGCTTCTTTTGAAAACTGTCTAACAGAGTTAACTGATACGTATGAACACTGGCAAAGTGTTTTTTCCTATTTTCAGTGTTAAATTAACACTGGCAGTTTTGCTTGTTAAATGAAGTGTTGACTCAAGGGCTTGCGTGTTCATTTAAATTAGACCTTTTGTTTCTAAATTATCAAATGGGAAAAAATATATTGTTGCTTTGTCTTTTTGGGGAATTTTGTGTAGACTTTGGAAAGCTCATCTCAATTTTCCAGACGCACAGGGTTACAGCTGAAATTACAGTGTAATATTACAGCGCAATACTGTACAAAGGTACCATTACATACTTATTGGGTATTTGATTGATTGGCAGAAGGTAAGAAGAAGGGCATAACATGGGTGAACATGGTATCCCATGCATAATATATATTTATATATATATTGAGTATTGTGAATGTATCTTTAAATATGTAAACCTTTTCAGGGATTGGGTGTTACACATATACTTGACAAGTTGTAATACTCTTTCTTGCACTTATTCTTTTGTAAATCTAGAAAATGTTTCATGCTGTCTTTCAGTGGATCATGGTATCCTCACATAAGCACGGTACTGCTGTCAACTCACCGCCTACTCGTGCTAGGCCGAGCTAAAAACAAACAAACCCTCCTCTGCACTAACGCCAGCATACGCGTTAACAGGTGCATATTCGGTCGACGAAACACAGGTAGTTAGACAGCATGGATATCTAACAACATTTGAAACATGCTTCGTTTAAGAACAAGTTAAAGTTGTGTTTGTTTGTTTTTATCTCAGTTCAGATTTTTACAGTTTATGCCAAATGGGCTACAGCAAAACAGAATGATTTTAACCCTTGTCGCAGGTTTATTTTTATTCCAAAGTCCATATCTCCCACAGAACTCACATTTTCACTAAGACTTTACTATAACTCACTCTTAACATTTTTCAGTTATTTTCTTTGAATGAATTTATAATCTAATAAAAAAGTTATTGTGGTTTGTAAAAAACAAACACACAACCAATCAAATAAATCTAATTTTGCAACTTCCTATTTGAAGCCATACTGGCACCGGTTCTCGGTACCCAACCCTATTTATGAGCTGAACCACTTCCAAAAAGAACTGCTTTTAAAAAGTAGTATTTAGAGAATTTGCATTTAAGCTTTCTAACTGAAACAAGATGATGGTTGTTATCTAAAACTACTTAAAACCCCTCAGTGTCTGGCAATGCAAAGTAAGTTCAAAGTACACATCACTTTTGAATAGTCTGTCTAACTTCCCCATACAACAGCAACAGTCTCAAGCATTACAACTAAAACATTAAAGTTTAACTAATTGCTTAAAGGTTTGCCCAGGTGAGAACATTCAGGGCCTTACAACGTGAACCGCAAGACCGCAACCGTAATGCCTGAAATCTACATTCAAACAATGTTCACTGCTGAGGCTAACTCTAGAATATCTACTATTAATTTTTTCAACATGTTTTAACCGATTCAACTTAGTATCCTTAAGTGTGACATGTGAAAAATGACAAATATTGAAAGCCACTAAAGCGAACTGAAAAGCCAAATCCATCATGTTGCTTGTAGAACCAACTGGCCAGTGGAGCTAGACAAATGTGCCCCGAGGCTAATCCCCGAGGCTGGCTGGAAATGATCTATCTAGGGAACCAAAGACCTAAATGTCAGCGACAGTCATGGGTGTTGTCACGATAAGACAGAAGGGGCTGCCTCCTCTTCATCTCAACAACCTAACCCCAAGGTGTCACTTGGGTGGCGAAGAGGTGTTCTTTCAGTTTGAAATCGGGCCATGCAATGAGTTTTGTTTTCAGGAAGCTCGTCTCGTGTGAATAGCTCTGACCAAAAGGAAATTACTTCTGTGTTGGTACCGGGATGAAACAAAACGTCAGAAAATCATTCTATTGACCGATGAAAAACTAAAATTGAAGTGGTAGCTCCTGGCTGCCTTCGAATTACATGTAGAAAGAGAATAGGATGCCTGGCTCAGAAAAAGTTGAACAGAATGATACATTAATGGATTGTCTTTTCTTCCTGTTAATATATTTTATCCAACATTTGTTATGTATTTATATCACAAGCAAAGGATGGGTTTAAATAGTTGTGTTGATGTTTTAAATAAATACACAGCAGTGATGGATGAGGTGTTTGGATATCTCTACTTGTGTGGTGAGTGTGTGTGTCTGATTGCTTTGAGAAAGATCTGCATCTTTTCCAGGAATGCCTTCGATGTGCACATTCCATATTTATCACAAGTTGCCAGCCCTGCCTTCACATAGCAAAATAGTCATGATAATCACTGCCATATATCAAATTTATCCCTGGGCAGATGATGAGTGATAATGACTTTGAAAACATAAGTAATGCAAAAACATAATAGGGCAGTAACTAATTTGTGCTGAATGTGTGTGTGTGTGTCATCTCAGAAGTAAGTCATGAATACTTTTACGTTACAAGTGACTTTGGCTGTATTTGGCTGCAGAGTTGGTGCCTTGCCTTAACATTATTTTACCTATTTTAAGGTTTTTTTTGTGCGTCGACTATATATACACACATATGAGTAATCTCACACTTCTGCCCCATTTGATTTGATGTGCTTGATTAAAATTAACATGGTTGAATTTAATAGATATGGGTATCTCCCCAAAAAGCCCACAATCCACCTCTCTATTGTTAGTTGCATTTGACTTTACTGAAATTCATACTAAACACACATCAAGGTCCACGAGGGTAGCTGCGGCTCTGGTCCTAACAGCTATATTTACAGATTTTAGGAATATCTTAAGTTACAAACACACACAGTCCTGTAAACTGTGGACTCCATACAGTAAAATACAACATTTTGCGAAATATTTGCTTTCATGCCAAGAGGTCATGTTCATTAAATATGGAGCTATAGCCAACAAGTGATACGCTTAGTTTAGCATAAAGACCCAAAGAGTATTTCCTTGCTAAATTAAATATTCATATTCATATATCATCAGGCCAGGGGAGAGAAATCTTCCTTTCTCTGGTAAATGTTTGCGAGCTCTCGCTCTTCTCAGCACAGAGAAAGTACTGAGGAATGTAAGTGGAATGAAGCAAGAGTCACAAAGGGTCACATCATGGATTAGTAAAAGAAAAACAATAAAGCATCTTTCTCCCGCAGACCGTAATACTGATTTAACCTTTGCCCTAATCTTAATCTGACTGCTCTGTTGATGATTAATTGATTAATTTGTGGGGCCAGCATTGATTGATTTACTTTATCCACCATGAGAGCTTGCACCTAGAAAATCCATGTCTGACTCTTTCAGGGAATTTTTTTTGCAGTTGTATTATTTGATGTCAACTTCGTCTCTCCTCCTCCCTCCACCCCTATTTTGCAGTAGGTCAAGAGTAAAAAACTGCATCTGTCTGAGACTCAGAACAGTGCCCCGTGTCTGCACAACAAGTGCACACAATGCTGTATGTGTAGTATTTATGAAGAGTTGAAATAAAAACTACAGTGTAAAAATACACTAAATGCTAAACTACTTGAGGGTCTACATTTAGAATGATAATCTGAGGGAAAACAAGATCATTTTAAACCATATGCTCACTATGTATACAGCCTTTACATGTATTTCCACAGATGAGAGGGACAACAGTCAAATTGCTGCCATGCTACCAATTAAGCCCTTAAACTCAGATCCCTGCAGTGAACTGTTAATCTAACTATTGTGACCACCCATCATGCAGTCAGTTTATTGAATCGGAGTTGTGAGGAGCGGATGTCCAAGGGAGAGGTTTAGAGATAGGAATATCATTTAGTAAGTATGAAAAAGAATACAGTGCTTTTAAAATTGATCTAATGAGTTTAAAACATTAATTTGACAGCTAAGTGATTCATCCAAGGCACTGATACCCTTTCCACTATCAACTGAACTTAATTTGCAACACATTCTTCCTCAACAATTCTTTGATGCTTGTTCAGCCTCTGTCTTTCATTACAAACCCCTTACAAATCTACAGTCTTCTGAGATCAAGTTTAAAAAAAATGTTGTACAGATTGCAATTGTGAAAATGTTAGAAGTGTCTGGCTGAAAGAAAGCATCTTAAATTGCTTGCTTATGCCTGGTCTAATTCCAGACCCAACTGAGGAGTTGAGCAAATCAATCACTGATACTGTGAACCAGCAGCAATGACATTATTGTCTTGCTGACACTGCACTCACTTTTGTGTTGTGCTGACAGCGCCAGCAGCTGATTCCTAATAGAGCCTTCTTCCCATCTAGATTGTAACAACGTGGCTCAGACAAAATATTGAATTGGAAAATAATGTATCATTTATTTGATGCTTTATTTAAGATTGTTCAAATACGTTTTGTTAATTTCTGTTAGTTTTATTGTGTTTCACATGTCCAGAAAATAGGTGTTTAACAATACTACTACTAATACTAGGCAGCCTCAAGAATAACTTTACTCCAACTCATTGAAAAGCAGGAGTAATGTACATCACAATTGTCCGATCATTTTGAGTTCAAAGATTTGCAAGTTTTTATTTTGAGCTTCTTCATCATAACCTTACATATATGGAATGTGCTTGCTCTTGATGAGTCATTGTTCTTCTTACAAATAAATCAAAATTGAACAGTTAAGTACTTGACAGTTTCAAGCACGATATTTTTTCTACCCTTTGCAACATTTAGATATAACTATAAAAAATAAAACATATTTAAAATGAATAAATATCATTTTCTTTGATCTGCAGTCTTTCAGATTATTTGGCAATGTGATATCACGGACATGGATCCCCTGTAAATGACTGAAGGGTACTGGGACCACAGTCTTCAATAATGTATGAAAAACTAATAATGCAATGTTAATTGTTAAGGGTTCTAAGGTTCTAGGGATGGACTCAATACAGGTGATATTTTCTTTCAAGCAATACTATATTTGTCAATTATAGCTAATAACGCAAATACTGGGTGTCTAAAATTGGCAAACTGAAAACTAAACGCTCTCTGAATCAGCTGTCACCAACGCCTCATCTACAAGGGCTCCCCTCACCTCCCCATCCGACTGTGTCAGCTGCGCCTGCCTGGACGAAACAATCACAGAGCTGGAAGAAAGAATATCCACACTAATACGACAAGATCCAGAAAGCCGAAAAACTCAATGACACGATCATCTTTGGTCCAGCAACTGACATAACCAGCGCCCGTCTGCATGATGATATGAAACAATTTGATCAATATGAGAGAGCAAAATAGAAACAGAGACAGATGAAAAGAAGTATTAAGTCACATTTATTGGCCAACATTTATCGGGTGGTGTCAGAAAGAAAGGTCTTGTTAAGATTGGTAAACTTGAGTATTGGGCCAATTTTGACCTGATGATGGCACTGAATGAAAATGCAAAAGGATTAAGACTTTATTGGTTTTCCATTCAATTTGTGTGTCGGCCATGCTAGTTACATGGGTTTCAAACACTAATCAAGGTCCCTGGACATGCATGTCAAAGTGCCATTTCAAATGTTGTCAAGACCTTACATGATAGATAGCAGGAGTTTGTGTTGGGCCCCAGGGAGGCCAGAGTTGGTTATTTTGACGGTGATAGAAGTAAGCATAATTTTCTATTCTATTTGTTTTTAGACACAGCTTCACTTTTCCCAGTTAAAGATTTAACTGTCCCTTTACCCCTCATTGAATTTTGATTTCAAAACAACATGAATTGACAGTATAACTGTATTTACTGAACACACTTAATGTGTTGTTTTTCTCTCAATCAATGGAAGAAAATACACTTGAAACTTCATTCCTTAGATCTGGGTAGTTGTACTTCTTCATTAACAACATATTAATAAAGCATATTAAGTTGAGAACCTCCAGTTTGACCTCTTGTATATGAACATATTCTCTATAGACAATGTAAGTGTGCAGTCACATATTTTACTAAATAGTTGTAATGTTCCTGTAACCATTTTGGGACTATGCATTTTTTTGTTTCAAAACCATAGACTGTAATATAAGAAGTGGACGTAGTCACCGAAACGCAGTGGCGGGCCGGATTCTCTAACTGGGCCTGCAGTGGATCAGCTGTTCGCGCCGCGGCGCACCCCCCCGCGAAGCGAACAGCGAGCGCTAGTTAGCTCGCAAGCTAATAGAGAGCTAGCGCAGACCTGCTTTCCATCGTGCCTCGGGTGGCCAGGCAGGGTGAGATGCATCGCGGGGCTTGGAGGACAGCAGGTCCAAGTGTTATACAGTACTGTCCACAGGAAAAGTTTGCTGCTGGCTGCTGCTGCTTAATTGCGGATCGCAACCAATTTGACTATGCTGTACCGGAGTGTTAGAGCTAGGGTGACCAGGCGTCCGGATTTAGGCCGGACAGTCCGGATTTTCAATGCCCTATCCGGTGTCCGGACGCGTATTTGTCCTCCTTTTTGCATAACTGCAAACTTGTCACCTTTCAGCGAAATTCGCCGCTTTGAAATCAAAATATGTGAACTGGCCGGCCAGCGTTTCTGAGATTGGAGTGAGACACGGAGAAAAAAACGAATAAAACATCTTTGACGTGACGTGTCGAGTCTTGGTCAATCAGCGTTAAGATGTCTACAGCGGCCGTTTCTCAATATGCTTTTTTCTCTGTACTTGATGAGAAAACACACAACTGAAAGTTGACAGTCTCTGAATACTACTGTTGTTGAGTCTCAAAATGTAATTTTAGGATTTTTTCAGGCGAGAAGTTAGTTGTTTAAGCATCAAATCTGTGGTCGGTTTGTCAAGAATCAGCCGACTTAAAAAGATACGGCAACGAGTTGAGGTCCTGCTCGCGGGATCTTGGCTGGACTTTTTGAAATGATCTGCTGGCTCCGATTTCTCCATAGCGGTTAAACATGAGATATAATTCAGTTTTGAGGATCTAACTTTTTGGGAGCAAAGCACCTGTCAATGGGGGGGGGTGGGGTTTTGTTAAGTTCTTTTCTTTGGTGCCACTGACAGTCCTTGTTGTTCCCTGTGTTGCGTTTTTTGTAAATAAATGTGTGACTGTACCCGCTCTTGTCCTAATCTGTTGTTTTTATGTTGCGTCCCACTCCGAGCCACCACGGGGCGTAACACAGGTGATGCGTTGGTGATCACAAGGTAGCCACGCCCTAACGCATACTCTATTTTACTCTGAATGGGACCATAATTTACTAAATGGACATCATGCTTTATACAATACAGTATAAAATACTATATTATATATATAAATATTGTATAAAATACAATGTTTACACAGGTAATAAATTATATTAAATGTGGGTTCATTTTCTCATAGACTTTATATGCAATTCTACTTATAACCTGAACCGTCAACCCTTGGTGGCCATCAGATAGGATGAAATCCACCAGTTTCTGGTTACATATAACTATGGATTCACACTGTTAACACTAAATACAGACACAGTCATTAATAGTTTCAAAGTTTTTTTTTAAATAGAAAGCCATACAAGTCACAGTTACAGAAGTGGAATCAAGCATTTCCTCAAACTGTATGGATGTAGTGAACCAATTTCAAGTTGCATAGTTCACTCTATATCTATCTCTCTTTAGTAAATAGCTGTGTTTTTCACATTTTAGTGTTTTCTTTTCTGACACCCTCCTTTTTATAAGCGTATCTTGACAAAGAGGGCCACTTGCCAGTTCTGATGCCGTTTAGAAGGACACTATGGGATCTGAAAAGACTGATGGATCTGATGGATGGTTGAAAAGCTTAATCAAGATTTGAAGTTGAGTGATTATCATAAAATAAAGTTGCAGGATATGGAGTTGGCGTAACCACCTGCCACTTAAAGAATTAAATAACTCAATGTAAAACTACAGTTTGTGCTTCATAACAGGATTTAACTTTTCTGAAAGATGCCATTGACAAGGTACAATACCAAATCATGTATCAGCTGTCCACATTGGCTGTAACACAACTGGTATTATAGCTAACTAAAGATTGCTCCGCTGTCCAGATGATCATTTATATGCAATGCATTATGATGCAACTTTCACTTTTGAACCACGTTTGAACGTCTTTTCAGAACGAGTATCACCCAGTTTTCAACTAGAAATCAACGTTAAAATCCTGGTTGGTGTTCACTGGGATTTGTTTTGACAAAAGGGTAATAAAAGAAGAATGTTATGGATGGTAAATGGGCCTGTACTTGTAGAGCCCTTTTTTAGTCTTAAGACTACTCAAAGTGCTTTAACAATGACATTCACATCCATTCATTCACTGAAGGGAGGAGCCACCTACCCATCAGGACGAACTAACATTCACACACCGTAGGTACAGCTACGGGAGCAATTTTGGGGTTAAGTGTCTACCCCAAGGACACATCGACATGGCTAGGGGAGCCGGGGATCGAACCTCCAATCCGCTGATTGAAGGACGACCATGCTCACCACAGTCACCCTATATATGTATGGGAGTATGGGTTTTGTGTGTAGCATGCAAAGCTTCAAAGAAACAGCGAGATACAGTTCTACCTGTGTAGCTCCTCTGTTTGTAGTAGAATACTTTTGAATCATGTGACACACAGAGAGAAAGAGAGCAAAAGAGCAAGTCCATCTCCTAGACAGGGTCAAAATGAATCAGCGATTCACTCACTGATACATTTTCACTGCAAAGACATCAGTCCTCAATTATAGCTGGGAAATTCAGACAGGGCATCTGTTTGAGTAGCATAGAAATGTTACTCATATGGAGCCCATTCATTCACAAACATGACATGGGAGAGTACTATTAAAGGGATATGTCCAAGATAGGGCTCCATGAAGAAGGGCTTAGCTTCGTCGCTTGTCTCTGTGACAAGCTCTGTGAGAGACAAGCGACGAAGCTTTCATTTCCGCTATCGACCATGGAATAAATAACCACTATTTCTGCTTTATACTTGTTGTGGAAGTCCCAAACATATCGGAACATGAAACGCCCTCGTATTTGGGTTCATAACATCATCCGTAGCCGCACACAGCTCAGTGAATTTCACCGACTCCTCCAGGAACTGTGTCTCGCGAACCACTAGTTCTGCTTTATACTTTTTGTGTAAATCCCACATATGTCGGAACATTAAACTCCATAGTGTTTGGGTTAATAATATTATCCGTAGTCCCACAACAGCGTCTCAATGAAGCCGCTGTCAGCACTGGTTCTTTCAGAGCAGCAGCAGTTTCATTCAGGAACGGCAGGACGGAGGTCATGACGGGTGGAGCTTCTCAACGCTGATTCTCAATGCTGATTGGCTGCCGCAACTTTGCGTCACGCGATTTCTCCGCCGGAGTTGGGAGAATTCAACTCACGCGAATTCGCGCTGTCCTTCGCTTTGTTTGCCCCAGGTCAAACGCTCGGTTCGCGCCGCCTCAAACGCGAACACGGCATTAGACTGCGCCACACGCCTTCGTCAGAGCTTTATGCAATTGTTTTTACCCAGCATGCCTCAAACATATGGTGAGAAGGCATAAAGCTTACTCCCCAATGCTTCGTTTTATTGTGATTTTTCTTGCAGATTCCAATTCTTTAGGTCATTATCATTAGTTGGAAAAACTCGGGGACGGTTCGACAAGGCATTTTTGGGGAATCTTGATAAAATTATGCTCAGATCATGCTGGATGTTCATAGTTATGATCAAAATATGGTATAAAGGTGAGTTATTTGAAAATATAATTTTTTTCCACAAGTAAATTCTGAAAAAAAATGATATAAAATAACAACTAGTAGAACTCATAGGGGGTTCATACGACTACTTGAAGAATGGGTACAGGGAACCCCAGAGCGCCTGATCCCCCACGTATGGGAGATCTGGGGGGCAAGAGGTTGTGATCGCATGATGATTGAATCGAGCTATTTTGTCTTAGTAACCTGCCAATTCATATAATTTAAGGAAATTCACAACTTGTGAAAAAGGCAAACATTGTTATTGTAAGCTTCCATGGTATAGCCTGGAAGGCCTGTTCAGTATTTACATACCAGGCCTCTCTGTCTGCCTCTACCGGTCAGATGTTATAAACCGACTCTTTCCAACAACTGGTTGCGAGGAACTACAGTAAGATGCTTCAATGCAAACAGATTAAGGTCATTGCTAATGGTCCGCAGTGACTGTGAGTACACTGTATCAGGTCTGCCAATATGCTGCATGGCTTTAAGAGAAGGCCATTGAATCATGGGACACCTGTGGGGGATTGAGAAAGGGCAGCTTCTGCATTGTTTTTGACAGGAGCTGTGTTAGACATTTGCCTGCTAAGGCTCAGGTTTACTGGCTGACAGACAGAAGATGTCTATGCATTGCTTTACAGACACATTTGTATCAGAAGGCATTTTCTTGAAATACATGCACAACGCAACAGAAAACGTGATGAGATATTTCCGTTAATATTGTTTTTGTAACTTAAAGCATAATGTTGGTTATTTTCATATCCCATAAGTAAACTGTCAATTACTGTCTGGAATGATTTTTGCAAATTACTTTGACAAAAAAAAGACTGTCACGTCTTATATTTAACTTTATCTGTCTCTCTAACAGTTTTTTGTATTTTTCATACTTATGACGTGCTTTTAAGTACAAGCATGGCAGAACAGATCAAGGAGCATGCGAGCAAAGGACCAACATCCACCACTGCAAGACGCACTCATGCCCTCTTTGAAGAGGACAGTATTGATAACTGTGGGGCTGGATCATCTGAAGTCCACATTTCTAGACTGAATATGTCACAAGGGGCTGACAAGTCTTGTCCCATTTCAAAGGCTGCTCCAAATGCAGCTGAGAAATATAGCCTTCTTTTTCGAGGACACAGTCAGTTTATCCTTTGCAGTCTTCAGTATCCCACAAATGGTAATTTCCTCACAAAGTATTTCAATGAGTTCACCTGAGACAGGTCTGGATATGCCGCTTATTTTACGGAGCATAAATGTAGTCCTCTAGGTGTCCAAACGTCAACATTGTTCATACTTTTAGTAAACTGTTATTTATTTTCCCGCCAACTATCTAGTAATATACAAGGGGATATTTCACTTTAACCCCTTGACGTCCTATGGCCCGCTATCGGGCCAGGGAACGTACACTGTACAGTTTAAATGTACAGTGTACGGTACATGCACACTTTAGCCGATCTTTATTTATAGTTCGATACGAGTGTGATAGTGCGCTAGAAAGCTACTGTTCTCTGGATTCTAATTATGTCAACCATTTCAAGATCAGACCACCACAGCAGCTACAGTAAACGTTAGTGTCAAACAACAACAAACAAACAAACAATATATACATCTAGGCAACTCACCGATGACGCCTCATGGTGACCCATAGCTCGATCACATTACAACAAAAACTGTCTTGTTAAGTCGTAAAAACGTCCAGACAATCCAATCCAGTGGTAGTTTCATTAATTTCATTCAGCGTCAATACAAAAACTGATAATGGCAAATCTGTCGGGGAAATCACGTTATTATTCTACAAAAGAGGCAATGGAAATGTGTCTCCGGCGTGATAGCGACAATTCTGGGGATGAAATATCCAAGGAAGAAAGTGAAATGTCTTTTGACTCCGAGACAGAGGAACTGTTTCTTGCTGGAGGAGACATTATTCCCGACAAGTAAGTATTTTATTATTGTCTTATTATTAAATGTTGTAGTTTATATATTATTATTTTGACATAAAGGAAATGTTTCTGGAAGGAGACAACAGGCTCGTTCAAAAAACTGAAGACCAAGTCTGACAGTTTTCAGCTGACTGAAAAAGTAAACACAGGAAGTCACAGATAAAATTACTTCCTGTTAGTTCCGATCTTTAGTGTACTTGTAGTTTACAGATCACGTTTTGATTTATGTGTTTATAAATATATATTTATGTAGAAATGTGTGTCCATCCTTCTTTTTATGTCTGCCTGTGAAATTCTGCGCAGAACTGGCTTATCTCAAACGAGCCTATTATTTTCGACAGGTATTTTATTATTGTTGTATTATTATTATTATTATTATTATTATTATTATTATTATTATTATTATATGTTGCAGCATATATATTATTATAGTATGTCAACATAAATAAGCTTACATTTGAATTATGAATACATATTGTGTAGATTGCCTTTCGACATGCATTTCCCCAGTGAGGCTGCTGACCTGTTGGGGGAAAGGAAGGTGTTTGTGTAAAGACACTTTAGGTGTTACTGCTAGTCTGGGTGTGGTGTGGTGTGTATTGTCTTTTATTTTTCTATAGTTTTGTAAATGACTAACTGTTATTTCTTTATTTTCACATAATAGGCCATCATCTGACTTAGATTGGGAGCCGGGTACTTCGTCCCCAGTAATCAAGCGGCCACATACAGTGGAAGAAAGTACCGCATTACTTCTAATGCCCCGTACTCCAACTCCCCAAAGAGGTTCTGCCAGCAGGAGAACACCTACAGGGAAAGGACGTGGGGGGAGGGGGAAAGGAAGAGGGAGAAGCAGCAGCAGCAACAATCAAGCCGGGCCGTCAACCGGCAGACCTGAAGAAGGATGGAACGGCACTGACATTCCAGACATTACACCACCACAGCCCACCTTCAGACCCAACCGTGCACCAGGACCACAGCTGATTTGTACAGCCACATACACAGCCCTGCAGCGGTTCCAGCTGTTTTTCACCACATCCATTTTACATACAATAATTGCACACACAAATGAGTTTGGGCCAACTCAGCACAAAACACCCTCCAACCCATGGATTGCGATGACATTGGAGGACATGTATTCATTCATGTCCTTGGTGGTCTACTTTGGTGTGGTGAAAGTGTGTGCATTCACAGATTACTGGAGAGGGGGAAACCTGTACAGCTTGCCTTACCCCAAAAAAGGAAATGGCTGGAAAGAAGTTCCTTTAGGATCGTCCGGACACTTCACTTCAGCAGCTTGGAGATGGATGCTGCAAATGAGCAGAAGAGAGGCACACCAGCCTTTGATCGAAATAAAACCTCTCTACGAGGAGATGAGGGAAGCCTGTAAAAGGAACTATCACCCCAGCCAAGAGATTTCAATTGATGAGCGAATGGTTGCCTCCAAAGCCCGCATTGCTCTCAAGCAATACATGAAAAACAAGCCTAATCGCTGGGGATTTAAATTTTTTGTTCTGGCGGACTCCAGGAATGGCTATACGTGGGACTTTTTTATATATGAGGGCAAGTTACAGGGAAAGACTGGCAAGGGACTGAGTTACGATTCTGTGATGGAACTCATTGATACACGTTTGCTGGGCACTGGCTACAAGCTATATGTGGACAATTTCTACACAAGTCCAATCCTTTTCACTGACCTCCTTCAAAAGAGGATCTGGGCGTGCGGAACCATCCGCACAAACCAAATTGGATTCCCCAAAACCAAAGTGAACAGTCTCGTCTCGAAATCAGCCCGTGGCAGCATTCGGAAGGACTTCCTCCTCTTTGTCCAGTGGCGAGACACGAGGGACGTCTTCATGTGTTCAACCCTCCACACAGCCCATGCGGAGAACACCATACAAAGGCGTCTCAAAGATGCAGATGGGCACTGGGCAGTGAGGGACATCCCAGTTCCACCAGCGGTGAAGCAGTACAACCGGTATGTACTATATATTCAACTATGTTTTTGTCCTTTCAAAATGCAATAATGTGTGTGTTTGATAAATTCATGTTTTGGTATATTTTTCTCAATGTTGTGCACTTCTGTCCATCCAGGTGCATGGGTGGAGTGGACCTATCTGACGCCCTGGTCGGGTAACTATAAAGTCCTTCATAAGACCATGAAATGGTATAAAACCTTTTTTTATCATTTCATGGACATTGCCATTGTGAATGCCTTCCTGCTGCACAAAGACCTGGCAAAAGGCAAAGGAGACATTCCAATGAGCCAGGAGGCATTCTGTGAGACCCTCTCCGAGCAGCTGGCAGAGGTGGGATCTCCCTCCACAGCCAGACCCGTACCACCTCCTGCTCCAGGCGGGGGACATCACAAGCCGGTGTACATCAGTGGGCACAGCACTGTTGGTCGGCTGAAATGCAAGCAGTGCCATAAGAAAACAGCACTAAAGTGCTCCTCATGTGATGTGGCTTTGTGTCTGGTCCCAGGTAGGGACTGCTACAATGCATGGCACACAGCTAATAACATGTAAATTCCCCCCAGCACTGAAACAAGCACTGATTCAAGCACACACACTGATACAACACACCCAAGGTCGCTCCTCCACTCCCCCTCCGCAGCTGAGCATAATCACACCCCTGCCACCACAACATGTACATAGTTTTCTGTGTTATTATTAATATAAATGTAAATAGTTTGCTTTGTTTTTCTAATGTGTATTCCTTGTTTATTTGTGATGCTTATTCCACACTTAACATTTGTTCAAACTGTCTTTTCTACAGTGGAGATATAAACTGCTTTTCCACCAAAACATTTGTTTTGACTCTTATATGCACACAATTTAGTTTCAATTATGGGAAAAAACACTAATGTGTTTATGCTTCAATTGGCCTTGTTGTGAAGCCATAGTGAATATGTATATGGGATAGGATACCTCTCAGTGTCACCTTTTATTAGAGCCTAAAATGAAGACTGTACGTTCAAGCGTTCAAGAATAGTAGTCTTTTTAGCATAAATGTGACTGGGTACCTAGGGTCCTCTGAAGTCTCCAAATGGCCTTTATTGGAAAACGCCTAGACATAACCTTAGTAAAACATGTGTAAAATATTCATTTTCTGTGATATTATAATAATGTTTTCACTTAGACTAGAAAAGGCTTCAGGCTATTGTCCCATTGTGTTTTCCAGTTCATAAGTACCATTCATAGTCATCTACAGGCATCTATTTGCAAAGAAATGTTCAGGCGGAAATAAAAACCTTATACTTTAGTGTGTTCAAACTCATATAACTCAATGTCAGCAGCACTTAAAGTGATTCTGACTATTGGGGGGAAATACTTCAGATTGTTACCTTTCAAAAGAGACCAAGACCATGCATTTACTCCAAAGAGTTCAAGTACAGCTTCCAATTTACTTTGGGTATACCTGGATAGGCGTTTTTCATCAAATTTTACAGGAACGCTAAGATGATGGGACAACACAGTATTTGTTTTGGTTACTACAGTTCCAGTGGAGACTTAAGATCTTACAAAGGAACCACATATGGACTTAATTCTGTGTGCTGTGTCCATTGGAGAATCAAACACCCAAGTTGTGAACCGTATCACCAGGTACATAAACTGTCAACTTTTTCTTCAAGTTTGCAGTCTAAATTGCATCTACTAAAGTAGGACTGAAACAAAAGTGGCATATGCTGGACACAAAGCACATGGACAATTTTGATTGGAGGCTACACAGTAACACTGTATGAATGAAAGACAGGACTTTATTCATACTTGATGAATACAATTTTGGAAAAATATGGTTTGATTCAATATTTCTTTCATCATTTCTGTACAATTATAAGTAATAGAAAATCGACTCCAATTCTCCGTAGCAATTTTCTCCATTGAAAGATAATTGGAATCTTCTTGAGTTGGAGCCACAGAACCCAAAATGCACCAAAGCAGAGAATTCACTGGACTTGTTTTTCCCCCATGTCTCCAGCTGTATCTGATCACGTCCAACCTGAATAAACTGAGCTCAATAGTTATCTTTGCTGCTGCCTCAGACATTGAAAAAGAATGTTTGAATTGGTGGAAGTGCTACCAAACAAGCCCACTCAGGTTTATCAAGCTTGTGAAAAAAAAAAAAAAACAGATCACCATCTGACAAGGCTTTTATTAGGAAACAGGACAGAGTGTAGTGCCAACCAGCAATGCAAGTTAATTTTGTCTGACATCCATTCCCAAGCCAATAATCTGTCTTTAGTCACAATAAACAAACTATCAAATTACTGGAAATGCTTGTTTTGTGGTTATTACTTATCACTTGGCAGTGGGCTGAAAATGTGCCGTTAGCTTGTTTTGAAGGAACCAATTAAAACAAACGTTAAATGGTTTTTTTTCACCATGCTAACGGCATTGGCCATGTTAGTCACTCCCCAGAAGATGAATTCTAATGACTTTGGTGAACCCCTGCCTGTTCCCTTAACCCAGGGGTCAGCAACCTTTCCTATTCAAATAGCCATTTTTCCCTTTTTTCCACCCCCAAAAAATTGTCTGGAGCCGCAAAAGCTATTTGATATCACAGCTTATAAAGTTATATAAATAGTCATATTATATATATATATA
The DNA here is from genome assembly GCF_910589615.1 of Taurulus bubalis. Lineage (NCBI taxonomy): Eukaryota > Metazoa > Chordata > Actinopteri > Perciformes > Cottidae > Taurulus > Taurulus bubalis. The sequence continues at coordinate 11,568,203 of NC_136597.1, read as the reverse complement.
TATATATATATATATATATATATATATATATATATATACACACACAACAACTATAGTTTATTGTATTTATGAAATTATAGAACAAGAATAAAGACAATTATTGACATTTGTATTGCTATTTTACCAGTTATAACTATAAAACTCTTATGAAGAGGAGGAGAACAAAATTGTCATGTGTCGGCCTACATTGAGGTCAATTAAAAACACAACTACGGGGACCCGGATTCCTGTCTATATTTGTGGCTCATGTGGTGGAGTGTTCATCCTGTAATAACAAGGTAGCAGGTTCAAACCCCGTCCACCTCAAGTTAAATTCAGTTTATTTTATATAGCCCAACATCACAAATACAAGTTTGCCTCGGAGGGCTTTACAATCTGTACACATGACATCCCTATCCCGGGACCTCACATCGGATCAGGAAAAACTCCCCCAATAAAGATAGTAAAAACCCTTTCACAAGGAAAAAAGGGGAAGAAACCTGAGGGAGAGCAAAAGAGGGGGATCCCTCTCCCCGGATGGACAGAAGCAATAGATGTCATGTGGCCAGAATGAATTACGTAACGGAGTTACAGCACATTCAATGAATGTGCTGTAACTCATATAATGAGTAGTAGGCATGGTCCATGATCCAGATAGCCACGATCCATTAAGCAGAAGGAGGTAGAGAGGAGGGGCATCCCAGGGGCAGTGGGAGGAGAAAGCAGGGCCATAGCAGCTGGCAGGCCTGGTTCCAGGCGGTTCCATCAGCAGGGCCATGGCAGTAGGCAGGACCGGTTCCGGCCAGTTGCATCAGCAGGGTCATGGTTGCATCAGCAGGGCCAGGTATCTGGCAGCTCAGGTAGCTCAGTGTATCCTAAGATGTCCCCCAGCAGTCTAGGCCTATAGCAGCATATCTAGGGGCTGGACCAGGACAAACCTGAGCCAGCCCTAACTATAAGCCTGAAACAGCCCTAACTATAAGCGCTATCAAAGAGGAAAGTCTCAAGTCTACTCTTAAATGAGGTGAACGTGCCTGCCCCCCGGACTGAAAGTGGAAGCTGATTCCACAGAAGAGGAGCCCGCTAACTGAAAGCTCTAGTAACCACAGGTAACCCTGCATTCAGTGAGCGTAATGCTCTCGTGGGGTAATACGGCACTATAAGGTCCTTAAGATATGGTGCATCACCAGTTAAAGCTTTGTAGGTAAGGAGAAGGATTTTAAATATGATTCTCGATCTTACAGGAAGCCAGTGGAGAACAGCTAGTACAGGAGTAATGTGATCTCTCTTCCGCGTACAAGTGAGGTTTACATTTTAAAACTCATATCTTTTGCTACGTTTACACTGAGCGTCCTCACTACAGGACTTTTAGGGCACCGCAAACGGAGGAGGACGGATCCGTTTTTACTAACGGACGCCTCAGTCTCACGAGCTGCCACAGAACCAGCAGCAGTAGTGGAGTTGGTGACGTGATCCACTTCCTGAAAGTATATCTACTTTGCTCAGTTTGCTGCAGCAGTTGAGAAATCGCTCTTCTGCAGCTTGATACTTTTCAGCAGATGCTGTGTGCTTGTTCTGGAAGTGTCTTTCAACATTAGATGTTTTGTTGTTTGCTAATTTCTCGCCACATATAAAGCATACAGGTCAGCCAGCGTCATTGGCAGTGAAAGCAAATTAATATGTCCACGTAGAATTAAACTCTACTTTTCTCCGTGACTTTTCTTTTTATTTATTTATCCATTGACAGTTTAGCGAGGGCGGGGCTCTGCAAATCACGAGAGCCACCTGCAGGGAAGCTGCTTGACAGCAACATAATAGGATGTGGTGCACATTTTAGTTAAACAAATATTACATTTTTATTTTCAGTGACCCAATATCCCCTCAAACTCCAAGATAAGAGGAATTACCTTTGAAAAAAAAAAAAAGTCTATATTTTTTTAACAGACTGGCTAAAGAGCCACATGCAATTCTAGAGCCAGTCTGTCCAGGGGTTGCCGACCCATGCCCTAACCTAACACTACCCCTGAGGTTGACATTTTGGGGTCAAGGGGAAATTTCTTGACAACAATTAGAGAAATTGCCAAGGAATTTACAACATATATTCATGGGCCCTAAATGATACATTCTGATACTTTAGTGGACCTCTGACTTTTTCTCTAGGCCACCATGATTTTGACTTTTTAGTCATTTATTGCAATATCTCGACTACTATTGATAGCTGTGAAACTTGGTACACACTTTCATGGTGTCCAGAGTATGAATTGTAAAAAACGTTGATCTCCTAACTCTTTCTAGCTCCATTTTCAGGTCAGAATTGTATTTGGTCTAACACCTGCAACATTCACATCAGCCTTAGCTGTATTTATGTTTTTACAGTATTACTGTAATACGCTAATGTTTACATGTTAACAAGCTAAATGAACATGAAGAGCATGGTAAGCATGGTATTTGCTAAACATCAACATGCTGGCATTATCATTGTAAGAACGTTAATTTACTGATGTTTGCATTTAGATCAAGGACATTTTCACCCAGCCCAGTGTTGTCAGCTCTTTTCCAATGACTCGTCACCAAACCGGCAACACCCACAGCCCGTCCCTTAAAGCCTCCCTCCAAAGTCACTACCCTAAAATGATAATTATGAACATAAAAAAACTACAAACATGGCTATTGTTAGTACTCACAGTTGTCAAGCTAGAAGCTTGTAGACGATTTGGTGATGCATAATATGTGCACAAACATAATATGTGCAGGTGGGTAGGCAGGTTGGAAGACAGGCAGGTAACTCTGATTGGACGGGGCTATTACAGTCCTGTGACAGCAACAGATACCAGATGTTCTTCTTGTAAAGATAATTTAAACAAATATAACAAACATGTTTTAAATGTCCTTGCTAGAAAATACAAGTGATATGTTAGACCTTGGTTGATTTGCAGTTATTGTCCCTTGTTGTTATCTACATGATTGTCTTCTCTGAGCAATGAGAATGAAGAGTATTCCCTAAAAATAAGGCAAGAGTGACGAAAGGATACAGGAAGACACCAGTGGCAAGTAGTGATTAAATGGCTCCTCAACCTTGCATTACTAGTAAAAAGCAACTAAAATACAAATAAAGATTAACAGGGCCCACACTTGAAAGATGTTTGAGTAATCCCCAAATGTTAGCATTACGGATTTAAGATGGACATTGAATTCAAACACATCTCAGACTTACATTAGAGGAAGCTCTTGATGACTTAATTGGCTCGTAATTTGGCTGTACACATCAGTGTCACAATCGGCTGATTAGGTACCAAGTGTATAAGAGGCTGTGGAAGCCAGCCAGACAACCCTGTGGCCTGTAGCAGAGCAGCGTGCAGACACTGATAATCTAAAGAAACAAAAAAAAAAAAAAAAAAAAAAAAAAAAAAAAAATATATATATATATATATATATATATATATATATATATATATATATATATATATATATATATATATATATATATTAACAAACATTTACTAATACAGACCTGTCATAGTCATAATGTGTGTGGGTTAGTTTGAAAAGAAAGGAAAAGAAGGGAAAGATCAAAGCAAGGCAGATCCTTACCGCAGCAGTAAAATACAGTAACTGTTACATATCACACAGAAGACCAATTAGCGAACTCTGGACCTTAAACTAATACAGTAGAAAAACAAAGCCTCTTGGAAATTGGTGCATTCCTCTAATTTACGCCGGCATTTTTCCAGTTTAGGACCGGGAACCTCTTGAATGCACTACATCGGCGGGTCAAGCGGCAAACAAATCCTCTGTATGCAGTGGGCATTGGTTCTTCGGGATTGGAATTTGTCAAAGCCTAGAATTGGGGACCGCTCAGCGAATGTTTACTTGAAGAATCCTTGAAGAAAACATGGGACTCCCGGTATTGTGACTAACCCGGATGCTTTTTTTTCCCTGTTCGAAAGGGTTGCAAGTGCAAGAAAGTAGTTTGGCTTTGAGCAAACTATGCTATTGCAGTGTGTGTTGTCAGGGAAGGCTCAGGAAGCTTTTTGTAATGTCAGGTGTCTTTTATGTTCAGCGCCAGTGCTGGCTGCTTCCCGTTTTGACTATCCTTTTGTGTTGCAGGTAGCTGCACAAGATCTTCAGTATGATTAAATCGCATCTATTATCGGGACTTTTCCTCATCTTTAATTAAGAGGTATTAAAATCTGACAGGATGATGGACAATGTGTATTTTATTTAGAGTTTTACTTTGTGAGAAACTGTTTGGTATGTCAGTGCGATTTGAATTCTTTATAATAACTAGTAGAATAATAAATATATAATACAACTAATACATATTGTTGTCACTGTTTGCACAGAACCCTGTATTAAAAGTGTTCTGTACCATGACTCAATACGCATATCAGGAATATAGACATATTAGTCCCCAGCACCCACCATGTGCCTCAAATTATGCCCCCCCCTCCCCCTTGTTCAGACGTGGTCCATGATATTGACCAATTATGCCACTAAAGACTGATATAATTTAGATTCATCAGGAGGGAAATGAGACAAGTGAAAAAGATAGACTTGTATTTACGTTTTGTTTTATATGAAATGTTACAAGTAATGTTTCTGTTGAATGAGGTTGGGAGGTCAGGAAGATAAATACAAGAGTAAAGTTGAGCCAAGCATCATGCTACATGTAGGTTTACATAATGTCACCAAAATAGCATTGCAATATGGGAATGAAAATATGCACTCCAACTGGTAAATTTCAACTGGTATACCAGCAGTGGACAGGATGTGGTCCAGAGTATACTGCAGGTGCATACTGACCTTTTGTAATACCTCTAAGGCTCCTTGGACATTGTAAGACAAGGTCAGTAACCTTTTCTATGCTAAGAGTTGTCGTCCTATTATTTTTGCAGTCTCCTCGGTCAGTTACTCATTCACACGTGCAGAAACATGCTGTGATGTAAGCTACTAAAAATAATCAGTCCCTGCTTTTTGCTCCATAGTTGTTGTATGTTTGGTCCACACCCATACTGAGCACTGTTGCAATTATCAGTACAACGGTTTACTGGATATGTAAATTTCCTGCCAGTTCAGGAATTTGGCTAGTCTTTAATTCTGAATATGATGGTGTCTTTATTTAACGATCCCTCTAACAAAACCTGAGGAAAGTTGTTGAGAAAAGCTTCCTTTTATGTAATCATTGTCTGTGAATGTTGTTCCTCATTTAGCTATGCAATACTTGTATTACTGCCCTATCCTAATCTTTGGAGGCAGTGTTTTAAAAGTGCTTAGCATATTTTGGCACTGCCCGCAAGGACCAATCATTATGAATTGTATAATCTTTGTAAATGCAGATTGCACATATCATCATGTCAATGTGAATTTGTCATAATGATTTAATTTGCTTGAGCACAAAACTAATTTAGAAACGTGCATGTTTTGGACCACACTAATGCAATATCTAATAGGGGGTAACATACAATATTGCTGTATAGTATTTTCTTTATAACGTGTCACTGAAATTAGTTTTGTTTGCCCACGCTGGCATTTGTGTCATAAACTGCCAACCCCTGCTGTAAGATGTTGCCAATGTCAGACTAAGGATATAATTATGTTTGTTCATGTCGATATAAAAACCAACATGGGTTTGTCAATATTTATTGACAAGTGATTGTGAAAGGCTCTCGCACATAATACTTGAAGCAATCAGAAGATGTGAAATTGTACTGTCATCTCACGGATGATACTCTTAAATCTGTCTGGAATTAAGTCAGATCTCCTTCCTGATAGAATTCCTTTTAATATCAGATGATATGACAATTATTTTTTTTGGCATTAAAAGACACAAGCTTACATCACAAAGGCGACAGATTAATAATGAATGTCTGTCACTAATTTGTGTAGATGCTTTGTGACAAAGTTGATATCCTCTGTCCTCCAGTGTGAGTCATTAATGTGTGTGTCAACCAATTAACCACCATGGATCATATCTTTTTTTTATCACCCTTTAGATGCACACACTATAACATTATCACTAACATGTACCTTACTGGTTCAACAAGCCCAAGCAGTGTCCAAATCCTTGGTTCAATGATTCATCTATGACGTATAATCAGGTGTTTGACAGTGACCATTCATCAAATAACACAAATGGTATGCTTGGCACTTCCTACTTTATCAAATGAATCACAACCCAGTATGTAACTTAGCTAAGCTTTGTATTGCTTGTGATTTTTATATGTCCTTTCCAATACTCATACAATGATTAAAAGAGGAATATTATGTGTGATTGACGGGTTCCACCTTATTATGAATTAGCCCTAAACCTTATTTTAGCGGACTCCTGAAGTAAGATGTAAACCCTGTGTAGTGTGAAAGCATACTTCAGCTCCAGTAGTAAACATAAAACGAGGCAATCATAGAGTCTTGCAGCGGTGTCCCATAACGCCATGTTCAATAAAGTGCTTCAGAGTTCTCTGGACCCCTGACCAAATGATTAACAGAGTTAACAGAGTGACTGGTTAAGACCAGCAGTGACTGCTGGTCTTAACCAGTCACTCTGTTAACCTTTTTCTCTGCAGTCAAATCCCCCCTCCATCTTACTACTTCTGGGCAATGTTGTCTGAGGTTTCTGTTCCACTTTATCTCTCTTCCAGTAATAATTGGCCTACACAAATCCTTTTACATACATAGATCTGTGAAAAGTGTAGAGATAAAGCCTGGAGCTGGTGCAGTCAAACCCTGCATGCATGATGCCTGGAAAAGCCCTTTTACAGCATTCCTGTAAAAAGCTACGATAACATATCATGTTCAAGACCATCATTGTGGATGTTATTTCACATCCTGCAGTTGTATATAGAAATAATAAAATGAACTAGAGACTATCTGGCGATGGGGTCACACCAGATGCAACGCCAAATTGAGCCAGCCATCTTCTGTTGTCCACAGACAAAACAATAAACTACTTGCAAAGAACCCAAAACTGCTTCTCCACTGTGAGGGCCTAAGTTAGAAGTAGGTGGGCTGCGACAAGAAAACTGTACAAATATAGCATTGCCTTTGTTTTTAAAATAAATGTGAACTCTTTTAATGTCCAGATATGAAATCGTGTCAAAACTGTATTTGTTTGGCGGCTATGCAGTCAAAAGATAATTTTCCCTGACTATATTTGCTGTGTACCTGAAAGTGGAAAAAGTGTGACAATGTTTCTCTAGAAGAGGCACAGCTGACACGTAGCCCAGTCGTACCTGAGGCACGCTCCTCACCCAATTGATGTGGCTGCTGTAACCAGTGTAACCATGGGCGCCAAAATAATAAAGCAGAGGTAGCGCTTGGTCCACACGCTTTTGGCCTGGGCGTAAAGCATCATTTTCCTATTTAATGTAATTAAACAGAGTAGAAATATTTCAGTTGTCATGCTCTAAAAATGACACTAAATAATGTATCAAGGCATTTCAAGCAAATACTAATATAATGAAGGGTCTGAACGAAATATGTGTATTGTGTCACATGTTTAGTGTAAATGATCACATGACCAGAGCTGTTTACTTTCTGTGTGTACCATGACAAAAGAATGGCTGCATCAAAGCTCCCAAACATAAGGATATTAAAATATGCTAACATACATATAGGACATCATCTTTCAGGTGTCCTGTATTGATGTATGCGTTAACAGTATTAACAATTGCTCAACTTTGTTTAGTGTGGTCATAGAATGAGTAAACATTGATGACAATAGTGACCAGCGGGATAACACATTGATATCCAGGTATAGACATAATATACACATACATAGTTCATGTTACACTCTTCTTTCTTTTAGTTTCACTTTGAGTCAAGTTCTGGAGAAGCCAAAGGCCTCTCTTTCTCCCTCACACCACCTGCCATTTACCAAAATACACCTGTTCAACTGCTTGTTAACGCAAATATCTAATCAGCCAATCACAGGGCAGCAACTCAGTAACCACTTATTACAACAGAGGTATGCAGTAGAGCATCTCTAAAAGCACCACACGTTAAACCTTGAAGCAGATGGGCTACAGCAGCAGAAGACCACACCATGGCCCTATTCTTCGTACCTAGTTTACTGAGTTAGCCGGATCATTTTCAGAATAAGATGACGTAGATCAGGCTTTTCGGTTCCTCGAAGCAAGTTTAGAAAAATCACCATAGCAACACATTAAAATCCCTTAACCTGCTCCAGGGCAGGTTTACTTCAATTCACTGGATAGGTTGCCCACTCCCACCGGACAAAAAAAGCCAGCTCCCTTCCTCATGGATGAAGGAGCGATATTAGTTATATAGGGAGATAGTTCCTTCAGAGTTCTTTTCAGATCGCCAAAATCCATTATCACATCATCATGACTTCCTGTACAAGCGCTATCAATTCTGCCGACAAGGAATAATGTATTTACGGGACCTTCTCGAGCCGTAACTTGAACACCACATGCGCAGACGATTGACCGTCTCACATACTGTATGCAGACTATATGCATAGACTATCACTTGCTGCATGCCATGCGCTAAAGAAACTTATGGATGTGTTGAAAGCATTCATAATTACAGTATAAGACAGTGTTATTAGTTGATATTTTGCGATGCTTATGTTTAGCGGTGACGGTGTTAAGCTGCGTTCACACCGAAAGCGTTGCAAAAACGTTGCGTATAATACGTTGCAAATAATATGTTTTTAGTGTGAACGCAGCATTAGACTTTGCCATGATTAAGGTCTTGACTTCCTCATATGCGTTGATGATCATCTCCTGCTTGTCAGCGGAGAAAAAAGTGGCTTGTCCTTTGAGTTTATTTGCCATTGTACTTTTAGAAGATCATGGAATCTGTTCGATTTTTCTCCCCTCTTATGAAGCGGACGGGCATGCGCAATTATCCAGATGACTGAATTAGCGAGTCGCACGGATCAGCCGTGGAGGAAAACAGAGTTAGCCTGATGTCAATCATCTCAGTAATTTAAGCTGGATAAGAGGACATTTGATCGACTTTGTTGAACCACGTACGAAGAATACCCCCCAGGTGCAACTTTTGTCTGTTTTAAAAACAGGAAATTTACCCTACAATTGGCATGGGCTCTGTCACGACCGGGTGTGAGAGGCAGAGACTCAGAAGCAGAGGAAACAGACAGGAGGAGGGCAAAATCAAAAAGGTATTTTACTAAACACAGTCACAAAGATAAAGACTTGTATGGGAAATACACGAGGAAACTACAGCTCAAAGGCGACGTACAGACATGGGAGACATAGAAGACAATCCTGCAACTGACAAGGGAAAGACACAGACTCGGGCTGCAGTCGAATAGTCAAAAAATGATCTGTTGATTTCTTAACGAGGTTGGAATAGAAATGAACGAAGGCGTATGAAAGTGAAACTGTGAGACACAGTGGACAATCGAGTTCACAAGCACAACTCAGAGGCAGGTGGCAGGCAAAGTTCTTTAGTTGTGTATTCAGGCAGGGGTCAAAACCAGGAGATCAAACAAACAAATCCGATAAGGGGCAGGCAAAATCCAAGGTCGGCAAGACAGGCATAAACGGGGTCAGAACAGGTAGGCAAAAAGTACAAAGATATGCTGGAGAGTTTGGCACAATGGACAAGACAATCTGGCAGAGGACACGTGGGGATGGAATCCTGATGACAGGCTGACCGTGGCCCCCAAGTAGCCTGCAAAACTCAATCCAAAAGTGTGAGGTGAACTGTGGACCCCGGGTTTTATGTTCTTGGAGCCGGGTCTGTATGAGAGGGCAAACTCAAAACAGTTAAAAAACAGAGCCCACCTAGCTTGACGGGAGTTCAGCCGCTTCGCCGAGCGGATATATTCCAGGTTCTTGTGGTCTGTCCAGACTACAAATGACTGCTGCGCTTCCTCCAGCCAGTGTCTCCATTCCTCCAGCGCTAGTTTCACTGCCAGCAACTCTCGATTCCCAATGTCGTAATTCCTCTCGGCGGGCGACAGTTTCCGGGAGAAGAAGACACATGGATGAACCTTCTCTCGCAGCCCCAACTCCAATGTCTGAGGCGTCCACCTCCACAATGAACTGGCAGGTCAGATCTGGGAATATTATGATCGGAGCAGACGAGAAACGTGTCTTTAACTCACCAAAGGCCTCTGCCGCTGCGGGGGTCCACCTGAAGGGCACACGCTGGGAGGTGAGCGCAGTGAGCGGGGCAGCCACGGAACTGTAGTTACGGATAAACCGCCAATAGTAGTTGGCGAAGCCTAGGAAGCGTTGCAGTTCCTTGCGCGTAGCAGGCGTAGGCCAATTCTCCACAGCGCTGGTCTTAGCTGGATCCATCTGGATGCTACATGCTTTGATAATAAATCCCAGAAATGACACCTCAGAGGTGTGGAACTCACACTTCTCGGCCTTCGCGAACAGGTGGCTCTCCAGGAGTCTTTGGAGAACTTGCCGTACATGTACCACATGCTCCTGTGGTGACTTGGAGAAGATGAGGATATCATCTAGATACACAAACACAGAAACATTAAGCAGGTCTCGGAGAACATCATTAACCAACCCCTGGAAAACTACGGGAGCATTGGTGAGTCCGAATGGCATTACCAAGTATTCATAATGTCCACAAGGGGGTGTTGAATGCGGTCTTCCACTCGTCCCCCTTTCGGATTCTCACCAAGTGGTACGCATTGCGTAGATCGAGTTTGGAAAAGACAGTTGCCCCTTGGAGCAACTCGAAAGCAGAGGAAACGAGTGGGATGGGGTACCTGTTCTTTACAGTGATGTTGTTGAGTCCTCTGTAATCTATGCAGGGACGCAGGGACTTGTCCTTCTTGCTGACAAAGAAAAAGCCAGCTCCAGCAGGAGATGAAGACGGCCTAATGAGGCCAGCGGCTAAGGAGTCATTAATATATTTCTCCATGGTCTTAATCTCAGGAGCCGATAGGGAAAAAAGTCTACCTCTGGGCGGAGTCGTACCCGGGAGAAGGTCGATTGCACAGTCGTACGGACGATGCGGTGGTAATGAGGTGGCCCGAGCCTTGCTGAAAACCTCCCTTAGGTCATGATATTCCCTGGGGACACCGGTTACAATCACACAGGGGGAAAGGTACATGAGGAGGGAGGAGTCTGGAACGAGAACAGGTGGGAAGACACAGGGTGTTACAGACTCTCCAAATTTAAGAACAGTACATTGGAAATATGTTGCTTTTGGAGATGATTATTTTTGGCTCAGTCCTATTGTGACATCCAGTACTGACTGGGGCAGTTGGGATGAGAGTCAGTACCTCCAAGTCTGAGGCCATACATTCTGCTGGAAGATGCTTGATTGCGCCTTCCGGGTTGTAAGTGAGAAACTGCCCAAAGCGATGGAGTTCAAGTAGCACAGGGTCTCTTTCGCGAGTTAGTGTAAAATGGAGCAAGAGATGGACAGGTGGCTCGGTGGAGCGTCAGCAGTGATGCAGGCATTGTACCAGACCTTTGTGGTGGAGAGGGAGTTGAGCCGGAAGACAAAGCTCTCAATTTACCAGTCCATCTACGTTCTGACCATTCTCTGTAAGCCTTAGAGATGGTTGTGTGTGAAAGTCCCATAGTCAAACAAGCCCATCTGGAACAGACAACCATACCGCGTTCAAAGTCACTTTCATCACTTTTCTTCCCCATTCTGATATTTGGGTTGAATTTTTAAGCTGATCGTTCGTCTATACGTGTCAAAGCATTAGCCCACTGGTTACAATTGTGACCAAACATAAAACACACTCTCATAAAACCTACTTTTCCATAAGAATTTCTAAAAACAAAGATTGTTTATTTCAAAGGATTTAAAAGGTTAAGACACCATACATTACTTATCACACAGGATTTGTGAATATGGAAGATAATTATAATAATTATATTCCAGAGTTAGCCAGACCTCACTATCTCTGACCACCTGGCTATCACCCTGGACATAGACATCCCCACCCCCGATGTTAAGCCAGTTAGATTAGCCAGAGTCGGCAGAGAGAAGTATGACATTTGTGATTTTCAGTAGGGCGGTTTCTGTGCTGTGTTTTGAACGGAAGCCGGATTGGAAGGGTTCGGAGAGATTGTGGAGATTGAGGTGGGACTCGAGTTTTGATGCAACAGCTCTCTCAAGGACTTTGGACAGGTAGGGGAGGTTAGAGATGGGCTGGTAGTTGTTGGGGATGTCAGGGTCAAGACCAGGTTTTTTCAGCACGGGGGTGACAGCCTCAAGCTTTAGTGGGGTGGGGAAGGGGGGACAGTGAGGAGTTGATGATGTTTGTGATGAGAGGGGAGAGTGAGTGGAGGCAGGCCTTGACTAAGGAAGAGGGGAGGGGGTTGAGGGTACAGGTGGAGGTCTTCATGCTGGAGCCTATGGAGGAGAGGTCCATTTCAGTGATTGAACTGAAGGATGAGAGCAAGTGGGTTGGAACTAGGGGAGGGTCATGTTGAGGGCTGGGGGGTGAGGTAGTGGAGGGGGAGGAGGTAGCCAGCTGGTTGTGAATTGTAATGATTTTGTCATTAAAGAAGGATATAAATGAGTTGCATTTGCTGGTGGTGAAGGAGGAGGAGATGGTGTCCATGGGCTTGAGACAGTCCAGGGGGCGGAGTGAGTGAAGAAGACGTGTTTGGATTTTTTGGGGGCGATGAGGTCAAGACGGGAGGAGAATGCATCATCATAGTGATTGACCAGGGCAGTGGGGGAGGCAGTCAAAATAGGGGCAGAGGCAGAGACAATGGCAGCAAAGGAGGAGGAGAGCTTGATGGACTTGATGTTCCGGTATGTTGTGGTGCGGCTCTGCTTAACATGGGGGGTGGGGATGTCTATGTCCAGGGTGATAGCCAAGTGGTCAGAGATAGTGAGGTCAATGCTGGTTAGATTACTGGTGGTAATGCCAGAGGTGCAGACCAGGTCAAGTGTGTGTCCTTTTTTGTGGGTGGGAAAGTCAACATGTTGTCCAGGGAGTAGACGGTAGCAGGTGCAACAGGTAGGCAAACAAATTCAAAACAAAACGGCGCAGTAGAAAACAGAGCAAAATGGCTATGTACAGTAAATAAACTTAACTACACTGATAAATGTAATAATGTATAATCAGGGCATCAACAGAGTACCCATTTGACTGAGAAAACATTAACTTTTTATAAAAGCACTTAACTTGGACCTTTTTGATGGATAGCAATGATCATAACAGCTGAACCAACACAGGTATTTCAAATATTAAGAAACTAAGAACTATCTAAATATTTAAAAACATGAACCAATATAAATCTAAACCACACAGTGAGCTCCACTCATATACACATTTCAAAAACTGGAGGTATACTGCAGGATTTTCTATGGTTGCAATGTGTTTTATATGAATAAATGCTTAGTTTATGCTCCTAATCACCTGAAGTGTCTTGTTTAGATTACCATTACCATCATACAGAAACAGGCTGAAGGTAAAGCTTAGCCCATCCATCTTATTACAAATATATAGCTTTCAACATTAATAGGCTTAACTCAGTATAATCCTGATTTTTCATCTCTGCTTCCTAAATCATGCAAATCCTGTTTTTGACTGAAGAAACCACCAGGGTGAAGTGAGGACCTTGTAAACATGGAATACATTTTTGTTTTCCAAAGGTATAGGATAAAGTGACTACCACTTTCTACTATTTCTAGCAGAGTACAGACCTTACTGTGCTGCCATTTCAGATGTCCTCAACTGGCTTCAGCACAGTTCAAGTCAAAGCGTCCCTTAAAGATAATGATAATGATCATCCTTGTACAACTGTCTCCAGAGACTCGCACATCATCCTGTTTGTGACACTCCCTTGGTTTCAGGGAGAATATCAGGATACACCTTTCCCTGCTTCTTCACTTATTGACACGGTCCCAGCATTTCCCCTTGAGCTCATTGTGGTCGAGCTGTTTGCGCACCGATAAAGAGTTGTTTGAAGAAATTAATTAATGAATTAATGAAAATGATTTATTTTGAGCCAGAGGCTCTTCGGGACTTTAATTTACACGAGTACTGTATTTTGTTTGTCCCCCAGATTGTGATGGATGGATCCCCAGACCCTGATGAAATGGAATGCATAAGTTAATTAGTTTTCCTTGGAGAATGCCATGGACTCCACTGTAAACTATCAGTACAAGATTCCCTAGTGAGCATCCATAACACCTGTATTCAGTCTGGTTTCTTCTTCTTAATCTTAATTACTAAAATGCAGTATCCTAAAGTGTTTTACATTCCTGTGTGAATAATGTTAATTTAACTCGCCAAACAGTTTGTTTAATCGAAGGCCCTTCCTCTGACCAGGCAGTCAGCCAATCATATTTCAGGATAATGGGGTGGCACCTGTAGAGCCCAATCAGATTGCAGGGGTGGTCTGCACCTCCGTAGGCTGTTACATTTTTGGAAGCTTGTTGTGTCTGTATGTTTGGATTGTGTAGTATCTGTTGTTTGATATAATGCGTTATTACATGTATTGTGCAGTGTCTCTATGTGGGTTGTATTTTTAAAATGTAAACCCAGCTACAGCTAGCATGAATTTGTTCGATATTCCAGAAAAATGCTGCAAACTACAATTAAATTACGCCAAGAAATGAGCAACTTACTGTATTTCCAGGGAGTAATCATTTAAGCCATTGGGGAAATATTTATAGTTGGTCACATGGTCTTGCAATAACTGTGCTGTCCAGCCAAAAAGGCCAACGAAGTGTTTTAGTCAATCCATACCTGACAACTTCACTGACAATCAAAATCAGATTAATTAAATAGAATAGTAAAGTCAGAATATGAATTCTTACAGAACTTTATATATCAAGAAGAGGAAGAAGACAACATGTGTCTGCTTTTATGATCAGTACAAAGTAGGATGTATGTCATACTATTAAATCTACTGTGAACACAGATACAGATTAGAAGAAACTTCTCAACTCTTCTCAGGTTGCATATTGCACTGGAGATACATACAAAAAAAAACATTTTTGTGGGTGGCTGACATTGTATTTATAGTTTGCGCACACACACACACACACACACACACACACACGCACACACACACACACACACACACACACACACACACACACACACACACAATGTTGCGTTTCATTACTGATTCATTTACTTTTCACTTTAGAAAGACAAATACATTTTACAACCACATAACATTATTAGCCAGGCTTATCTATATGGCAGATCAGATTGAGGCCAGTTTTCTGTGTTGGAAGAAGCACTGTGTGGTGAGAGGCCGCAAAGCACAACTGTAAGTATTAATCTGTAATAATTTGTGTTCAAGGAAAAAAGATAATGATTAAGTCGACTGCCTAATTAGTTTTTCCCTTTTTAATTAATGGAGATATTACGTTTTAACCTGAAATGTACAACACATTTACTGAAATAATAATTACAATACAATCTCAGACACAATAAAAAGTATTTGCTGTTCAAGAAGTACAGTCCATAACTAATTTATAACAATTGTATTTCTCTGAACTGAGTAAGTACTTGCTCAGATCGGATAAGGAATGAATTATGAAATATAGAGTATACATTCAACAAATAGCAAAACTAAAAGTTCTTTGGGACCCACATAAAGTATGTGCCTTTTGAACATGGTCCATCATCATGGTTGGGGACCGTAAGATCCTCAGTGTGTATACATGCATAACTACACTGATTTCCCTGGTATTTTATATAAGTTATTGTAAGAGTCTGACAGGGGTTGATGTTGTGAACATAATGTGAAGAAGAAGCAAAGGCGTAGGAAGGGTCTGGGTTGATGACAAAGGAATTGCATCTCTCATATTTTTAGATACCAATTTAACCCTGGGTCTGGCTGCTAAATAAAGTGACTTATTTAGGTGTTGGACAACCACCAGCTGTCAAAATAGTGTCAGTGCTCTGAGGAATACATTTTACAAGTCTCTACTCAAGGGATGAATTGTATTCTTTAAAGCAATATTCCATCAATCACTTCGTAAATAGCAGAGATGCCATTCCAATATCTATATTTTACAGTGCAAAAACATTGCATTTATTTGCTTCCTTTAAAGCACTGCAGCCAAAATGAGCTGTTGGAGAAAGTTGTTTGGGAAAAGGCATGTTCAGAGCTGGTTCAGATGAGTTATGTGAATTGATACAGAACTCAATATCATACAGTACATTCATAAAAATAGTTTACTTCAGTTTAATTTCATGCCTTTGGCAAAAGCCTTTGATCTGGACATTCATTATCTAAATACATTGTGTCCCTGCACTGAGCCTTAATTGTATTAATGAATTTGAATATTTAGGATGATTGCTACCTGACCTTCAAATGCAGCAGGCTTCAACACTATGAAGACTGCAAAAGAGTTTTAAGCTAAACAAATGTAATTCATATGTCCATAAAACCCCTGTGTGATGAACTAAAATGCATGTGCAGTTCAAGTGTCTGATATACTTTATCAAGTGATTTAGTTCTAATGTAAGAGCTACAGAGTGCACTCTGCATGATTGATTTAGATACTCATTGTATAATATTATAATATAGTTACTGTTCTTAATCGATAAGTGTAACATAATTAAATGTAATACAATATTAAAATGCAATTATGGAGATTAGGCGAAGGGAGATGAGCTGAAGGTTTAGATTAAATCATGGACTGTCGTTTGCCTGATAAACTAACGCTAATGATTCAATTTGCAAGCAGCCAGTGGGAGCTAGTAAAGGACTGCTATGGAACCCTTTTTCATAAAATATATCTATTCTACTTATTTGCCATTCCAAACATGTTCTAAAGCAGGGGTATTCAATTACATTCAACGAGATCCTGTTAAAGAGAATTTCCTCATGCAAAGCCTCACAAAAATGTGTAATCTGCACTATGTTGATGTAGCCTAGCAGTTTAATCAACGTCTCTATTAAGTCAAAACTGACTGTCAAATAAAATAAAGAAAATGGAATAATATCATCAGCTTTCAAATGATTTATAAATAATACATAATACACTCATAATAAATACATGTTTCAAGTAATTTCAAGTAAAAAATAAGGGCTGGATTTTAAAATAAAATACACAACAGTAAGGTGGAAACCAGGAGAGACTTGTTTAGAATTTAACAATAATGTATTGCTACTGCATAGCATTTGAATAGTGCAAAGTCTTTGGCGATTGGACTCCATTCTGAAATAGGATAGTCAAGGGGTAGTGATGCTTAAGTCTGATAAGGCAGAATAATCAATACCGTACCTACCCGCAGATATTTCCTAAGCAAAATTAAAAATTAATCATGATAGGAATTGTTTAGGTTAGAATTTGTTTGAGCTAGCTTGCATGATTTGATGTTAACCCAGAGTTAAGAGGTGTCCGGTTAAAAGCAAAAGATAGAGTAAGGTCTCCGTGTACTTTATAGACCGCAGAACCTAATGGCGATCTAGAAGAACCACAGTAAAGTATTTAATAAAATGGAAGGTCAAGTTAAGCCAGGCAACGTTAACCCAGGAAACTATAAACGATTACGTTAAGCCAGGCAACGTTAACCCAGGAAACTATTACTATTCTAAATAAACTATAAAAAAATATTAAAAAATCACATATTTTCAAACTGTAAATGTTGCTGTAAAGGGCCTCAATGTAATTCACAGCCACTGTCTCAGTGCATACATATCTGCAGGAAATGATCGGAAATGGTTAGGCATGCTAGAGATTTTCTTGCCATGGTATATTGCAAGACGAGACAAAAAATTTGTTTCAATAGTGTAAACAAGTGTGTCCCTTCTTGGATATCATCATTCACAACATAACTAAAGATTTATGTGACAGGACAAAGATACCAGAAGCAAATTAGTGTTAATTAATGATCACTGGATTAGTGACAGGGGTGTATTATGGCTCCCTTGCTGGGACTATGGCATTGATTTTTACTGCAATACAGATGGCATGCAGCTGTGCATTTCCATCCCACCCAAAAATGTCAACCCTAAGTGGTTTACTGCATTGATTACATCAACTTGTGAATGTCACAGAAGTCTTGTGAGCTGCACAGAAGACATTAATTAAGTGTGGTTCAGCTGCAAGGGGTCATAGACCCCTGCAGCAAGCACACTTTATGTTCTCCTGTGGGCTTATTAATCATAATCCCACAAAACTTTGGAGAGTATCTCCTTCCGCGGCGTTGCCAGCACATGCGTCAAAATACATCAAAATAGGCGGCCTGATCGGAAATCGTGTGCTGCTATGACTTTTCTAAGAGATTCTACCAGCCGTTTTCCCGAAAAGCGCGAAAAACTGTGAGAAATTGTCTGAATGGGGTTTCGGCATGAAGAGAGCAAAAAAATGAAATGATTTAAAGTTTAAAACGTTGACAAAAGTCTGGAGTTAATTTGCCCAATTGGGCATTTTTGGATTGCTAGCACAGTTTTCATATAAGTATTGTTAAAATTTTGGAAGGTTAGCCCTATGTCCACGGGGACCGCGGTTTCGCGGTATGACACACTCTACGTTTCTAAAATATTCATAGCGTCGCGATAATACATCGCATAAATACAATTTTACGTTTCGCTGACAGAGACTTCCTTCTTTCACAGCCTGAGCCCAGCAACATTTTAACACCATCAGGCAAGAGTTAGGGTTATCGGCGTGTCATTTGACGCTGGCTAAAAAAAGTTCTCGTCAGACGAAATCCTTCTCTGTGATTTGTTGAATCATATGTCCGTCAACGAATCAATGAACACTCAAGAAACGCCCAAATAACCAGCATGTAACTACACACCTAAGCTCTGAAAACACGCTGGCATTTTCACTCGTAAAGAAGAGATATTATGGCAAAGGACGCACTTTACTACGGAGGAAGCTGTGGCGGCGATCTTGCCGACGAGGACACCCTGAAGGCTTTGACTCCTGCGACCAAGAGGAAGATGCAGACAGAAGGGATCCATTTGAAGATGGGTAAGTGTATTTAGATACTACACTTTGTGTTGCAATAGCATATTTACGCTAGCAGAGTGAGCACATTTAGCTGGTCCCTTGCTGCTCGAGTCTGGCGTTACGCAGGTACGCACGTAGGTTGTTTACATTAGCAGTTAGCACAGTTAGCTCAGGCCCTTAGCATAGTCCCTGCTGGATCTCTGTTACGGGTTTTGGTGTACAATCGTAACTTTCTTTCAGTGAACTTAGTAGTGACCAGTAGTCATTTATTTTACAGAGAGGATTAAGACTGACGACGACGCGGACACTGTTTACCAGGTAAGTCACAACTCAGCTGCACATGTACACCTGTTGAACTGTTCAAACTGTGTAAAGTTAGTATTGACTAGTAGTCATTTATTTTACAGGATCCACCACCACCAGCCCCTGTAGCACAGCCATCCCCACCAGCCCGGGTCTGTTTTCTATTTCTATTTTTTTTTTTATGACAATGGCGCCTCATTATATAGAGAGCTGAGATTGTTCTGCAATTCATGATGTAAAACATGGGTATGTATCTTTTATGCAAGTGTCTTACAAGGTGAATTTAAGAAATGATGTCAAATCAAGAAAATCAACAGAAAATGACCTCCGTGTTCCAAGAGTTAAAGTGGTGATGTCCTCGCTAGAGTGTGGAGGAGCTTCAGACTCTTGCAGAACAAATATTTGTATTTTGCCATTCACTCCACAATATTTACTTTTGAGGCATAATTTATATATGAAAATGTTGGAAATATTGTGCTTGATGTACACATGCGTCGTGGAATCCAACAAACAAATACTGTTTTGTCAGCAAGCCTGAAAACGACATGAAGTCCGGCCAACTGCGCCATTAGATCCACGGTTGTCTGTCAAATACAATCGTTTGAAAGGTTGTTTTTTCATTAAATGCACAGTCCTATCTCCCTCTCAGTGACACAGTGACACAGCTGGTTCCAGTTAGCCAATCAGGGCTGTCACCACGACAACCGGTGACATGTGCACACAGGCAGGAGGATCAACTGACGTTGGTCAGCTGACATCCACAGTCTTAAGACACCTGCTCACATTTTAAAACAAAAACGTTTCACACAAATTCTTATATATCATACATTGTTACACACAAATACATTAGTTTGAAAAGTAGTTTTTTCAGTAAAACCAGTCCTGTCTCCCTCCCTAACACAAGTGTTTCAAGTTAGCCAATCAGGGTCTCTCTCTCTCTCTCTCTCTCTCTCTCTTATATTGAGGCATCTTACGGCAGTAATAGCCACACTTTCAAAATGTCTTGTGAAATTTTGTTTCTAAAGTTGTTTCTATCGCTGCAATCCAGAAAGAATGTCCGTTAACAATATTTGGAGACAAAGCTTGAATGTCCGTTAACAATATTTGGAGACAAAGCTTGAAGCCTTGAAACCAATTTTGAGCCTGATGAGTCTTGATGTGCACTTAAGAGCTAACATCATTTCATCATCACAATGTTGGGAATGTTGCCAGAGTCCACCATTAGCCCCTCCAAGACTCTGAATGACTACACATGCCTTCGTCACCAGCAGACTTACTTCCTGAAAGATAACTGCAATTTATCTAAAAAGTATCGGCATGATTTATTATTGACCGCGACCAGAGGAGCACAAGGTACACCTGTTGCTTCACTGGCTCATATTCTGGCTTCACTGGTTCCCAACGCAGAACACAACCAATGTGTCAGTACTCACTAGGCGCATGAGCTGAGCATTTCACTCACACGGGAGGTACAGCTCTATGCTCCACTTTATTTACACTAGTCGTAGTAGTTGCCTGTGGAAGTGAGACAGAGACGGAGGGAGAAGTACACAATTCAGTTACACATGTGAAGTGAATTAATAAAACAACATTGGTTGTGATAGAAAAGGCTGCTTGAAGTGGTCTGAAAAACCTCCAAAAAAACCTGCCGCTGTTCCCTGGCTGAGACATTTTTTGAGTAGTAACTTTTGGTGTCAAGGTTTATTCACATCTGGAACAGCCTGCTGGTTGACCTCCTGAGTGCATCATAAGCTATACAGTTTCAAACAAAATCACATTAGAATAGACACGTCTTTTCAGTTTAGAATGTACCATAACATATCTATCAGAGAAGGACTGTATTTCCTTCATATTTATATTCTGATTTTCATTAACTTCATTATCTTTTGATTGGTTTCCTTTAAAAACCAATTTGAATACCTGTATTTTTCTACCAAATGTATTGACCCACCTGTCGGTTTTTACATTACAGAAATTTCCCTTGAAAGGTGCAATTAATCCAATGTTGATTTGAATTTTAAAAAAAAATCTACACTAGGTAGTTGGAGTACTAGAACTAAAGGTTGCAAGAGGTTTTGTGCATGACTAACTCTTGGCATTCCAAACAGGGTCAGTCAGTGCATCCTACTATCACAGTTTCCACGGGAACACAGACACAGAGCACTGCTGCAGCCGACGCCGCCTCCGGTGATCGCCCACACAGAACAAAGCCCGGCCTTACCGCAGTGTTTCGTGTAACAGTGGGCATATGAGGACATATAAGAGACATAGAGAGGAAGAAAGACAGACAGAAGGTCCATGTTTATATGGCTGGTCACCCACGTTTACAGTATTCAGTTGTGTGGTTGTTTACTGAATTGCTGGTAAGTTCAAACATGGTGAACACACCCCCAGGAAGTAACTCCTTATAGGGAAAGGAAGCTCTATGATGGAGAGTGGGACTTTTTTAGATACTGCAGTACTCCGTGAGAGCAGGAGAATGACAGTGGGTGCACTGTGACTCTGCTCTACTCTGTTATCCTCCAAAAGACGTGTCCTGGTAGTAGGACAGAAGCTGCTGTCAGTCGTATCAAGCTGTCAATGTCTTAAGCTAGTAAAGAGTTGTTGTTTGGACATCAGCTTTGCCTACTATAATGTCGCACTGTGCACAAAGATCTTAGTTTTCCAACCATATGCTACTGAATACTTGGGTTGTAATTACACCTTTTGCCCTCTGACATAATAATTGTGCTCTTCCCCAACTTTGCTCTTCTGTATGCCAGCCATGCCAATAAGCAAGTAAGTAAGTAATTTAAGTAAGAAAAAAAGATGATAAAGTGACTTTTTTTGCCTTTAATTATCTGGGCTTTGTGGAATAGACATGGGATATTTCTCAGGGACTTCTGGGACCTATGGTCAATTTCTTTCATGTTTATTTGGAATTGTATATCTATGCAGTCACGAAACAGTGCATTCGCCATTGCGTTCTGATGGTTAGGTGCTGGTGGTAAAAATGCATGTTATACTAGGACTTTTTATTACTTTTGTGAAAATACTATACAATGACTTTTTCATGACATACTCTGTCATATTTTATGACATTTTATGTCCTATTATACTATAAACTTTCTGATTTGATGATGTCCCATGCTATCACATTTTTATGACATACTATAATATGACATATTGTATGTTTGATGACATCTTTATGATACATACTACAGACATTTATGTTCTACAGTATTTATTACTCCTGCTTTTTGCTGTATTGTAATATTTGATCACATTGCCATTTGCCTCACATCTAATACTGGTCTTCCCTAAAAGAGGGAGGAGAGTGATACGTGGGCTGTCATCGTGACACCTGTGTAAGAAAAAGTCATCCATTTGTTTAAACTCTATTTGTACAAGCTTTAATGTTGCTTCATTGTCCCTCACTATCATTTGCAATATATTGATCAATCCATCGCCCCAACCATTATTCCTCTTTTACTAGCTACTGATTGGTGCAAAGGGGATGTCATCAGTCTTGTGTCCAACTGTTTGTGTTGTGATATGACTTGATTATATGATGATCATAGTGTTATGTCATTTTGTTAATAACTAAGTTGAACAATAGATCATGAATGCTAATGATGGAGAGATTAATTAAAAATTGCAATCATTTTGCTCAGGATTAAATCCCAATCACATGATGTTTTACAAATATATATATATATATATATATATATATATATATATATATATATATATATATATATATATATATATATATATATATAGTTTGATTAGCTCTCGGGAAGCTAACACAATAGTTTAATGATTTGATTTTTAATGATATCCCTAATAGTGTCAATAAGTAAAGACATCAGGCACACAATGCTATTATGTATTGTTGCTAGTACTGTGACTTGGGTAACAAAAATACAATACCATTTTTTATTTCAACAGTTGTTAGGAGTCTAGACTGAAAAAAAACGTACTGATCAGCTCATCTTAAATCTGGTGAGTAACATACTCAAACTAAAGGGGTAAATACATAGAATACATTAAGATTACAATGCATCCTCAAAAGAAAGGTTTTCATGTAAACAACTGCTGTGCTTATTACCAAAACGGTGTATGTGTAATGCTATGTTAATGAAGTATACTTTCAATACTAAGTAAAAACTACAAACCAAGTACTATCATTATAATTTGAATTAAGTTGTAAGCCAGTCGGAGTACCACGCTATTTTCATAAAGACATATGTCTTGTATGTACCAGTATATGGGGTGCATTATACATTGTCTTACGTCTCTGCAGCAATGGTACATGTGTGAATGCCTGCTATATCCTTTTACTTGCTAAAGTAATTGTGGTTTTACACTGATGCAATGTAACAACCCTGAAGAGTGTACGGCTATATCAATGTGAGCATTGTCACCATGAATCTACATGTTCATGATTATTGATGTAAAATGTGACAGCTATGTCTTACAAATATGTAGACTGAGATGGAAATCAAGCCCTTAATGATGTGTATTTTTTCCCAATTTTGATGATGACTGGAAACATTTAGAAATTAATACTTTTATTAAAATGTTAATAGTCAGTAGAAATTGAAACAAATTACATATTTGAAAGAGTTATCATTTTGATAAATATTGGCATTACAGATAGTTCATAGTTAAAAATGTGTGAATGGAGTGGAAAACACTAGTACAACTGTACTAAATATGAGACTGTCAATACATCTCTATCACGCCTCTTATTGCACAGGATGAAAGCAAGAACCAGACAATACAAAAAAACAACAATAGTTTATTTAACCATATTTTGTGTAACTACAAACTCTGGTCTCTATAATCAATCTCCATATCTTTTAAAGGTCTTGAAAGAATGCTTACATGAAAATCAATCTCTTATTCTTTTACAGCATGTTTCTCTTTTTCAAATTTAGAACAGGTTGTTGGCACATGTAAAATCAAAATGTATTTATTTTTTTGTTTTATTCTGAAAATTTATTTTTATATAAATCTACCACTAGAACAGCATTCCCTCTCAGAAAAAAAGAATGTGGAAAAAAAAATATTGACCAAAAATATTTAGATATCTTACATACATGAGACAGCTTGACTAAAATGCAACAAATTTACCATTTAAATTTTCAGACGATTTACCTCCAACAAAAGGCAAAAGGGAGAATGGTTACACTCTCTTACGTAAACTGAGTATAACTGTGATCATCCCATCACTAGGAACTTAAACACAGACAAAGCACACACCCTTGTCATTCCATGGTTTACAAATGTGTCAAACGCCACAGAAGTGCAATTATGGGATAAATTGTGTATGGGGGTGACGTAAAAAAGTATGATATAAATCAAAATCTCATTCTGTCTGGACTAACATGATCTGGCGACAGCAAATTCAAAGTGGATAAACTCACAACAACTCAATAATTATCTTGATTATCAATATATCAGACATAGATTATTAACATACAATCTATGCAATTATTGGATTACATTTCAAAAAAGGGAACCCAGATAATATTACCTTTTATGGGAATGGGGCTTTAGATTATTATCTTGTTGTTAAATTTGATTCTCTATTCATATCCTAGTCAGAGTTACTGGGACTGCTACTGTATCTCATTTATTTTCCCTTTTTGACAAATGTTGACACATTAAGTTTTTTATTTTCTTTTAGAAGAAATCTCACACTCCGTCTACTATTGGCCTTAAAAGGTGGCTGTAAAAGGTTTATTTACGTCATTTTTGTTTGTTCGTCTTTATTCTGGAATGCGGGTAGTAAGCTCCTGGCAAATTTATATTTAGCTACTCTGCTTTGTTTCAGGAAATTCAGAGGCTAGCTAACGTAGTTTAGAGTAAATTTGATCAGTGGAAGGGCATGAGGTGGTTGCTGTAACATGCATATAACTATATATGGACAGCTCGTAAGCTTGAAAGTGTTTTTAATCAAATGATGAAATATGATTGTTTAGAAAAACAGGAGCATACAGATGGACATCACAGATTTGGATTATGTAACAGGGGTAAAATCCAACCATTAATCCACACTGATCACACGATCTGATTATTGAAAAAATGGCAAACTATATACTTTTCATAGATACACCTTTCAAGTGTATAGAGAAGGAGTGTTTGCAACTATATAGTGTGAATTTGGGGTTTCAAAGTAGTTTTTAATGAGTCATTCTCCTTTATATATGTCCTTACTGTAACACTTTGATATAATGAAAACACAAAACTGAATAAAGCAAGACAGTGGCCTACAAAAACTGCATTTATTTCCTAAAAAATAAACTTGGGGGCATCTATGTAAGTGTTGGATCTGACAAATGTCTGCTTAACCTCTGCAATCATGATGCCTGCTGACATTTCCACAGTGGGGACTTTGAAACTGTTTCCAGGGTATGGTCGCCTGCAGAGCTGTGTTCATCCAGAGCCCATGAGCACATCAATTAAAATGGAAATTATGTTTCAAAGGGAGAAGGAGAGAAGCAGGTGCAACCCAAACATCTGGTCGATGCCCGATCCCACACATTCACCCCTAAAGCCTCTTGCAGCATAATCCCCGCTGCTCAGGGCCAAGTCCTGTGGTTGGCAAGGGCAGGGTGTGAATCTGGAGTTGCCAGGCACTGCCCATGTGGAAGTGTGGCACACAGATGACAGGCAATGTGCTCAGACAGCTGTATAAAGGGTATAAGCTCTTTCTTCAGCTCATCAGTCTGCTTCTGACAGCACTCAGTCCTGCAGTATTGCAGATGAGGTAAGGGGTCCCAGCATGAAAAGGGTGGCATCAAAGCAATCACCTTCATATACAAAGCCCTGTAAGGTAAATGTGAGGTCATGATACATTGGAAACATTTGGAGGCAGTGGACTTTTGCCATCATTTAAGACCATCTACATTCTTCACAAGACTCTCCTACATTTTCATTCACAATTATGTAGATTCTAAAGTACCCATTAATGTATTCCTGTATCATGACCCTTATCATCTAAATTGGTCTTAATGCAATTAATGGAATGTTCTCTATAATAATTAGAAGACATCACAGAGAAGCTGGTAACTTAAGTCAAAACAAGTGGAGATTGGGGATAACATTTTTGCATATACATTAGGAACACAAAAATAAATGTAAGTTTTTTCACAGTTAATCAATAGAATTGAATTTAGCTAAAATGCACTTCTAATAGCAGACAACAGCAGAACGCAGGACATATTCCCCTCATTTAAGATCCTCAGTCTTTTGATTGCAAAGGAAAGAGTGCCTAATATGTATGTGACAGATATAAATAAACAGTGAATTATGATCAAATTTCGTTACTGACAGTTCTGTCACTCACTGTAAGATAATGAACATGAATGAAGTGTCAAATTAATCTCAGCTACAGATGGTCACGAACATTTCATCACTTTATCCACAGCTGAAGAAAATAACTAATGTCCTCCAGTTTTTCTGATACATGGAGCAAATTAGCTCGCACCCAAAGACTGCAGTTTGTCAACAAACAATACTTTGCTTCAGGAGTTTTTCCTCAACAGATATCTTCAAACTGAGTTTGAAAGCATAAGTAAACCAATCCCATAAAATGAGAGGAAGGAGACAAAAAAAACATGAAATAAGTGCTGAAAAAATAATTGCAGAATACAGTTTTTTCTTGATTTACCCACAATAGTTTTTTTCTTAAATAAATAACTTCTGTTTTGTAAAGACACTTTTTGAAACTGTAGACATACCCTAATTCCCAAAGTCATCGAATAAACATCACCAGCCACTGATTTGCCAAACAATCAAGTCTGTTCCTCCATGTTTAGCCATAGTTCTCACAACCAATTGTCAGTAATGTCTTTATGTAATTCCATCAGTTCGTTATCTCATTTTGAAATCAGATTTGGGTCTCTTGTACATTGTCTTTTGAGCTGGCCCGGATTAACAAAGGTTCGTGCGCTGAACTGTGTATGGAATTGATAGTGGATGCATGGTTGTATGCAGTCTTATAGGCGTTGTAGTGGTTGAGGTGCTCATGCTCAAGAGGAGGCAGGCTCAGGTGGCCTTCCATGCCCGGGCCTCCTGTTACACAGTCCTCGTCCACATTGATGATCTCAATGGTGCGTGTGGGTGCGTGGTGGTTCTGCTGGTGGTGCTGTTTGCGCATCTTGTAGAAAATGATCAGCATGACTGCTGCCATGAGTGTGATTGCAACAAAGCAGCCAATGATGATCTTAGTTGTCTTCATGACCTCATCCAAACCGTTCAGTGAGCCTTCCCCACCCAGCTCTGTGACTGGGATTGTGTAAGTCTTCTCTGTGGCGCGAGTGTAGAGAGGAGTCCGGACTGTTGTGGTAGTTGTAGAGGTGGGTGAAACAGACTCCCATGTACCGGCAGAAGGTGTGGGGCCCACCTTCTGTTGCACAGCAGTGGTGAAGGCTTCATTATGTGGAGATTCTATGGTCTCCACTGTCACTGTGGTGAAGTAGCTGAAGCTGCTGTTCTCTGTAGAGGATACATTGAGCGTGGCAGATGCTGTTGTGTTTCCTGCAGAATTACTGACCATACATGTGTATGTGCCTGTGTCCTGCATGGTAACATTGGTGAAGTTCAGTGTGCCATCATTTAGCACAGAGATTCTGATCTTGTAAGCACCGTGGGTCATGACGGAACCATTGGGTGTAATCCAGCTTACCGAGGTCAAGGAGCTGGCTCTGCATTTCAACTCTGCAGCACTTCCTTCTGTCACATTTAGGTCTGCAGGAGGCTCCACAATAACAGGAGCATAACAGTGAAAGTAGTTCTGGTCCAGCTCGCCAATGTATCGTCCTTTATGGTGGGTTGGTGAGCTGCAGCGGGCACAGCAGCTGGTGTTAGCTGGTACCATCTCCTTTAGCCACCAGCTAAGCCATAGGATGTCGCAGTTACAATTCCAAGGGTTGTGGTGCAAGTGAACCCTCTCCAGGTGATGTAAAGGAGTGAAGAGATCATGGGGCAAGAGGGTAAGGTTGTTATGGGCTAGATTGAGCTCCACTAATGACTGCAGGTCATCAAAAGAGTTCCTTTCTATGATCTGGATCTGGGCATGCATCATCCATAGCTTCTGCAAATGGATGAGTCCCTTAAAAGAGCCAGGTCGGATGACAGCTAGCTGGTTCCCCGACATCTCTAGTTCATCCAGCTTTACCAGGGGAATAAGATTGGGAATTTCCTTCAGATTGCACATTCCCAGATTTAAGTAGCGCAGATTGCTCAGCCCTTCAAAGGCCCCCTCAGATATGTAGGAGAGCCGTTTGAGCTCCCCAAGGTCCAACCGACGTAATGAGGGCACTCTGTTGAAAGCATAGGAGGGAATGCTCTCTATGGGGTTATTTCTTAGCCAAAGCTCCTTTAGTTTGGACAGGTACTCAAATGCCCCGTTTGGGATAGTGGTGAGACGGTTATCAAAAAGCTCCAAGGTATTGAGGCTGGCCAGTCCATTGAAAGCCCCCAGCTCAATTTTGCGTATGTGGTTTTTGCTCAGCTGCAGGATCTCCAGATGTCTTAGGTGCTTGAAGCTGTCCACCTTTATCACCTGAATGAGATTTTCTTGCAGATTCAGATAGCGGGTGTTGGTAGAGATGCCATCAGGGACGTCCCGCAGGCCTCGCCGGGTGCAGATGACTTTGCTGAACTGGTTACTACAGGAACAGGCAGAGGGGCATGTCTGAGCACGTACCAGCCCTGCCACCACCAGCAGCTGCAGGGCCAGAAGCAGCACAAAAAAAGGGTCGGACAAGGCCCGGTTCCACCTAGGACCTCGCATCATCTGCTGCTGCTGAGAGGAGGTCATCTTGTTTAACATTCATAATTCATTGACTGGTTTTGCACTCTTTGGAATGAGGATTTGGGCTCGCTGGAATGAAATAAGAGACAGAAGAGATACATTAGATAACTGACAATTTTTTGGTTCACATATGTCACTTCCAATCATTAGCACTGAAATAATCAACAGTAAATTAGAAATCCCCAAAAGTCAAATTTGAAGGTTTGTCATCAATCTCACTCACTCACTCACTCACTCACTCACTCACTCACTCACTCACTCACACATACATGGAACTGTGAAAGAGTGCCTTATATCCATCTCTGTTTCTGGGTACACTGTCTTCCATGCACTCTCAATCTCGGTCACAAAATAAAGTCACAATAAATATGTAGACTTCTGTGCTGCATCTCTGCGGAAGGAGGAGGGGATGGGAAGAAAACCAGCTAAGACTGCTGTGTTGTGTGAGTTTTATTTGAGACTCGAGAGACATAAATAATAAGGACGCTTGCCACCCACCAGTCCTTCGAGTCGAGAAACCTGGGAACGTCTGATTACAACTCTCGGTTCCTCAAAGGCACGTATGTGATTGGAATGTCAAACAAGCAAGTCAAAATAGTACTGAGAAATAAGTTTGTGTAACGCTTTATGTATTACGCCATAAGAAATTGTGGAAATACAAACAATGTATTCTTTGATTAAGATATACTGTGTGCAAGAGAGATGATGCTATGGCAAGTATGGAGTGTCACTAAATGATAGGTGTTTATTTAATTGATTCAGTGTATTTTATCCTTCTCTTTTCTACGTGGTAATACCAGAATTCTTTAAAGTTTCTCATGTTTTTATGGTTGCACATAATGGTAAAAAAAAAGGTGCCATTCATACCTTACACATGACAAGGAAACACTCCAACGGGCGGAAGTAAAGCTAGTTTTTAAATTGATTTGACTACATAATATGCATATACATAGAATGTTTGTGATACAATATTGGACTTTATGAAGACAAAAATTAGTCTTTATTTGTCATGAATCATTACTAAGCAAACACTATACCATAGAGGAGTTATACGTTGTTGAGATGGTGCTATTGATTGAATTAAATCCCAGCAGATACTTCTTTTGGCTTCACATAGAGAAAGCCAAGAATAATTGGTTTCTAGCATTGTAGACGGATTCTCAAGGGATATCAAAATCTAGCCTGACTAGAGATCCATTACAAAATAGCTTGTTTCACTACTAACATGCTATTTATATTAGATTCAGTGTTCAGGTATGACATCCATTTGTAGCTTTATAAAAAAAACAGTTTTCCCCAAGTTATTGAGACTAGATTATAGCTTCAGTCTTAACTAACTGATACATATAGAATAATTACAGAAAATGCTGCAATGGGCATGCCACCTGAAGATCATCACTACAGTGCATTTACTTTTCACAACAACGTTCTGCTTGTCGTATAGCTGACACAATTAATTTCAACATAATCTTTTTGCTTTGCCATAGCAAGCTGTATTTTGTTTACTCTCCTGAGTAAAATATAAGGAAACACGGGTTGGAAGTGAGTCACAGAGCCAACACCGATAAAGGGAAACATTTATAGCGCCTCTAATCTACCTGACCTGAATGCTTTTAAGTGTGGGAGGAAACTGGAGCACGTTAGGAAAATCAATGTGAACATGAAGAAAAAATGTGA
Organism: Taurulus bubalis; assembly: GCF_910589615.1. Classification (NCBI taxonomy): domain Eukaryota; kingdom Metazoa; phylum Chordata; class Actinopteri; order Perciformes; family Cottidae; genus Taurulus; species Taurulus bubalis. Next base: position 11,537,581 of record NC_136597.1, on the reverse strand, counting down.
ACTTCATTAAGAAAACTGGAGTTCCAACCTGCAGTGAAATGACAGCAATGTGTTTTGGAGCTACAAAAAGCAACCGTAAATCTGTTTGACTGTCACACAAATACATTTTAATCTAGAAACAAAGCAATCATATGAGTTCTAAGAGACAATGGTTCTTCTGAGATGTGTTTGATGAATGGATTAAAACAGCTGTCGTATTTGAATAAGGTAATCAACAATAAACATTGTTATTCATTCTCACTGAGTTAACTGTCACTGACACTGCGAGTTTAGAACAAAATATAAACAAAATTCAAAATTGGTTTATGCCATTTTTAAAAGGATAATCAATGCTTAAAATAGATCAGAATACTTGTCTAATGTTGATCTTTCAAATTCTGCAAATGAAGACATGTGTGAACATATGACAGCTCAAAGGTGAATTAGAAACATTAAGGTACTGTTAAGCAGACACACACACACACACACACACACACACACACACACACACACACACACACACACACACGTGGAACTGTGAAAGAGTGCCTTATATTGTGACAGCAGATTTCTAAACAGAATAAAAATTTTAAAAAATAACACTGCATAATAGCAATAATAATGCACTGATCACAGGATGTTTCTACTCCTATACATTATGGTCAACACACTGCCTAATCTGACAGACAGCTCTTCACTTAAGAAAGAGCAGGCTATTACTCAAACTACTGATTAATTCCTTGATTACTGAATCATTTTATTCTTCAATTACAAAATTTAAATTCCAAGTAGGAAAAGCCTGAGGGTGAAGAAAGAATATGTTTCCAAGTAGGGGTCCAGACAAATTTGACAGGGAGCAGACACCAGGCTGATAATCACATTTCTTCATCGCAGCTTTAATTTGTTAGGACTGGGAACCTTACACTAAACAATTGACGGTAGTACAGGCCAGTTACAATGATTTTTTTGCATGCATCCTTTACTGACCCTCTCAAAAGTGAATTATAATACATGTGAAGTACAATGCTTTTTCAATGTGAAATTCCATCAATAATACGCAGTTTGGATTTGTGAATAACTATCCCTCAGATAAGGAATCCCTGTATCTCATCCCACTATTTACTCATCCTTCTTTTCAAGAGATCAAAAAATAGATGAAGTTGATTTACAAAGCAAAACAATGCTTCCTCAAAACAACAATGAAAGTAGCAAAATTGGATTTACGTAGCGCAGTGAGGGAATTAGATAAAAAGAGATAAGGAAAATGAGATTAAGAAAAGAATGCATTTTCCAACTTTTGTTCTCACAGTATGAACTGCCAACTGTCCCTTTGTCTGGTAGAGAACACAAAAGCATGACCCAGATTAGCACAAGTGCAGACAATTGAAGAGCAAGATCTGCAACATTTCTGAATTAATTTCTAGTTTATGAAACAAAAACCATTCACACTGAATCCAACGATACAAATAAACTCTGTTTGTGTCTATACTGCAGCATAGATAACAAAACAGGATTACATTTTAATTAAACATGATCAAAAGATGCCATGATGTCAATTCACATGATCCATATACAGTCCATTATATTACAGTAATCAGGACAATATTGGAGCTACCATTCATATTACTTTATGACACATTAGTATTTGACTATACGGTACCATAGATTATCTTCAATTTAGCAACCACTGAGTTTCAAGAGTTTCCCCAAAATGTAGTCTGACTTGTTATAAATCACAACGTTGCCAAATTCAACAACTTAAATACTAGCAAACTGTTTACTAAGAACATGCATACATTTTGCATTTAACAGGGAGGTATACATGTGTGCCATTATGGATCAATATTCCTATTTTTATTCAAGAGCATACTCTTTCAACTTGAGAGCATGACGATTTTATTACAAATTATGTATTGCTTTCTCTAAAAACCCTGTCCTCACACTACAATAGCACAGTAGTGCTCAAACTGTATGCTTGCACTCATACAGATGTATTATTGCTTGCGCAGATTTACTTTGCTCCAGCGTTCTCACACTTCGGCTGTGCGTCTGTGTGCTCTTGAAACATCTGCTCTCAGATTTCTCCTGTGCTTTCACTCTGCATTTAGATTTTTTTACACAACAAAGCTGCCAAAGATTCCCAACAAATAGAATGTCAATGACCAATTAAATTATCCTAGCCTCAATGTGGGTGTCTTCGCTGTGATTGATTGACAGAGCCATTAGCTTTCTAATGCTAACTAAAACTGATGTGGTAACCACCACGGTCTGCCCCTTCTTCTTTATAAATCCATGGACTGCACTCTAAGCTATCTACCTCACTGTGGCTTCAATTCAGTCGTGTAGTTCACCTTCAAGCTGAAACCGAACAGACTCCTTTTTAAAGTACTCTATTTTCAGGCTCAGCTAGCATTACTTGATTCTTAGTTAACGCAAGCTCTGTAGCGCAAAGCTATGTTTCTTGTGAGTGAAGGTCTGGGTGCTATGAAATATAAAGTTTGTGATTGTTAGTGGTATTCCTGTTGACAATCTAAAAGCATGCTGCTGCGATCATAAACCACATACAACGGCTCGTGTTGCATTGACTGGCGCCATTCCCCATCGGCACTAACATTTGTGGCTGCTACCTGTGCCAAACATTGTAACATGCTCCACTGACCAGCACCATGTGTCCTCCGCTCTAGACAGGACACTGACTGGAGGCCAATGTAGCTATTATAGGAAAAAAAAAAAAGTATGGGCGGCGCAACAAAGCAGGGATCATTTCATTGGTCAACATTGGTGTTGAAAGGGTTATTGCACAAAATGAATCCAAGAGCAAAGGAGGAATCAGAGAGCAGAAGTTTCACGAGCACACAAAAGCAGCCTGAGTGTGAGGAGAAGGGCTGAAGCTGGAGTGTAGGAGATCTGTGCAGGCATCAGAAACCAGCTCTTCCCTCCTTTTCCCACAAACTCTGCCATCAGGATATGCCATCAGGCGACTTAAAGGTAACCAATAAGAATGAACTTTGCCAGCCATAGAAACAAGATACTCATCGCTTTCCTTGTCACAACTAATCAATACTCATACTGCATAAATACAGAGGCTGTCTTAATGATATTGGTCAGCTGTCCTTCCAGAGTATTGACTCACTGTGTACAATGACCACACTTTTCAGTATGAACACCCGTTGAATCCAACGTCATATAACATATACATGTTTTGATTCCTTCCTGAGGAACAGAACCTCACATTTGATATTCTGTCGACCATAAATGTAATAAATGATATATATGTATCAATAAATCTATTTAAAATATATATATATATATATATATATATATATATATATATATATATATATATATATATATATATATATATACACACATAGAATAATGTTTTACAGAAGCAACTGTTTTGACACTGAAGAAACCATACAACCTACCAATCTACAGGTAACTGAGAGCATACAGCTGATGTTACAATGTGTATCTGTGTAAAGTCAGCTGGTCTTATCTCTATGATTAGACTATGTGCATTCGGGGGGAATGACATGTTATTGCTTAAAGCACTGACCCTCCCACCATTTAGTGGCCTAGTCAGCTAGTCATATGTGCTTCTACACTATTTCTATTTTTTATGTATTTTATGCACGCATAAATCTCATGTTTCATCATACCTTCTTTTTATTTTTTCAATCAGCCAGAAAAGCCAGAATGAATTATTTATTAGTGCTTCGAGAAATTCTTCTGGGGCTAAAGGCCCCTAAAATAGGCCTAGTGACGCATCTGCCTCACTTTCAGTGGTCAACAAATATTTCTTATCTTCAGTCGGTTTACAGACACATTCATGGCTTCATTTAGAAAGGTAAGGACAGTGAGAGGGGACTCGTTCTGAGGTGTTCTACACTCACCTAATGCTTGATAGCCCACTGCTTATGAACTTTAAGTGAGGAGTGAAAACAGACAGAAGATTTGGCTTTCACACTGAATGACATCGAGACTGTAGTGAGAGATGTGTGTGACGGAGGAAGGTTGGCATATATGCTATGGATAGAGAGAGAGAGAGAAAGAGAGATTTATGAGATTAATCAAATTAGGTCAGTTCTTGATAATGCCAAAAATCTTGCAAGAGCTCTAAATATAAACTAGAATCCTTTATGAATTCCAGTGAAGGAGGAATACCCTCCCCATGCATGCAAGCCGTGTCCTGTTTTACTTCTCTCTAGCCTCACTGCATAAACATGCAGCACATATTTGTGACGAGTGCAATACGTGGATTGGATGGAGGTAGTTATATTTTTGCGTGCAGTCATATTTTGAATATAGTGTTTTGCCACTGATTATCTTAACCAGTGTTAAAGCATTTTGCTGGGGTAAAAACAGGACACAACATCCTCCCCTTGAGCCACTGTCAGGAACTGCTGTGTATCTGGTGATAGAGTTGAGTCAATATTCTGAAGCTGAAAACAGTGTGTCACTCAGTATGAAGCAACCGCTTTCTCACTATATCTGTAATTAAATATATTTTCATAAAATTATTGTTTAGTCATTTTTTCTACTTTCTTTTCTAATTGGAAGTATCATCATGATTATGCATACATTTCACTGACAGTTTGTCTTCACGAACAGCTAAATTGGCAAGAATAATTACTTCTATGAGGCTATTAAAAGACATTTGTATTACTCTTGTATTCAGTTTTTAGTATTTATGATAGCCGTAATTTCAATTTATTTGTCTATAATACTTCATAACACATATTTAAATAAACGTGAACCACGGATTAAATACCCAATTTAGCCATCACAGTGTGAAATAAAGTTTTACTGCTGATCATTAAGCCCAAATAGTGCTTCACTGTCAGCAACAAATCTGTGTTAAAATCAGAAGCAGGAAAGCTAGTAACATTGGTAGCACCAAAGCTAACGGCTAACGTACGGAGCTTTAATTGATTTACATTATGATGCATCATGTTATACTCAGGTGTTTGAATATAATATTGTAAAATGTAGTATTTGGTGAGAAACTTAAATACATACAGTTGTGGGAGATGTTTTCACAGCCATATGAAATAGATATTAGAGAGGGAGTAGCTATGACATTTAACATCCTAACATTAGTTCTAAGCAGTTTATAATACATACAATGGTTTGTTTCCTAATCATTTGAATGATGGGTTGTTATACAAATAACCACATTTGATGACTATAACAAAGTCAAATTATAACTTTTAAAATTGCAATGTTTTGCACAGACTTCAGAGTGGTTGAAATAATTTATTGGGACAGTGGAGAATAAAAAAATAAGAATCTGGAGCCTTGTATACCAGTTGCTATAACAAAACAAAAACAATCTTTATCAGTCGATATGGTTCATATGAAAAACGTGATTGGCGGATCTCTATAAATTACATTTGATCCCTGTTCTTTTTCTGCTGATCCAATCCGTGACTCAAAACCATGATACAATTTTTATTTTATTTTTTAGATCTGTTGCATCACTGACATTGACCCATTGAAAGCTACATGCAATTTATTTTGAATTACCTCCTGCAACAATCTTCCAACAACATAGCTAATAATTTCTTTTGGTGGATTTCAGTGATTTATACACAGCGGAAAGCAACAAGACTGCAGGGTTAACAATTCATAATTTTGACATCGAAACAATTCATAATTTCATCTGCAGATAACCTTTCAATCTCATTCACAGAGGACCAACCACCTACATGAATAACATCAACAAACTAACTTAGCAGGCTATATATTATCTGAAGATGGAACTGAATTTCCAATAACTAACCAGACTATCGCAGCAGTTATTTTGTCAGTTCTTTGCATAAAGCTGCACTATGGCGTTATGATTTGATATTGGAATTACAGTGGGAAAAGGTCACATAGGCCATGTCTCTTTATTTTATGCTAGTGTGGTAAGGCAGGTCACAGGTAGCCTGCAATTAAGGACCCAGGCAAAGGGGCAGAGCCTTTAAAAAGGGGTGGGAAGCTCACCTGCGCCTTCTTCTTAGCGACACACACCTGAGAGCAGCTGAGGCCAGCCGTGTTGGGGGACTAATTTGAGTCCTTGAATGAGCGACCACTGTTTTTCCCAGGCCTTTTACATTTTCATGTACTTTTTAAAGTAATCAATTGCATCGACCTTTTTATGTTTGATTTTAGCTTGTGGGGTTTTGTGCTGTGCTGAAGAGAGGGACACAGTGATAGAGCAGCCATATATTTTGCATTGGCATTTTACTATTGTGTTACTTATTGTGTTTGCTGTGAATAAGTACATTTTATTTGATTTGTGCAATGTATTTTTTTTATTTAGCTCTACACTGACTTACTTTCTTGTTTGTGCACTTTTGATTTAGGTATAGTTTACTCAATTTATCAATAAAACATATGTTTGGTACGTAGTCTCTGGCTCCAGTTTACTCTGAGCGTTGTGCGAGGTATATCACCGGGTCACACTAGTATACAGTATAGGTAATATAGATCCATATTTTTGTTTAAGTCAAATTTTTGATACCACACAAATATGAAAAATAATTGAATTTCAACTTTAATACCAATATTTGAATCTTTAGAGACATTCATGATTATTGTCTTCTGCATGCACAAGCTGTTCAACCAGTCAGTGTAAAACTGAGCTGTATCATCTGGCAAATTTGAGAAGTTGTTTTCTCTATTTCTGCACTGTCCTGTTTGTATCCAACTATTATAATGTCTGACTATTAAGAGAGTCTAGTCACGTCCAGTTTAACAGAGTTGTAAGAGATAACTCTACTATTGTTTCATTGTCATTATTGGCTTCACTTTAAAACTCAATAATTGTTGCAGTTCATCTCATAATTACCTTACATGTGAATCTATTTTGTACATTTGTACTTTGTACAGTTTTATCCATGTGAGTACAATATTCATTATGTATGGACACTCTGAAATCCCATAGGGAGTGGTCGTGTAAACATTGTGTACACCTGTACTCTTCTTTTCCACAGTTCAATATAGATCAATCCACTGTTTCTGAGGCACCAAAATGAACTGCTAAGGATTGTTGAGAGTAAAATAAAAAAATGAAGATGGTCATACTGTAGCTATTTCTCAGTGTCTTTTGTTTTAACCAGCCAAGTGAAACAGACAAGCCGTGTACTTTGAATTGGCGCTAACTAGCCAAGTGAGACAAACTGACAGCTGCTCCCCTGCCCACAGCCTGACGTGCTTCCACTCAGTTTGTCTGCCTTGTCTATAACAAGATGGTGAAATGAATTTGATTCATCTAAAAAACACCGATTTAATCATCAATCCATGCATGGAAATCTATTAGGAAGTTACTGTACCGATGAAGCAGGCCCCATTTAGAAGTACCCTTGTTGGGGGATTTCAATTATACTCACACTAATTAACTATTCTAATCCCATATGTGTGTGCATTTTTTTTTCTTGCTGAACTCCTTGGTCCTCCAATAACATAAATCCAGTCCACACATTGTGTATATTGTAATGTACCTCTGGAGTTCTGTGCTCCAGGTGATTTGTTTCCTGTAATTTGCTTAATCTCAGTTCACAGTTTGAGTTAAGTGTGACTATTAACTCAACATCAGCACATATACAATGAGGGGAAATTAGTAGAGAAAGACTAAAGCTCATCAAATGAGCGACTGGATCTTCCGCTACAAGTAATCATTTTGTAAATTATTTTATGTGTGGCAAGTTACCGCTATCAACTCGCAGTATCCTTCCTAACCGGCATTTAGAAACTGTTCTAGATCAGGATGTGACAGCAGGACTCACTAGAAGGCCTATTTTTGACATTTGTTTTCTGTCTTTATAGTATAAACAGGTATAAGTATAATATGTTTAATATAAACAGAAAGAAAATATGAAGAAGAGGGGTATATACCATGCAATAAAGGTCTCCAGTCAGAATGTAACTGGGAAGGTTGCGGTAAAGTAGCATGTGTTTTAACCACATGGCCACTGGAGGCCTTCAAGCAGTCTTACTTTTAATTAGCACTTTTCTTAAACAATCAGCTAATTTCCTACACACTGCTGTATTTAGCCAACTGTTTATTGGACTGTGATAATTTAAAAACCTTAAATTAACTTTTTGGGTTCTCAAGGGATAAAAACACAAATCCATAAATCACTTGGAGACAAATGGTAGGAGGGCTCCATTTTGCCATCACTCAATAACAAAACAATAGTACAGTAGTTCTGAACTTCTTCTGAAAACATTGCTGCGATACTGTGCAAACGTCAGAAATACTGAGCCTCATTACTAGCAGAGACAAGGGTAAAATACAGTAGGACGGGTAGAATGACTTTCCTTTCCCTTGGAATATTAATACAACCTTAATGGAATTTTATTTGTATTTGTGCGTTTGTCATTTTCCCCATAACAAAAGAAAAAACCTCTCTTGCAAGTTACGTTTTCACAGTCAGGACAAGAAAGCTACAGTTGAAGGTTGCAGGCAGCTGGAAGGAAACCATTCAATTAATTATAGTTAATAGTAACTTGTGTCTGATGCCTTTTTTATTCCACGATAGAGCCACAATAAAATATCTTCTCACTCAATGGAAATTCTAGCATCTATGAATGCACCAGTATTGTTAATTTCCACAATTTATCAACTTCAAGTTTCCTCAAGTTTCCATATTACATTTGTGTAAGTTTCATTTTGGACTACAGTTTGCTTAAAACTTGTCATCGATTAAGTTTTGTCACCTGGTAAGAAAAGTGTTACCTATCACTTTCTGTTTCGTATAGTGTCGTGCTGTTTTCAATGACGCATCTTTCTCTATTTTTGAATGAGGCCATTGTTGTGATGATGCTTTACTTATGAGTCAATGTTTCAGTATCTGTAATAGAGAGTGGTGTGTCACCAAAGTGTGATGTAGCTGGTGTATCATTACTGCAGAGCATCCCACTTGCTATTCAGGTATGGGCCACTTCTATACAGAACAATTGGCCTCCCCCTCAGTCAGAGGATGGCCCCCCGAGGGACACATTTTTCTGACAAATGAGCTGCAGTAATATCAATTGGCTTTTTCGGAACAAAGTGCCCGACCAGGAGCTTGTTTAGCATGTAAGGACGGACACACACACACACACACACACACACACACACACACACACATACACACACACACACACACACACACACACACACACACACACACACACACACACACACACACACACACAGTATAGCCAATGTCTTCTGTAATTGGAGTCAATAGAAACAGTCGTGGTGATTACTATGATATCCAATACATCCAACTATTTTAAGCCTATTTAGTCCTTTCTGCACAGTATTTTGCTTCTTGTTATTCGTGAAGAAAAAAAGGAATCATACCAGCTGCACAGATTTGCAACAGAAGGTGTTTATCTGCGTGCGTCTGTGCTCTATGCTTTTAGCATGTGAAAACCTCGACAAGCTGTGTAAATGAGTGTCTTTTTGTTTCACAGTGAGCAGTCTGTTGGCGGTGGGGGTTTATGGGTGACAAGAGGTATTGATAAAATCATTCTTCACCGTGTGCGCATTTCAGAGAGGCTGTGGGCAGAAAATGGCTGTTACTCTTCAAGGACGTGGGATAGAGGAGTCTGTCTGTAATATTGCTGTCGCTCAGGTGTCCGGATGAGGTTAGGGTTAGCAGGAATCACTTTGAGTCTGACCGAGCCGAGCAGAGGTCACTCTGAGGCTGTGAACCAGGACATCCAGGCAGCGCAGTTTTCCTGAGATTGAGTTTCGGGCTTGAGAGGACATGTGAGATAAGAGGGAGGTTGGGAGCACACTGATGATATCTACAAACTATAGAGGCAAAACCGGAGGCTACAGTGTCAGAAATTATAATAACATTAATGGTCTGTTCATCTTAAATGTATAAATTAATTAACTGGGACTGAAGTTGAATTATTGTACACTGATGGTCCTTTTGGACCACTTCACCTCTTGTTCTCCTGTGAACATATTACTTTATCATCTGCTGAGCACAGACATGTACCAGGACGCTTGTGGTTGTGCATGCGTAACTAAAATAGCCAATTACAAGATTGTGTGCCTAATTAGTGTTTAGAAAAGTTTTACTTCGTACATGGAATTTGTCATGCTAGAAGATTGTGGGATTTGTATACAATTGGAGTTAACGGTGAAAGATTCAGAGCCCTTGTTTGGTTCACAACACCACTTTTCTTATACACGCAAGAAAGAGCAGACACCTTGCAGCTTCTCATCTTAATGATGGATCTCAGTTGTTGTTGTGGAGAACGACGCTGCTGTTAACATGTTTCAACATAAAACATCAAACTTGGACTTAATAACAGGATAAAAGAGGAAAATAAATGTCTAGAAATCTCACCAGTCAAGGAAAATCTCACCAGTCAAACTACAGAATATATGTGATAATTTTGTTTTAATATATTATACATGATAATACTTAACAGTATAAGAAAGTGTACTCCTTCTTTCATAACACACTGACACACACACACACACACACACACACACACACACACACAGAGACTGAATGGGGTAGGGAAGGGAGAGTGACACTGAATTTCCAATTGAATTCTGACGATATTAAAGTGAAGAACAATGAAGCTCAGACTCAGAAAAAAGAGAGATTCTGTGGGGAGTCGTATTATAGAATGTCATAATTCAATAACACATCACCACATCTGAATACACACGTTTGGAAACATGTATGATGTGATGTAGGAAGTAAGAAACATTTATGGATTATATTGCACCAATTCAATATTTCCATGAAGAAGCGCAATGTCCAGCACCACTGAGACAATTCAAATGGTGTATAAAATAAAGAGTTAAGAGGGGTTCGAAGTAAGCCAGTACTCATGTGAGTCATTTCCAATAAGATTAATGTAATTATGGCTTTAATTAATTTGATTCAATGAATTGATTATCACTCTTACATTTCCAAAGCAACATGACTAAACTAACAGACTATGAAAGATGCCAGACAGTCAGTGCCTGATTTGCTTCTGCATCGGCTGTAAAAAATGATTTACTGTGACAGAGATAATAGATGCAAAAAATATGACAACATATGGCCAACACAGACAAACAGCATAATCAGCCTAGGCCCTAGAGGAACAGTGGTTGCAAGAAAAAGCTCCCGGACACTGTGACAGTAGCTCACTGCGAAAGTAGAACAGACGTGTAGTGGAAGTAACATGCATGAGTTGCAGCAGGGTTGTTCACACCAGAGGCGTATTTCTATTCGCTGTCCAAAAGCACCTCTTTGTGAACAAAACAACAATAAAAAATAAATAAAAAATGCCTGACCCAAAGGTGAAATGTCTTGTGGAAATAGAATGCTTACAGTGTGAGCCGAGGTACGAGAGTCATAACGTTCTTCTTATTTTTCCACTTCGGTAATGATATATCATACTTTTTTTTCATCTCATCCACAGACTTACTCATGCGTCAAAGCAGCCACGTGCTATTTCTCATTCAGTGCAGTGCTTTGATTATTGCTTTATACTATATAAAACCTAAGAGTCGCTCTCTTTTCTTGTTTATACATCAATCATTAAGTCCTTCGGTAACATGGCTCATATTCATTTGCCAGTTCATATTTCACATGCACAATTGACAGTAAATGTCTTGTTTTTAAATTATGTTTTTGTCTATTGCACTCAGCATTGCCAAAACTACAGCTGGAGGTTTATGAAAAAAAAAATGCTATTGCCTCACTAATTAATCAACACAGTCATGACACATGTTCAGAACAATTCTACTAGTTATACTGTCCCTTTTAGTCAGTATTCTGACCTTAGATAATTAATAACAGATATTATTCCATCATAATATCCTTATTTTCAAAATATGTATTCTCCCCATAGACAACCAGCCAAACATTTAATATCTCTACAAGAAGCCCAATCACTAACAATTAACAATATCCTAAATCGTACTAGCTGACGATTAAAGACATGCCACTATTTCGGTGGCAAGGGCTTACATTGTAGTAAGATGATGCCACTATTTAGTCTGATCCCTGAATATCATTCAGCAAACATATGCTGGTTTAAAAGGTATATAATGTAACTTGGAAAATATTCAATGGCTCAGCCATGAAATGGCTAGAATAAACTGCGGGATAAAGTAGAAATAGTGTGCAGCTCATTCATTTACTTTCCTCACTAAATCCTTTTCCTGATCACAGGGGGCTGGAGGATAATCCCAGCATACATGGGGCAGAAGACAGAGAAGCCCGCTGGTGATTTATAGTTTCCAATCCACTGAGAATTAGACACCTTTGGACTGTGCTGTGTTCCCACACCTTAAGAAGTGTAGTTTGCCGAGGAAATAAGAGTGATTTATTTGAGCTGAAAAAGGGTTTCTTAGGGTGAATGAATAAAAAGCCAGATGTATCCGGACCAAAGTTACTTTCGCCATCTGCAGCTCCTTTTTAAAATAGCAGAAATGATTTGATGAAAGGTATCATATATGTATGTTTTTACCTTATAGTTACAGTTAAGATTCATCAAATAAATATATGACATGACAAACAAGCACAAAACAGTCCTGGTGATCCAGGAATTGCTTCCGGCATTGTCTAATTCAGTTTTACCTGCCAATTTAATCAAAGTTCAAAGGCGTTCTGGTCATCCTTTTGTTAACTTCCAATCCACTGAAAAGTCGTCCCTGAAAATACAAAAAGCAAACTGTAAGAATACTTTAAAAACATATACCAGATGTACAGTCTGTGGCTACTCCGTTTCACATGCTCTATGGAATACAGTCATGAATAATGCACTGTTTTGGAAAGATTAAGATGTATCTACTCAACTATCCAAAAATGCAAATTATAAACCCCTAGGTTAAAGTACATCTAATTCAAAATTCTCTTTACTGTCTCTAAATAATTATTGAGTCATCTTGTTAGTTTTCCTTTCCACCGCTTCCTCAGCACTCTCTGCTGATGCTGGTATTTTAGTGCCTTTGAGAACCTCTATCTAACAAGAGGAGCTTTACACTACGCTACTGTAAGTCGGAAGAGCTCATTCCCCAGGGACGAGGGGACAGTCAAAGCCATAATGCCTCACAAACACACATGTGTAGCCTGCACACAAAAACACACAACACAGAGGACAGACCCTGCTGAATAGATTATGGGGGACAAAAGCAAAGGGAGATAAAGCTCTCCATCTCGTCTGCCATCCATTAGCGCAGAGCAGGAACTATGAGTACAAATAAGACATTATTTGTACTCATAACATTATTGAACATTATTGTGTGACCCTATCATGACCTAACCTTTGTTTTAAGAAAAACGGTTTGCTGTCTCAGCATTGCCAATGAGTTCTGTTTTCCCATTACACTTGCATGAATCCAGATGATCAGCAGCCAATAAAACACAGTAAATATATCTTCAATGTGCTTTTGATGACTAAACAAAGTAGAAAACAATTAAAGAGAATATGATTTAATTTAGTTGCTTATGAGTTAGCCTTTTGGAGTGGAAGGGTACAGTTTTGCAAGAGCTGTCTTGTTCTTTGTGCCCAATAATTGAAATTCCAAAGGAATACTCAAACCCCAAAAAGGTTTCTGTCTCTCAATACTCAACATCCCCAGCCTGTTTATGGCAGCGAACCTGAACCACATTTGTTCCTTTAAATAATGCTCTAAAACAGCTGTTGTTTTCACACTTGTGAATGTGAATAATGCATCTGATCAAGACTATTTTCTAACACAGGTTTGGTGCTCTGTAAGTATTTAAAGCAGCAGGACAGCATATGGAATGGACATAAAATAAAGTGAAGTGCTCAGTTTAATCTAAACAAGAGAGCACGTTTCTCAGAGTGACAGTGTGGCTCACTGACATGTTTTATTTTATAATTTTGGACAGTGGAAGTTTACCGCAAAGGGCAAAACAGTTATATCAGTCTTTAACTACTCAGACAGTGCTGAAGAGGATCAATTCTAAGTTGTTTTTTTTCTTTTTCTTTTCATGAGATTTGTAAACATGAAACCAGAATATCACCAGATTTATACGTCTTGCCAGTTTCAAGTCTCCAGTTTGCTGCTCTAAGTTTTGCAACTATGTTACGTGAAAATATAATAACAGCAATATATACAACTAAATTGCTCATATGGGGTACTTATATCATAACGGCAAGACCATGAAGCTCCAAGATTTGATTTGAGAATTTGAGGATTACAAATCCTGTTATGGCGAAGGCATGAACAGCCCTGCTCAGTCTCTGATTGGCTCTATTGACTCTGTGCCTCTGTGCCTTGGTTGATTTGGTTTAGATTTAAACACAAGGATTGAGACAGGTTCAGGTTCGGTTAAGAGTATCATGGTAAACCAATCACAGGCATAGTGGGGCGGAGCTAAAGCAAAGGGCGGTCCTGCTATGTTACTGCTGATGAAAACCCAACATTTCCTGATTTTGCTTTTCAAAAAAAAAAAAAAAATCTTTTAAAAAACACGATTAGGGGGACTTTTATTGCGAAGAATTTATAGCAAATGAAATGTGTGCACTATCTACCGTTTTACAGCTGCTCCTTTGACGATGAACTATTTCCAATTACCGGTACTATCCAATCAGACAGGTCTCATTGGAATGTCAAGTGAGTACACACATATGCAGACACAGCTCAGGTCCAATCTGGCACCTCTGATTCACACATTGAAAAGTCAAGTGTAACCAGAGCCTCTGTGACATAACGGTACATATTGTAAAACCATATGAAGTGCAGCACAGTAAGTTGAGGAATAACTCTCTAATTCTTTCTGGCGGAAAATTCCCTAAGAATGACAAATTATGCCCACAGATAGCAATGATGGATATAGGCTTTGCTGTTGTAATCATTATCATTGTTGTTATCAACAACATCAATATTGCACACACACACACACACGCACACACACACACACACACACACACACACACACACACACACACACACACACACACACACACACACACACACACACACACACACACACACACACACACAACACCCCCTGGCTTTCCTCCTTCTTTGACAAAACACTGCATCATTACATTTTTCAACGCCTTCAACGTCAGTGTTTCAGAATGTATGATGTTCTTTCTAAGTAAGAATAAAGAACTCACACCTACAGTCTGGTCTGCTTCAATGGTGGTTGGGTCTTGGAAAGACGTGAAACAAATTGTGATATGCTTCTTTATAGTCTTTCTACATATGTTTCTACATAGTGTTTGCTTCTACAGGGTGCAGAGTGCAGGACACAACGCTATGACCAGGGAGTGAAATACTTTATAAAACAAACCGTCAGAATTACACTTATCCAAAAGATTTACACATTCAAATATCACTTATTCTTAAAAATATGGTTCTATCCAGTGTTATCTTAAAAAGCGTATTCATACAAAATATTATGTGCTGCACCACAAAATTGAATAGCAGGCATGCCACTTAGATAAGATGACAGCAATTTAAAGCTGTTGTCATTGCAAATATTATCAGATTGCACCATTTCAACCATATTCAAAATATATAACTGTCAAGCCACTGACACCACTTTTTGATAGTCACACCCAATGCAGTCATGCAGCAGATTGATCCCTGTCTGGGTGGGGCAGAACCCTGTGGACTCACAGCCTTTCAAAACTCTCATCGCGCCTACGTTGCAGCGATTGCATTTAGAGAAACGTTTATTACCACCTCATATTGTGCATGAACATTATTCATCATCTCGTCAAATCTTCAACATCAGTCAGTCCAATACACTCCTGGTTGTATCTTAAGACGTCTGCAGCACATCGATCAACTCAGCCAATTCTTCACTCTTTATCTCCCATGAACTAACTCTCTGGAAGAGTAGTATACTTCAACAAATCTAGACCAATGTCAGTGCTTTATGCTGCAGATCACAGCATATTTTGAACCACAGGTCACACTACATCATCCACTAGAAATGACCAGAAATGCATTTCAGGCTGAATCAATTGGCTGCACAGCCACTCGTTCAATTAAGATCTTGGGTGGGGGTGGTCAGTGTGGTGAGTACAGGCTCCCAAAGGAGCCGTAAGTCCTGAAAACAGCTCAGCTGCGCCTGCCATTTGTCATTATCTAATGGTCAATCCATCTGTGTCTGGAGGACCCTCGCCAGGCCAGATTACTGAGTGGCCAGACAGTAAGGGAAAAAGAAGGATAGATACATACATAGATATAAATGGGTCAAGTGCTGACATATATATATACTACTGACTGCAGCATGGCTTTGCTGGTAAAAGCAGAGAGATTAAATCAATACGTTTAATAAAGATCCATGAAATCTCTAAGGGTTGCTTTAACATGATGCAAATGCCCACAGAGATTCCAAGCCATATTTTCCTTTAAAAAGTCTAAGGAAGATGATGATGACAAGATAAAACAAATTAAAGGACTTTAAAGCAGGCATTAAGATAGAATAAAATTATCTGGAACAAAGAATGCAATTTTATAATTCTCTCAATTACATGATCTGTGACTTAATTAAATTAGAATGTAGCTAAATCAGGACTTTAATATGATTTTAATTAATACACGTCTCAGCTATGTACACCATTTGTCACTAGACAATATGAGAGCTTACAGGCTTTTCAAGCATATTTTGTTTATCTCTGTGTGCTCGTACGTGTGTGTGCGTATGTTTGTACAGAGATGCTTGTGTCTGCCAGTATCATGAATTTACTCAGTGAATAACCACTGCCACCGACGACCAGACTTTCTTAAAACGCAGAAAGATATGCTGCCATAATAATCTGCTTGCCAAAGTGATTTAGAAGCTGGGACATTTCTTACTTGTAATTGGTAAACTAGTGCAAGATGAGGTCTATTTACTTTAATAGGATAGCTTCATGTACTTCTCTCCAGGATGACACAAAACATGACACAAAACAAGTCCAATCAAATTGAAATGGCTGTAGGGCTGGAGACTAACAGCAAAACATTATACAACATGAACTGCCAGTTGTAGCGTCGTGCCCAACATATTGCGCATGCCATACATTTGTTGTCAACAAATAACGTTTGTTTAAAGAAATGCTGCAAAGAAACTCATTGCAGAGTGGAATTAATGCAATCAGGGGAGATATAGAATTAATATGTCTGATTAACTGCCTGAATTAGCATTTGGAGTCCAAAGAGAGTTCAAGCAGGAGGGGAGGGATGAGATATGTTCTGGAGGGAGGAAGAAAGGCTGACAGGGCTAAAGGAAGGAAAATGGAGTAACAAAGACAAGTGGAGGAGAGCAGGTTGAATGACTGATACGGGGCGTTTAACTGCACATAGAGCGTTCCTTTGGCGCTTGGTTTCACTCAGACCAGTCTTGTGTCTTTGATTAATTCTTTTTGAAAAGGAGCTATTCCTTCTCTTCATTTGCCAGTGAAATGGATCCATAGTCACCTTGCTGTCTTAGGTTTTCACCAGATGTCAGTTGTTCATGACGGGAGAGGTAATTGGTTTGGCCCCATCAACATTGTTAGACTTAGAAGGTATTGTGATCTGTTTTCATGAAGATGCTGTCATATGGGATGAGGGAACTACACAAAGATGCTTACATGGAGAAGAACATATAAGAGATGGCACATAGAGGGAAATATTCAGAGGGAGGCAAATAGGGACACAATACTAACACTCAAAAGGCAAAGGGAAAAGTTAGGTAAAAGGTAGTTTGAGGTGAAGCAGGGAAGATGAAAGACACAGACTTCATGGTTAGCCCCAGAGAGAGAGGAGTAAATTACCCATATGAAATCTCTCCCTCGAAATGTCTATCTCTCATATGAAAGGCTGGCAGAAGCCTCTGAAGAAAAACGCATGTGAACGGATGCCATGCTACCACACGGTGATACAGGAGGCATTTCAGACTAAACCAATAAGCATGTGTAATGCAGATTAATGTGAATGAATCCTGGGATTGTGCAATATGAAGCTAACTGCATGTGTGGATTAAGACTAAAATTGACCAAATAGGAGACAAGATCACTCTTAAAAAATCATGAATAAGAAACATGTAGTGAGGTAAGAGGGGAGGGTAAAAGATACATTGCAGTGGAGAAGAGGAAAATACAAATTAAGAAGCAAATGCAAACAGTATCTAGAAATCGTAGGGGTGAATCAGTGTAATATGTGAGCAAGGAAAGTCAGGTACATACAGAGAGAAAAAAGAAAAAATGTGGATGTAGAAGAATATATATATATATATATATATATATATATATATATATATATATATATATATATATATATATATATATGTATATATATATATAATTTTAGGGGATTATTATTATAATTTCTTGGTGTGAGGATATCATGGTGAGTCACTGGGTGTGTCTTTCTCCAGGAAGAGATGAAAGCAGGAGCAGAAGTGGCTTGCATACTGAACCATAAAAGGAAGGTAGCAAACTGAATAATGTGAGTTTTTTTTCTCATTTTCTTCAGATTTCTCTCATCTCAGAATTTAAATAGATGCAGGAACGGACTTCTTGGTACAGGCATATTAAGCTGTTTTATGATGAAAATGTCTGCTTTTAACTATGCTATAAAAGACAAATAAAAATCTGGGTCATTAAAGATAAACTTTGCAGATTTTCAACCGGCTTTTTATTGTTGCAGTGTGGATGGTATTTGTAAATGAATGATGTTTGGCTTCCTTCTGTGTTAACGGCACCTAGAGCTCGCTGCCCATTTGCCGGCGTGAGTCTGCCGGATGACGCAAAGTGCGTAAATTCGCTCCATCCTGAGTCCTTTTGCCAGTGCCTGAGCGGGTAACCTGGAGACAACACGGGGTGAAGCTGATCATCATTCATTTGCACATACCATAATGCAACTATACAAAGCCGGTTTCACTGTGTTTAGGCAGTAAGAGCATGCAGACTAAACTGCATAAAACATATAATAGTTTGTTGTGTTAGCACAAGCATAGTCACTTTAGTTAGATTTGTTTCTATGTTATCAACAATGGCAACAGATGTTAATCTTGATTTGTTGATCAAGACCAATATCCTGATAACCACTGGGTTGATTAACGTGATTAAAGTAGATTACTATGGATAATCATGGTGTCCAAATAATACGTGTTCACAATGCCAGAATATAATTCACAAATTGCATATGTACGTACATGAATATGAACCCGTTCAGTTTCTCCCCCTTTTTTACTGTATCTAGTGCTGCAATCCCATTACGCTTTCAACTTCACACTGAGATCTTTAAAACAAATTGATTGTGCTGATGTAATCTATTTTGAATAATTGTGATTTCCACATCGTAACTTCCTGAATACTCAAAACTTAACTGACTGTTGTTTCCTTTTGCTACGGGGTAAATATTCCCAAAATGTACACAAAAACTATTAAACCCTAATAGGCAGATTGAAACATTTACTTTGCATATATGTGCTCCCCAGAGGATGAACTCTTTTGACTTTCGTGACCTCCTAATATTTCCTCTTGTCTCACTCTGCGCATGTCTTAACTTTGCAAGTTAGAAATATCATAATCTATTAGGCGTACGGCAAAAATACTCAATATATTCTTGGTTCCAAGGAGATACAATTATTTTATTTTCATGACCCCATGACCCTTTCTGTCACATTACCCTTTGGTGAAATTGTACAGTAGATCTTTTTTCTGTCTTTATAAAATACTTCTCAATAGCATGTTGTCATGAACATCACATACTCTAGAGACACCTGAAGGGCTTGAGACTCCAGTGTTTATTTTATGTGTGCACTGGTTTAGTCCCCTTTGTCTATAGTCTATACAGTATGCATGCATGAGCACATTTTTTTTGTGCAATAAAAGCCACAATTTAGCTTTCAACTATCTTAGCTTTTGCTGAGCCTTAATATGGGAACCTAGTTCACAAGCAAGCCAGCATACCACCCTCGTTTTGTTTTCACATACTGAACGATTCTTCAACCGGCTTTCTGAAAATCCATTTGGACACATTTCATTGCAATGTGCGAAAAGACTTGTCATCAGGCTTCAGCTATGACCATGCAAGAGAGTGAGCATACAGGAGAGCAGCTACCCGATTCGCAGTTGGATTCGACGCTTGGGATCCTAAGCGGATTTACATTGCGATATCAGCACTAAGCAGAGCGTTCATTACAGGTATCAGGAGTGGCAGTTGATAGTAGAGTAAAGAAAGGAAATGCTGACATGATACCAGAGAAAGGATGTAATATGAAGGCAGATTATAAAGCTGAGCATTACCATCCTAAAGGGAGGCAGTGGAATGGAGAAATAGAACGAGTGAGGAAGACAGAAAGTGGGCATTATGAAACTAATGTGATGACTATGCAGGCCATGAAAAGTGCAGATGTGCAAAATGTTTCTATGACATGTTCACAAAGTTAACATGCAAACTAACATGACATGTACCAACAAGCAAAGCAACGTTATTGCTGAATTTATAATAATGCTGGATCTACAATTATTTGTATTTACAAGTACAAAGTGGACAACCCGGCAGACACATCGGAGACATCCTTTCCTCGACTTATCTTTTTGCCTGAAAGCCCAATGAGAAGCATCAGATAGCAAGGAGCCCTCGTTATGCACAATCGGCCATGAGTCTCTCTCTTGACGAGGCCATCAGCCTTACGGCGCTTTCCAGAACAATCTCACGCCAGACTAGCCTTTAGCTTCAGTGCCTGGCAGCACCAGCTGCCATGCTCTGCCAGTTGTGCTTGCACATGGGGAAATTGCTCCATTGCAGAAGAAATAAGTACATCTTACTTATACTGTATTGTATCCTGACATAGGCTGATAACACAGGCTTGATGAAGACAGTACGCAAAAGGTTGGATGTAGAATGATGCATCAAATACGGAGATACAAGAGAATATCACAGTATTGCACAGGCCTGAAACTGGAAATGATTTCAAATATGTATATAGTGAATCAAACATGCTCACTTCACTGTAGTTAGCATGGGTATATGTCCACAAATGTATTGTGTATTGACACATCAATGGATGTAGAAGAAAAGTTGTTTCCCTATGTAAGATGAACACGCTGTGGTCATTCTACATGTACAATATATAAGGGCAGAGTGAATATGTGACAGTGTGTGAGTTAAAAAGGGAAGAGAGATAACTACATGGAAAGTGAAGATTGCTCTTGGGAAACCTCTCTTTCTCTCTCAGAGGAGAGGGAGGCCGTCTGAAGAGGTTATTTATTTTTCATCTGGAGATGGAAACTGAAGAGCAGTGGGGAGAGCCCCAGCGGAATTACTGACTGGAGATGTATCCTCCTGGGGCTACTGTCTCTCTCTTTTCCCTCTTTCTCCCACTCCTGCTCACTTTCCATCTCCCACCTTTCTGATCTTCACCAGAGAGCTGCCACTTTCTCTCTGGGAGATGTGGGAAGAGGAGAAGAAAAAGAGGAGCTGCTCATCCTCGATGCCATCTTTGCCTGCCTCACAGTCAAGATCTATTCATCCCACACTCTGGTGGTCTGCAGAGCTCTGCTTGGTTTTGCTCAGCTGTAACTGCTCTTCAGGCTCCTCCCAGGCGTGTATCTCTACGTGGGAAGCAACGCTTCTTATCCCAGCCCTCCTCATTAACAGCATTCCCATCACACACAAGAGTCATTAAAACAGGCCACTTGTCTTCCCCTATCCCTTTGGTGTTTTCCTTTCATCATTCCATTTCTCTGTTTGGATGAACCAGCGGTGTAAATGTCTTGGCTGACACCTTTACTCCACCAGGACCAGAGTGAATTATTGGGAGGCAGAGAAGTGGGGCTACATAATCTTCGTAAGGCTGCCTCTCCATGGCCTGTTCCAGGCATGCTTGTGTTGTCATGGGAGTCCATAAAGGCTGACTTCCTGCTACCTATTTTTCTTGATGAACAAAGGTGTCAAATGCATCCTTGCATTTGGGTCATTTGGGAGGTTCCCCATTGCTGCAAAAAGTCAAGATACTAAAAATAAGAGTGCTGCAGAAAGTATGCAAGAGAGTTCATACTTTCAGACTGACATGACGCGATCCCTTCACCTTTCTACCATCTAGGGAGGAATCCAGGCCTTGTGTCTGTTCAGGTTTTCAGCAAGCACATCATTACGATGGCATTGTAGCTACAGCACAGTAAAGTGTTCCTCAGCAGCAAAGCTCCTCTGTAAGAATTCTCCCCTGGCGAGTGCGTGGTACAACAGGAGTTTGACATTTCCGCATGACATTCTTCCACATGCTGACTGCCATGCAACGACACAAACCCACTCTGCTATCTTATTTTGAAAGATAAAAACAGGATGGATAAAAACAGGATGTGTAAACCATCACATGCTTTTACATTTATATGTGAAAAGAGGGGATACAGAGGACCTGCTGCAAGAGTAGAGTCGGCTTTGTGTAGAGACACACTCTTCATTATTCCTCAAATAGAAACAAGCCCAGCCTCTGCTAATCTCCCTCACAACAGTAACGAGAAAATGGTCTCTGCTTCCGCTGCCTCTCAAAGCCATGAGCTAACAATGGATGTAGAAGAAATCAAATTTGCACCCCCCCACGCGATAGCCTCCTTATTTCCTTCCTCCTCCCTTTGCCTGTCCATTCGTTTGCCTTTCTCCCTCCCCTCTATTTTCCTCTGCACTCCATCCCGCGCCTAGTTAACTTCATTGGTTGGAGAGGAAGAATGCTGAGGATGCAGGACTAAGAAGAAACCAGCATCAATTAGACTCTAAAGTGCACTTTATTTTTTCGTTTCCCCCCCATGCCAAATTAAATTACACTATAAATAAAAAAAGGAAGTGCAATGGAAAAGCAATGAACTTTAATTATCGAAGCAGATCCAAAGCATGGGTCAATGCTCACTACACTCTCACACAACACATGTGCTGGCTGGGGGCCACTGTTTTGATCTGCATAGAGATTTA
Source organism: Taurulus bubalis (assembly GCF_910589615.1). Lineage (NCBI taxonomy): Eukaryota > Metazoa > Chordata > Actinopteri > Perciformes > Cottidae > Taurulus > Taurulus bubalis. Next base: position 11,514,729 of record NC_136597.1, on the reverse strand, counting down.
AATTTCACAAAATACGTCTCACATGTAATGATCAAACCTATCTGGTCAGGGGTCACAGTATTTGTCCACATTATTGCAAACAGCCACTACTTACACACCACATGCATCGGAGATGTGATATTCTAACATTTACAAAGGAAATGTAGTAATTATTTCACAAAGCAAGTCATTTTCTTCACATGTTCTTTTTCTCACTTGATTAGCATACCCACTGTATGCAACAAAAGAGATCAAAAACCTTTGATAATTCAGTTGAGAACACTAGAGACACAGTGGGAAACAAATTAAACATGATAACTAAGACACTGAGCCCCCCCCTCATGTGAATTGGATAGATGGTGTAATGCCTGTCTGAGCGCGAGCGAGACACAGCGAGGGGAGAGAAAGTGTGAGACAGCAGCTGTGGTTCCCCTCTATTTCTTTTTTGGGAGGACTGCCAGGTCAGATGGCATGGCACAAAGTGACCTGTGTAAAATGTTACTGCCATTTGCCAAAGTTTTATCTTTCTATTCTGAGTGTGCAGTGTAAATTCTGACCTGTACTAAATGTGAAGGGATGCCTTGAATGCCAACAGAAGCCTTTGGTTTGAATCCATTCGTCTTTCCTGCTACGAGTGCCAATTAGTCGATTAATCCACTGATCAATTTGGTCTCATTCGACGAAGATTTCTTCTGTCAATTTGTTGTTTTTCTGAATTATTTTTTCATGCTGAATCACTTATTCCAATGACATCTCTGGTAAACACAATAATTAAAATAGTGCTTTTGTGGGATTTTTTCTGGAGAAAATGTCATAGATCTGTCGATTTAAATCAACTGAGTCGATAAAATCAGATTTCAAATCATGTGTGTTAGTCAACTAAAAATGTCTTTGGTCGAGGACAGCCCGACCAAAAAATGTCAAAAGAGGAGGAAAACCCCAAAAGTAAAATTGTTGAAGGCATCTCATGATTAATAAAAGGTGCATATTCCAGGGTTATTCTTTCAATATATATATGTGTATATATATACATTTTTTATTTTTTTTTAATTGGTTGCATATATAACAAAAGATGCATTACACAAGATTGTAGTGATTATCAACGTGCATGCAACGATGTGGGATTCTAAAATTAATGTAGATACTCTGATTAAAGTTATTGGCTTAATCAATATAGAGCATATTAAGGACATCAAGCAAACAAATTAAAAAGGGAGTGAGATGAGAGGATAAAGCAGGTCATCAGTTTAGTGTTATAGTTGTATCATACTGATTTCTCATGCGAATATTAGTAGATACATTTTCACTTCTGATGAACTATTTTATTGCAGGAGTTACTGGGACAGACTGGATTTTGTTGACTTTTGTCCTTACTACTAACAGAATGCATGCATACACTATGGATTAATCATAAAAAGAGTCAGATGGAGTTAGTCATGACTTTCCTTGTAATTCCCACTGTACCTGTGTGGTGATTAAGACATCAAATAAACATATACTGTTTTTGCCTAAGAAACCAGCAGTTAACCGTAAAAAGTACCTAATGTGGGCTGGAGCAACAGCGGCCTAACTGCTTAGTAGGCATATGCTCAAATAGTAAAGCAGTAGTACAAAAACAGAAGATTCATAAAGTCAGCAACTGATTTAGTAATCTAGTTACACACTTTGTGTAGTTTGCTAAAATCAACGAACATTAGCCACCATTATATACTCGTCATATCAGAGCAAATTAAATACACCCAGACCAGACGTGCAATGGTCTGGTTTGGGTGATTGGATTGTTTATGAATTAAACTTTTTATTTGTATAATAATTGATATGCTATTAAAAAAAAAACTTGTCTGGCTCCCTTAATCATTGCATCATAGGCAAGTGATACTGTCAAGTTGAACCAGCTATATGTTGGTTATTTGTTTTCGAGAGGCAGATTTTGATTGTGATTGGGTAAGACGTAGCACCAGGCCGAAAATCCACAAAAGGATGTCACAAAGGATGTATGACTAAATTTCGAACTGAAGAGATATAAAGATCCTTACGATTCCTCCATCAGACACTTAGACACTTAGATTACCTTCGAAACTAACAGTCACTGCAGAAAGTGTTTCAATGAGCAGGAAATGAATCAACCAATGCAGCCCTCCCATTGCATTTTCACACACACGCACACACACACACACACACACACACACACACACACACACACACACACACACACACACACACACACACACACACACACACAGCCTCTAATTTCCTTGTCGAAATATGCCTGTTATACAATTGAATTTTGGTGAATCATTATTCGTTGGTGTCGTCTCCTGGTGGTTTACATAACCAGGATTTAATAATAGAACAAGTGAGCGAATCCACTCCCACAAAACTACTTGTGCTCCCTGACCAAGAAACGGTTCTCAGATTTGTAGCACTATTTTGAGAGAGAGAGAGAGAGAGAGAGAGAGAGACAGAGAGAAAGAGAGAGAGAGAGAGAGAGGAAATCAATCGAATAAGTACATATCTGCTGCCACATGCCCGCCTTTCACCCTGCCTAGTCACAGGCGTCTTGGCCTCTGCAGTTTTACAGATGCAGAAATGCCTCAAGGGCTTGTGCATTCAGCAGCGTACAGAGCTTTGTCTCAGATTTGCACATGAGACATGGTACTGTTTCCGTTTGAAATTAAACAACCGTCCCATTACGGAGGAGGCTGGAGCGCTCTACAAGTGCTACGCTGTAGAAACAGCATCGTCAGAGAGTGTGACTTCAGCCAGTAATTAATGATTACATACTGCATGTGTGAAGACACCCAACAGACACAACCACACACACAGTACAACAATGTGACTGGTTATAACAAAATGGACAGCAAAGCATTATAGAGTCTAGAGCGCTTTCAGATCTCTGCACAGATATACAGAATACACAGCTCATATGCACGTATTGACCTTCTTTTAAAAACACAAATGCTGAAAAATGTAAGATGATAAAACATTTTAAAGAGTGTGTTTTTATATAGAAATACTGACATCTTTATGAAGCCTGAACCTTTTTTTAATGACAAATTACTAGCGGACAAATGACAGAGCTTCAGCTGGAGACGAACAAAAGCCTGACTGAAGGATATGCTCTGTGTATGTGTGTGTGTGTGTGTGTGTGTGTGTGTGTGTGTGCGTGCGTGTGCGTGTGTGTGTGTGTGTGAGTGTGTGTGTGTGAGTGAGAGAGAGACATCATGTTAGCAGTCACATCACATCACAGTTTGCAACCACATTGATTAAGAGTCACGATGCAGACTAATTTGGACATGGAGCAGACAGAACAATTACCAGCAACGGCTGATTTCATGTGAGGACATTAGAAGACTTTTATGGTTGTTGCACTTATACATCACCATACTCTAAAATTTTAATTTTTCACTAGTAATGCAGCTTTTAATAATTATATTCATGTCCTTCTTGCGCAGGCACTGGTAAATAATGTATTCTGTATGCACATGTGTGATTAGACATGTGTAATATTTTCTGTTGTGTGGATATGCATATCTTTGTGTGGGTAGAGTAGGGGAATTGAATGTCAGTATCTTGTATACTGTATGTGTGTGGGTGTGTTTTATTTATCTCTCTCTATTCAAAATGCGGCCCTTTGAGAGACTCAAAGCAAATTCTATTGTAAACCCAGAGCTACTGAGGGACTGCGGGAGCCAAAGCCATCCATCAGAGCTGGACATATCCCCCATATGCAAACAAATGAATTAGAGCACACGCCTCCCACCGGGTCCACGGCACAGCAGAGCAAAAATAAGGTGTTGTGTTCGGAGAGGTGAAGGGATGCCATATAATAAGTTGGAGATTAGAAAACCCTCTTGTGGCGTCAAAGCAAAAGGACAGGCAAATATAAGGATAAATGAGTGAGTGAATCGGCCCTGTGAAATGAGAGGAGGCCAAGACAGAGCGTTAAAACTCTTCACCTCATTTGTAGTGTATGGTGCTGAAGACAGTGTAGTGGTTATCCTTCAACGGGTCTGTAATCACTGGAAGTGGGTGCATAAGAACCCGACCGCATACAGCTGTGTGTCGCTTTTTGCGTCACTGTGGTGCTGCCGTCCTCTAGGAATGATTAACCCAGAAGAGCTTAATATAGAAAGAGAGGAAGAAATAGATGGGAGAGAAAGAGAGAGAGATGAGAGCAGAGAGGACATTATTGTATTCCATTGAGATAATGCTCTTTACTTCTATACATAAAACCGCATTCACCACCATTTAGCAATCTGTCTGCAAATGAATTGTGCACTGTGATCAGTCAGAAGCACTGAAATACGTTGCGTGTGAGGCTGTGGGTACAACATGTGTATGGGCAAATAAGTACATACTGAGAATAATAGAGACATACTGCTTGTCATTTGTTTCTGTTCCTGTCTATGGATAATATGCCCATGCAATCAGGCTCATTTAGGGCATGCACTTATGTTAACATGTCTATACTGCTCTAGAAAATAAAGAGTTCACTTTATTCTGTGTTATTATTGTTCGGCTCAGAAATCAGATCATTAGACAATGGATAGTGAATGTACTGATTGTAGCAAAGAAGGTGAAAATGGGTGCAGTATTCATGATTGGGGATGGATTGACTGCATTGCCACAAGGGTGAGCAATCATGTCTGCAGCTATTCTGGCTAATTGTGACATGGTGGCAGTGGCAGCAGGGGTGGGCTGGGTTAGCATCCAACACAGAACACCAGCCAAGCCTGCTAGCTCACATACAGCCATCAGCGCTAATCTCCTGCTATGTGCTAACAATAGCGCTGATGTGCTTGCTTTCTGGAGAAGCTTTGCTCCCCCCAAGCCTGCCTTGTTTGTGCCATGCCCCAGCAGCCAGCCGTCTTTAGCTTTTCCATTACCGAGGGAACAGTAAAGCTGAAATCAGCCGAGGTATTGTCGCTCCCCTGAAATTTGGCTGCGTGATTGAAGGCAGACAGGTTACCAGATTCGGCATCACATGAGCTTGGAAATGTGGAGGATGTGGATAAACAGTTCTCTCTAAACCATTAGCGAAAGAGGAAAAATGTGCAGGATTGAGGAGATGGGAGAGGAAGATACCCCGGTGTTTAACATATTGGACAGGATAAGAGAGAGCGAGAGGGAGCGAGAGAGAGGGAGAGACAGAGAGAAATAGAGGCTAGACAAAATAACAGGAACACCCTTTAAAATAATGCAGGTCAGCCAAAAAGGTGATAGTGATACATGAAGAAATATTTCAGGGACAAACAGCTGGACATGCATGCATCAATGTCTGCTTCATAATTAGTAGTTGTACTTGTATATGCCCAGTACCATATAGCCCTCTATTTGATCCTGAGCTGCTCCACCATGGAGGGAATACTGCCTTATGTTGCCTTGACAATCGCTAATGAATGATAGGTACGGCTCGTTGTTTTCAGTTTTTACAGATTTTAACCGCAAAAAAAATAAATCTTAGACATTTTATTGTTCCTGCTACATCAACATGCTGCTTCCTGCTACCAGAAGATACTCATCTCAAAAGTTTACAGTAAAAGTATACTCTCCAAAATAACCTACTTGGTTGGTAGGATTGGGCTGTAATGTGGGTGTGGGTGTGAAACACATAACATCTGCATAATGTATTTTGCACAATGTCTCAGTACTCATATGGCAATAAATACACAAATGCACTGGTACTTTATTAAACGTAAATTTAAGCTTTAATTGATAACTGTTGTTAGAGGCAAATTATTTACCCACTTGTTACTCTGCAGCTTAATGCTTTTCCAATATACGTCCTCATTTACCTTCAATAATGGAATAATACATGTGCATATATTGCTCCTCCACTGTTTGTGTATGCTAGCCAAGATATTATCTTTTTCTCAGTCCTATACACCGTCATCCTGTGTTTACTTTCATATTTAAAATCATATGTGGTCTAGCACATTTCTTCAGGTCGTTAAATCCTGTAACAGCCCTTGGGCATTGAGCTTAAAACATGGTAAATTGCATTGAACCTCAGCTACACAGAAAAAGGGAGCACCCTCCACCCCCACGTTATGTTAAAGTGTAATCCTCTATTTTAACACACTCCCTCAAGCTTTTCTTGTATGTTCTCTGATTTTTTCTTTTTCTGCACCTTGAGTTTTTGCAAAGACATAACTGGGAATGGGAAATGTCTGATATCTGGTTTCTTCTGCAAATTTATTCTAGCATTCTAGAAACTGCAACCAAACTGACATTCAACATGTTTGTTTTCTGCAAGCAGAAGCATCATTGTGCCAGACACTTCCTTTATTGGGAAGAGAGAAAGAGAGAAGATTCCCCAAAACCCGCAAAGCTAAATGATAGCCAAAGACACAGTTAGAGTAAGTGGGCCTGCAATGTCACACTTGACAGCAGGCTAGTAGGTATCAGGTAGGTAGTAGGTAGTAGGTATCAGGCTAGTAGGTATCAGGCTAGTGGACATGAACTTGCTGTCTGAGTTCATGAACAGGTCTAACACACCAAAAGCCACAGCAACCATGATGCGTTCACAGGACGTTTGGAGCACACAGCTCTCTTCATGACTCTTTCCCCATTTCCAAGGTGAGGGAGGTATCAAACTGAATTGCTGATACATTTCACAATTACATCAAGTCGTTAATTATGTGCTTGTAGATAATTCTATACATATAACTTTTCAGTGCCAAAATACAATATGCTAACCCGGTTTCTTAAAGGAAAATTGTGGTACATTTGCACCCACACATTCTTTAATCTGTTTTTGATTCTCTTTGCCTGAGTACTGAGTTCAAGTTTGTATAATTTGATACTGTTTGATTAACTTCACAAATACACCAGTAATGTTGCATGTCTGAGCACCATTTAAAAGAAAAAAACATTGACTTTCAGAAAAGAAATTACACATTCTTCCTTCAAACCGCAAGCCTTGTGATCAGTAGACAACACGCTCTACCTTCTCTAAATATGTATAAACCCATAAATAGGGCCCTTATGGAGAAAAATGTTCACCTTAAAATAAATGTTCTTAGACAGTAACGCTTGTATGTGTGTTGTGTGTGTATGTTTTTTTCTTCATTCTTGAGGATTGTAGAGGTGTAGTAACCGTTGTGCTGTTGATGCACAACACGTCTCCTCTTTAATTCAAAATGCATGTCAATATTTCCAATAGATTTATGTGCTACGGTGAGAATTTAATGAAATGTATGTGGCCATGAGCCAAGGGGCACAAGGTTATATTTCCCAACAAAGTGTTGCATATTCAAAAATAAAACAAAAAATAAAACATGTGGAACTTTCTCATTGAAGCAGACAAAACAATACAGTTGTTCCAACATTGCTCCATCAATGAATGTGAATAGGGTCCAGTTCACAGAGGCTGTAATCACGATGCAGCCGATCCTTTGATGTTGAAACAAATTAGAACAACAATGGCAGAACGGTCTTATGGAGATTTGTTCCCATATTTCACCACTGATCTCCCCAAAGTCAGTGAATTTCTTTTCCCTCACGAAGATGAAATCGTCCATTGTCACGTCAAATAAGACGACAGAGGATCTTAGCTTTTTGGGGTGAAAAGAAAAACCTCGACACTTTTCCTGTTTACTTAACCATCCATTGAAGTCTATTAGCATTTTTGACATTTATGGGTTTGCTCCCTACATTTGCAGTTTAATTTATATGACTTATCCAGCTCATTTACAGACTGATAGCTGCTATTCTTAACTGGCTATAATGAATGACTCATCACCGCATACAAGTTGCTGTGCTAGATCTAACATTAGGCCAGGAAGTCCACAGAGTCACTTTTCGTTCTTCATTAAAGTCTAATTTGAGCATAACATCCTCTGTTTATTTGATGTGTCATAAATTGAAATAGTTTTACTCTGTACAAGGAGACACTTAAGGTCCATCTTTCAAAACTGAACAATGAAATGAAACAAAAATAAGAATTCCAAATAGAGAAGAGTCATAGAGAGAGTAGGAACAGGGTGAAGTTTGTGGCTGGTTATGCTCAATTCACACAGCGATAAGGGGATGGTGAGGCAGACGTTCCTAACGTATACATCCCGCAATCGGACATGCCACTCATTTATCCTTCAAAAGTCCTTTCTTATCATTCAACCACTCATGTCCATTTTGATCTTGTCCAGGCAGTAACAGGAATAACTTGCTTCTGTTCAGCCTCCATACTGAGGTGGTTTAGCCTTCTTAGCCGCAAGGGACACCTCACATTCACATGACCTCTTTTAACTACAAAACTCCACATTCTAATTCAAGCATCGCAAAAAGAAATAGCACAGCAAAATTGTGCCTTAAAGCAGATAAATATGCAATATGATGGCCAGGACATGATAGGGCCTTTACAGAATAAAGAAACACCTAGAGACCAAGCTAATGAATACAGAGAGAATATGACTCTCTCTCTTATCCTCCGATTAGTGTTATGCAAATGCAGAGCACACTGGTGGTGTAGAAAGAGGAAGGATTGTCTGCCAATGACTGTCGGGGTCCCACCTGTTTCATCAGGCACTTTTAACCTGTCCACACTGCCCTAAAAAAATACTCCCAAATTGCTTTGTCATCCACTGTGAAAACAGTTTATTCAGGGTTTGCTTTTGAAACAGATGATTTAACAGTAACCACCATATTTTGAGCCTGTTTTTCATCTTTTTCCACATAATGTAAACCACAGAGACAATTACCCTACAATGCTTGTCTGCACATCAGATGCTGATTTAAATCAACACACACGTTTTCATCATAATGGCACTGGGAACAGGGGGAAACCCACATCACAGACACAAGACTGTAAATGCTGTAACTGCTTTTCAGGAACACAAAACGATAAATTGAAGAAGAGCTGTACACGGTGATCAACCTTTGTTCCCTACACTCATGCGCACATCTACATCGACTTACAAATTATATTGTTGTCTCTCTCTCTCCCTCACTCACACACACACACACACACACACACACACACACACACACACACACACACACACACACACACACACACACACACACACACACACACACAAACCTCTGCATCATCTAGTCCCACAGAGGAAAGGCAGTCCTCACAACTTATAAATATTACAATGAGCTGGATCTGGGTCATTTACATGACACAGTCGTTACACTGGAGCCCAATTAGCAGTCAACATAGAGCCTAGAATGTTCCCCTGTTACTATAGATAATCACTATATCACTGCGACAGACTCCAGCGCTGCAAAGGATCAAACTACACAATCATATTCAAGAAATATCAAGGACTCTACAGATAGCTTGACTAGATGAGGAGGTCACAGCTGCTTGAGAGTGTTCACTCATCAATGTTTAGAGACAGTACACCTAATCAACTGACTTCCACACTGCATGAAATCCTCTACTACAAACAAACTAATAATTATGTAATTGTGTGAATTTTGCCTCATTTGTTCAATGCCCCCACAGCCAGAAAGCCATCAAGCAAACAACCACCCAATGGGGTAAAAGAAATGCACACATTTCCTTTGATATCTAGAAATATACAAATTCAGCCACTGAACACAATATGACATAGAACTAGAAATAAAGCAGACTTTTAATCTTGGAATGAGCTCAAATACAATTCAAGCTTTCAGAGATTTGATTATTTTGACTATTTTAGGAGTTATTAGTGTAATGTGCAAGGGAGAATCAGAAAAGTTCAAAGTAAGATATGAATTCCTCCACAGTGACCCAGCCAGATCTCACACGCCTATCACCCTAATCAAGGACAGCGACTATATTTATTGATCTATCTCATCTCGAAAATCCTTGCAAAATGTTGATTTTAATTGAAAACTATTTGACCTAATCCTACCTTCCTGATAGATTCTTAGAATTTGTTGGAGCTCAATAAATGACAACATGACATTTTCTAAGACATATTTTTGCTGTGATAGCTTTTCAGTGGTTTTTAATCAAACACATCCTCTCTGACATATTGTAGTCAAGACTAGGATGTCACATTTATTTTATTTCAGTCAGCTAGTATTGAATAGTCAGTGAAATAATTTTACGCAAAACAACTGGATTTGAAACCTTAATATAGTGTTAAATGATTCTACTTGCTGAGATCAATTTTGTACATACATTTTAAACAATGCATCTACATATGTTTCCATTGAAACATACCAGCCAAAGGTTAAACTATGTTAACTTATTCACTAAAAGGAAATGAAATATGACCAGGCCTTGAATGTTATGGGACTATTTCCTCTCCTCAGTGACAGACGGGCTGCAGCCAAATGCTGAGGAGTCTGGCACGGGATGCAGGAGGCTAGCCGTTGGGCTGCAGGCGCGCACACACACACACACACACACACACACACACACACACACACACACACACACACACACACACACACGTTTCCCATTAAAAAAAAGGAAGCTTTTATGTACAGTATGTTTTTAAAAAGTCTTGATTCCTGACAAGCTGCTTGTTTGGGAAAACAGTTTCATTATGTGAGGTGGCATCTGCTCAGGATTAATTTGTGTTGTCTATGAAGGAGATCACCTATTAACCAGGCATGCATGAGCTCCCTCAATTCACTCAGGCCTTTCTGCAGCTCGCGTTTCAAAGCTCAAAGAATGTCTTTTCTCTCTCACACATGCAGTCGAGGAGCGGCCTGACAGCCCCTGTCACAAGGCCTTGACCTGAGCAGTGAAACAGACTGGTACCTCGGCAGACTCCATGGAGACAACTTGGATTAAATCAAGTGTAAGTCTATCCTTGTCAGATCAAAACTATCATAGTAGGGCCGGCTTGCCTACATGCAGGTGCCAGGATGAGTGACACATTAAGGTCAGAGACTAAAAGTGTGGGGAGTGAGGGAGCAGGGAAAAAAATAGATACCGACGCTCACATCAATACACACTCAGATACACACACCATGTACCCATGCATGCGTATGCACTCATGATTGGAAACAAAAGAACAAATGGTGAACACGGAGTGAAGTCTGTCCCTAAATTGTATTATGCTGTGTTTCTGTAAGGTCTGTGAAATATTGAACAGTGGGTTGGTATTCTTGTGTTTTTGTGCACTGGTGTGTCTGTATAGGTGTGATAATCTGTGGTCTTGGAGAAAAGGTGTTTTTTTTCCTCTCAGAATGATCAAATATATAATGCCTGTCTCTGAACAGTCTGAGAATGTGTGACTGCTAGCTGGGGTGTGACCACGCTGTGTTGTTCTGTGAAGCTTTGACTGATGACCAGATTCCTGCCGTGATGCTGAGCTTCCATCTGATTGCCAGCCTGATTGGGTTTCTGAGTTAAAAAGCAGATCTGGGAGACAGACGGCCAAGCTCGACCCAGATGTTCAGATCCCAGACACTCATTCTGCGCCCCTGGGTCGACCGAAGGCACCGGTTCGGGAGGGCTCTCATACACACACACACACACACACACACACACACACACACACACACACACACACACACACACACACACACACACACACACACACACACACACACACACAACATTTCTCTTTGTTTCTTTATCAAAGCAGAACTTTTTCATTTAAAATAAATATACATCCCATGGGGACATTTCTTTTTTTTCTTCTCTCTTAACCAAAGAAAGAGCAGCCGCCTGTTCAGTAGTCACAGCATGATAAGACTATGCTACTCTTCAGTGCCGCCTAGCTCAGGGTCAAACCTTGATGAAGGCTACTGAAATGCATTGGCTGTTGATATTACAGCTTTTGTGAAATGTTCTCAAAGGGCAGCTGCATTTTTCATTTCATTTCATTTCATGTTCAATGCTCAATTTGATTTACACACATTGCAACAGCTGCAGGGTTGCTGCTGATTTTTTGCTTTCTTCCAGGTGTCTAGTATTTTGATGATTTCACCTGAGGAAAGTGTACTGAAAATTAAGTACTACTGAAATGCTATTTCTGCTTTGTTGGAGACCCAAGAACAAAATCAGCAACAACCCCCCCTGCAGATTACGCTGGCAATTTGTAATGGACAAAGAAATCTGCATGAAAGAAACGCTTCCTCTTTATTGGGAGAAGCCCGTCAACTCTGACAGGTTCTGAGTGTTTTCTTTTCATCTTAAAAAACACACTGCAAGTTAAAAAGAAAAAACATAATTAAGGCTAACAGTCTGTGTATTTTAAAATTGCCTACAGTTGGAAAATCAAATTTTTTTTTTTTTTTTGCTCAAGCCTGGTGCCCATTGACAACCTCTGTTTTAGCTCATAAGTTGCCTTGGGATGCACTTGTCATGGCTGTGTTGCTATGCAACCATTAAAAACCAGTTTGAAGGGTATCTCTCCGGATCAAATGTTTTAAGTATTTAGAGCACCAGACAAACTTAGTTCACTCAAAATTCAAGTGTCGACCTGAGAGGAAGGTCTACTTTCCTACACTGACTTTTTTATTGTCTTTCGGTTTTTCTAAGAAGGACTTAAATATCTTACCTCCATAAGGCACAATCTTGGAAAAAAATAAATAAAGAAAGGCAGTGAGAGATAACCTGCCACCCTCTCCCAGCCCATTTAACCTTTTAATTTAGCAGCAGGAATGGATGTGGTGGCCGGGGCCAGCACCACTTTAAAAAGATGCTGCCCAGGTGCCCCGAAGGCAGGAAGAATGACTCCTCTGTGGTGCATACAGTAGTTCTTTTAATGTGTGTATGTGCATGTGTGTGTGTGTGTGTGTGTGTGTGTGTGTGAGAGAGCGAGAGAGAGAGAAAGAGACAGAGAGACAGAGAGAGTGTGCTTTTGAGTATTTGTGCTCTTCTCGTGCAAGCTGTTATTAACAGAGCCTTCACATCAGTCCTACTTTGGATGCTGTCGCTCTCATTTTAGCAACATGTGACATTCCAGTGAGGTCAAGAAAAGAGAGACTGGCAGCAGAGAGGAAGGTGAGGATAACTAAATTGAGAAGACACCATCATCACGACTGGCAAGGTGGGTGATGTAAGGCGAGGGGTGAGCAATGATGCACCCTGATTTCAGGTCAGTGCTCTTCGCTGAATTTTACGAAAGAAGCGAGGAAACAGTGATGTGATGGAAGAGTTGGAAGAATTCATTTTTTTAGCCATGAGTCAGAGCAGCAAAAAAATATTTCAAGCTGTAATGGTTCAAAATAGCCAAAACATAAGCAAACAACTCAAAATGTTGCCACACTGAACACACTTATCTCTATTCAATGTAATCCTCTCCTGTTCTCACTGTAAGAGTGGCAGTAGAGAGTGACAGAAAAAAAGGAGCAATGCTCCCTGGCCTCTAGAATGACAGAATGGCACTTTTATGATGTCCCCCAGATTATTCCCTGAGATGGATGTGCTGAGCTGGAACACCAATTGATTAATCCATCGACTGGCGGAATGTGCTGCGGCCGTCTCCCTGCTCAGCTGTTCTTTCCCTGGACAGAACATTCAGCCAGACATGCTGGAGAGGATAAATAATGTGTGGGACTACTGCACACACTTCATGTCTGTCTGTAAATGTGTGCTGCGCTCAAAATGCTCGCTTGTGTCAGGTTACAGTATATTGTATTATACAAGCATGAACAACATACAGTACTAGGTTCAGATGATCATCCACAGGGATATAGCGGAATGAAAACAACTCCCGTGTCCTCTATAAAGACTCTATGGGGATGCTATGTTGACGGTGATATTGCAGTGAGAGAACAGTGACAAACTGCCTCATGTTTTACAACCAACCAATCAGAACAACAACACCCTCTTCAAAGCAGTGCATCACCGAACAGAAGCACATTTTAAACAAAACTAAGATGTTTTTTTTATCACATTCGGAGTCTGTGATGCAGAGTCTGTGATGCAGACTTGCAACAATGTGTCAGTGACCATCACGTTTGAGCTTACTCACTGCCAGGTTATAGCGTCTACCAAATGTCAATTTCTGTCAATTTCGGTGCATTTCTTCCTGCCTATATCTCTGAAAATATGCACAATTATTCCCCATGAGACAGAGCTTCTGGTTAAATGCAGCAATCATCAGAAGTGATGCACTTTGAAAAAGCTTCAAATCACATAACTAGAGCTTCTGCCCTGACCTCAAAATCCATTCAAATTCTCCCCACTGAGAGCTGACAAAGACTAAGTTGCGATAATTATGTGAATTGTTATGAACACATTAGAGGACATTTTTGTCTTGCAAAATTTAGATGAACATTTCCGCCAGCTAGATTGGAAGCATTTTTCAGAGTGCTTAAACACTTGTTTAAGGGATTTGAATTATCACTGGAAATAAGGACACATTCATGTGCACATTAACCTTTACTAATTGCAATATATACTCTGCTCTGCAGGCTTTTAAAGAAAGTTGACTGCAGCACACTGAATATTTGAGTTCAATATGTGGGTTCACAAACAAACTTAATATACTTATCATATTCAATCCCAATATATATTGTTAGTGCTGTGAATTTGGTAATTGTAATCCACTTTGTGGATGCTGTTAGCTTGGTCTTCATAAAAAGCCTTCTTTACCTCCAGCGCTCGGGCTCTATCTGGCCCACTGCTTCAGACCCCCTGCATCGCACTGCTGGTCTCAAATACAAAAAGCAAGGGAGTAGATAACGGATCACTGTCACTGTTCCCTTTCTCATTGAATGAAACCCCCTGAGAGATGTTGTACCCAGAGAAGATGAAAAATGTAGGGGCAGCTCCATTATTGATACAAGTCCCCGGCAGTGAAATAAAAGAATGCTAATGGTGTCCTAAGCTGGGCTTTACAGAGATTAATCCGATTTGAGAAATGGACGTTTTATTATATGGCACAAAGTGCTGGCCCTGATCTGAACTGAGTCACAGGCTGAGGAGGGAAAAATGACAAAGGGAGTGTGTGAAGGGAACATCGGTGTACAGTCTGTCGCTTTGCAAGACCCTGGCACCTCATTGCAGCAGTGCCCTTTTCCAGCAGACAAGTTCATTAATTTACTGACATGGCTGCTTGGAATGATTTTCAATAGATAAGTCAGACAACAATGGCTGGAGAAATTGGACATAAAACAGATATCTATGTTTGCAACACTATCAGCTGAGGATGGGCTTTGTGTGAGCAGCAGGAAGTCCCTCTTGGTCCCTCTGCTGCACCTGCTCTAAGGCTATTTCCCTTCCACGGCATTGAATGACTGGAGGGACACACTGGGGACACAGTTGTTGTCACTAGCAAAGTGAAATATACAAACACTGATCATGATACAGTGAATTAGTCTGTTTTAAAAATAGTCACAACATTCTCAAAACTGTAAGTGCAATTGGGAAACCACAACTCTATTGCATGCCTGCAAAAGCTAACACTTTGAATTCATGTTTAAAAACTTAGTTATAGTCATTATGTCAGTAAATTGGCCATTTTTCATCAGGGCAGTCAACCCTGGAAATATTTCTTATATACAAAATGTTGCTCTACATTTTGTTGACTGACTGTACTGACTGTACGACACAATGATGCCAATTGTGTCTCGCTAAAAATTGTCATGTATTGCACTGAGGTTTTCAGATTCAGGTTTAAGGTTAACTGAGAAAAGTCAAGACTGTTGAATACTGTAGTATCAAAAAGGGATAATTAAATGGATCATTTTGCATAAGTGCTTGAAATAATGTTTAGAAATTGTGAAAAACACAACATTTTCACTGAGAATCAACTCATCGGCTTTGATCAGCAAGCCATGTGTAAGTGGTTTTTGTGCAATATGTTGACAATTGCACTTACTCTTTTACTCTAATTGCAAGAGCAATTAGTTTGAATAAATGCGTAGTTAAAATCTGTTTAATATACTAATTGTTTAGAGATTCAAAGATTGTTGAAATGTTTTCATCAAGACTCGAGCCAAAGCAGATAAGAAAAACTGTATTACTATGAATCATTCTACACCAGTTGCAAACAAACAACTGCAATTTTAGGAATATGTAGGGGGGGATTTATCATCTTAAACCCTGTGACAGAGCAAAAACATAAAATCAGCAGTCTAATTTGTCTCCCAAGGTGATGCCACTCCATCATATGGAGGGCTTTTCTTTCAGCTGGTGAATAATGTCTGCCATGTTTCTCACTTTCACAGGTGAGAGATGCAATTCATTCTTTGTCGGAGGAGTGACAGCCACCTCTATTTATGCTTTTACCACCACCAACAGTTTATAACCAACATGACAGACATCTATTTGTTAAACTCGCCTGCTACTGAGTTCAAAAGCACTGATGTGAAAAAGTAAACATGTGTTACCACTAACCTTTGTTCAGCTCATCCTAAAATACTCGGTAGGAAGGTAGGTAGATGAGGAATGGACAAACAGACAACAGCTAGATAGATAGATAGATAGATAGATAGATAGATAGATAGATAGACATCTCTGTATCTAACTTATACAATTATGTTTTGCAATACAATGTGGTACAACTGCAACTCATGTTTTAACTTCTTGTACATCACGGGCATAAACATCAAATGTGTGATCTGTTGCTTCCTTTCATACTGGGAAAGGATTATATTCAGTCGACTAAGGGCTCAGTTTTTCGGGCCATGAACTACAACAGCCATGTCTTCTCTAGCTTAGCAGAGGCAGAGCAAAGACCGCAGATTTTAATTTCAGCACCATGTAGGAAGGACAGCTCCCTCCCAGGCTTCCACTGAGGCAGTGAACAAGAGCCTTCTGTGTAAACCATGCGAAGCAAGAGAACGAATACAAGGACCAGTTTGAGGATTTACGCATCAGTGATTCCAAAGATTTAACCCTTGAATCGTAACTTACAATACTACATATATGTTTATACATACCATGAATAATTTCTCAAAGGTCAAAGAACTTAGAAATACCGTGCTAAATATGGCAGCTTTTCAGACACTGAATGCAGGCTGAGAGCATGCAGGTATAGATTGGACGGATGGTGGATGGGTGGGGGTTTTGCCTTGAGCGCATTCATCATGTTCACATTTTACGCATTTTCTTTACTACCCTTTAAAACTATTTGCTCTGTTTTGTCGAAAAGCTCAACTCTTTCCTTTTTACTGTTCATAACATATTAGCTTTAATGCTGGCGCTCTCAACTCCAAGGGCGCGCAGCGAAACGCAAGCAGACCCACACGAGCGCGCGCATCTTCTCCTATATCTTTAAAATCAGCGCACGATTAGAGATCTTTTCGTTAGAGGCCGCAGCATCAGTGAGGGCAATGCTGTGCACCGAATTAGTTTATACCACTGCAGTCATCAAAAGAAGCACATTTGGACATCCTACAGGAAGAATAGGCGGACGGGGTAGTTATGTTTAAGGTATATGAGTGAGGCAATAAAAACATGTTTTTGCACGACAAACACTAACTTACTTGTTTACAAAGACGCCGAGGTCTGCAGGATCTCTGATTTAGGAGATCGGTCCCTCTCCCGCTCCCTCCCCCAAAACTGCATCGAAAAAACATCCGCAATTCTCAGACGCCGGATCCGTGGTGATATTTTCTTGTCAGACACATTGCGTCCCCTCTCTCAAAACGACGTGGTATGTAATCCACACACAAATCTGGATGGAAATGCGATTACCTCTCACAGAGAAAATTCATCCGATATTTCCTTTTCTTTTTCAGGACGCACACATCACGGAGGCACCCACAAGTGCCATTGTTGAAACCACCATGTGGTCTCAGGTTAATTTTCTCCAAATGACGAGTTGAGGATGAGTTAGGTGAATTAATAATGTTATTTCCTCTCGGACCTAAATTAAATCTTTAAAAAGTAACCTCTCCCCAACATGTAGAGCACGGAGAACATCATGTGGTCAATGTCCAGGTAGATCCATCCTGAAAAGCACGTCATTTGACTGTATGACAGACCATCATCCACACATAGAGAGGTGGGGTTATTTTAACGTCCCGCTCGCTGTCGTTTTCAAACGCAACTTTTCTTCAAGTCCTTATTACTTCGTAGTCATCAACCCTGCTGAGTCTGATTAGATTTCACCTCACAACCCAGTGCGGAATTCAAGATTCTATTCAAATATGTCTGTCACCCCTCCTGCTAATATCGATGAACGGAGTCCCGCGGTTTAGGGAGTGAATATATATCCTATGCATTGGTGACTTGATAAAGTTGTCGAGATTACACAATATGTCTCTCTTCTCTTCAGGCTGCTCCGTTCTCCATTCCCGAGAGGAAGAATGCGTTAATCTGGGGTGCAACATAAAAAAAAAAGAAAAAAAGAAATCCAGCAGGTCCTCAAGAAGCCTTTCAACCTCGATCAGAAACGGCTTCAAGTGTGAAGAACCTTCGTTGTACACCGAGGGCTCAATTCTTACATGGTTTCCGCACAGAGTCTGTCTGGACGGGAGTTATAGTTCACCAAAGGCAGTAATCACTTCTGCGCGCTCGTTCCATCTGTCTGTGCGTTTCATCCATTCAAGCCTCGCATTCCCATTGATGTGCCTCACACACGGGAGGAAAGGAATTACGACCGGGTTATCATCCAACAGAGTGCTCCTCGTCCAAGTCCCGTCTTCTTTTCCTCTCCGCTGCAGTGTGTTTTAAGCTGCTTCAGATGTGCTCACGAATCACCCCGGTGCAACACGCGCACGCAGGCTGCATCCATCTGTGCGCTTTACAGTATACCTCAATGCGCCCGGCATTTACGTATCCAAATAAAACGCGCGGCGCAGCACGGACGGACGCTGGATGGATAAATGCGCGAGGGGGGCATCATGTAGGTTACCTCCCACTGAGCTGTTCAAGTGAGACTGCTCGGCGCTGCTCTCAGCTGCAGGACTGGAGCGGCGAGGGCAGGGACATATTGTTTCCCCTCTCTTTCAGTCTCCATATCGCTCTGCTTGAACTTCTAAAGCTCCTACAATGTTCACACTGCATGCAGGCGGTCCCGGCGCCGAGTCTCACTCGGGAGACTGGCATTAATTAGTGGATTATTGACCTTTGTCCTTCTCCTACATTGTTCTGTTTTAATAGGGGCAACCAAATGCAAATTATTGTTCACGCGCGCACCGATTTGTGCGTGCCTGCGTGTGTGTGTTAGAGAGCGAGAGAGCGAGAGAGAGAGAGAGAGGGAGAGAGAGATAGATAGACAGGGGAGAAGGATAAAGAGAGAGAGAGAGTCCTCCCATGTGTTTCTTGCAAATGGGACACGACTGCCACCTACCGACTCCCCTCGCTTGATATGTGTGATAGTGGCCTCAGGCTGATTGTCGCATAAGATTCCTCTCCCATGACAGACTGCGCTTTGTTTATATAGGATTATACTATATCTATTTGTATTTTAAAACGCTGTCGGCTACAATAGGAAAAATATACTCCCATGATGGTTTACGGTGAATATTCTAGTAACCACATAGTCACAGAATGGAATAAATGTGAAGCACATGAGGGGAGTACTGTCAAGTCAGACTATTCAGAAGACAGTTTAATATGTGTTAGAATCTTTTCCAGGCTTCAGCACTTTAGACCCCATTTATAAATGCTGGCTCTGTGTTATGAATTATGAAATGCACGTTGCAGTTTTTTTTTTTTTGCATGGCGGCTGACACAGGAGACTTCAGGTCTTCAGAAAGATTATTGCTTGTGAAACGTTTATCTCAGGCAACCTGCTGCAAGGCACATATTCTGCTAAACGCAGTCATATTATACAACATGTATAGTGGAGCTTAAATAAAATGCAGATGGTAGAGTGAACACATTTCTATCTGGGAAGTGGAGGCGTTCGCAGACCATGTGATATGTGAGGAAACGTTAGAATGCCAGACCAGGGATCTGTCCATCGCGCTGTCAACATCTGATCTCATTTCCCTCCGTGCTGAAGGCGTTGCATCATTCATCTGTCTTCATAACTGTCGACCTGCCTGTCTGTGTCTATGCCATATGGTAGTAAAGAGCACCGCCCTCTTGCTTTCCAGTCGAAGGAGACACCCTTAAATAACTCAGATTTTTCACTCCATTCTTCTCGCCACACATTTTCTTTGGCCCTGGCCGAGCGAGGGAGTGAAACCTATTAACGCTTTGCTCTTAAAGATAGCCGAGCAGTGTTTTTGTTTCAAACCCTTTTATTCTCCAGCATTTGCACGTCATTCACATGGACCACTTTTGCTCTCTTTCTGCTCTCTTTTCTGTGTGTGTGTGTGTGTGTGTGTGTGATGTTACATGCCTGTCTTGCCTAATGATTTTGATTTAAAGCTTTTGTAGTTTGTGAATCTCTGGTGGACGCTTCTTACTTTAGGTCTTATTTGCTGTGTGGGAACCATCACTGGCGGCCATATTCTTTATCTGGATGTAGCTTTTGAGACCACAGAATCTTTGCTGGTGGAAACTCTTCCTTTTTCAAAGTAAAGCCGTGGCGGAAATCTGCGATATTGTTGTCCATCAACATCCAGCACTTTAAACACAGCATTCATATGTTAGTAAAATGCATTTTCATACATCCTTTTTGCAGACATGAAAGGTAAATGTTATGTTTTGAGCACTATTGAAGCATCACAGTAAAGATCACTCCGTCCTTGGAGAACGCTAAAGAGGTGTTATGCTGCCATTGTAAACAATGTGACCTTGTTCCCTGAAAGGGAAAGACAAATACAAGACTCACGGGGCCAGTTATTCCTAGAGTGGCAAGGGCAGGGGAAAGAAAATCTTACCGAAGGGAATTCTTGAGTAGAGATTATTGGTTATGCTTTCAGCATCCTCGTAAAAATAAAGATTGCTTGACATTAACAATGTGAATTACGGACGCAGTGGTGGTGTAGGCTTTTAAATAAACAGTTTTACCACACCATGCTCCTTATCATCACTTTATGGAAACCATCTTGAAAAAAGCTGGTGTTTTGACAGAAGCGAGGAAAAAGCAGAAAAGTGGCATTCAGAGACGGCTTAAGGCACACAGATCTCTTCCTTTCCCCGAGAGTATTATGTTGTCAGAGCCTGAATAATACATGTGTTGGGATGCAATTAGATAATGTAATAATCATGTTGGGTATGCCATGTAGGTCTCATCCAGTGATCAAAAGGAATATACACCACACTTAAATCAAGACTACTCAGCGTCGCTGTTTGCTCTGCCAAGATTAAGTTTGAGCTGACAGATAAAAAAATGTGGATACATGTACATGTAGCGTAATGGTTTATCCAAACATAAGGGGTTAAGAACATAAGCACAAAGCTCCATGTAATATAAGTTTATCAGAGTGCTGATGACGGCGATGCCATGTTACATGGGATCTGCGTATAATCTCTGCTTCTTGCTCTGATCTACAAATGTTGAATTGAACTGCTGAGAAATTCTTCCCACACTTTCCACATACAAAAGGAAATCTGTAATACAATAGCTCACCTTCGGACTGATCTTCAGCGTGAGAAGGGGGTTCTGTGGCACCTACAGCTGCCCCTTTTAAAGGAGGCTCTTAGCACGGCAAGGCAAAGCTTTTTTTTTTGTATGTAAAGACGCATAAGAGGCCCAGTGGCCCTATGGTAGGCCCAGTAGTCCCGCCCACGCATTTTCCAGACCCCCCCCTTGTCCAATCACCTTTAATGATGAGCTAACGACACATCATTAGCAATCTGTGAGAGAGAAGAGAAACCAAAAATGGAGAAAAAACGAAAAAGCGGTGCAGAAAAACTGAGGGAAAAGAAGAAAAAAAGCTCTCGCAACTGATGCTGCTGAGAGCAGAAATATAATAAACATGTTAAACATAAACAAGTGGAGCTTCTAATGAGCACCAAGACAAGTCTGGTATGAACGACTCACTTTACTGGTGAACTGCAGTATTACAACTGTTAAAGCATTGAGAACGCGCTCTTGCACCCGACATGTATATATTTTCCACACGTAACATTCAACATTAGTTAGCGTCAATAAGCAGTATCATTGCACTTTCTGCCTTCAAAGTAAAAGCACTTCCTGTTTCCATGCTCTTCACAATAAGAGTAAATAATGTAATAAAACAAGTTACAACATACAGGAGGGGGAGGAGGAGATTGGTGGTGGTGATAGCAGGTGAGTATGCTAAAGTGTTGGAAAATAATATACTATCCTGATTAATTATAATTAATTATAATTACAAATCAGGTCACCAGAGTTAAAGTGTTTTAAGTGTTTCTGTCAGTGTTTATGGTTTTTGTCCTTGCTTTTCTTTTTTTTTAACACTTATTTATAGAAATTTTCAGATTAAATTACATCAAATAAGAGACGAGGAGACAATGGCCCATTCCAGTATAGTAGTGTTATTAAGGGCTTGTGTGATTACATGTACAGTACATCAACGGACCGAGTTGGCACAGTATCTGCGCGCGGATTGTGGTGGGTCAGTCTGGACCAAAAAGTCCAGGGCCGAATTTTTGTCCCAGTCCAGGCCTGTACCCTTTACAAAGTCGGATTTCCCTAACAAACACATCTCAGTAATCGTACAGGCTTGTGGGAGTCTAACAAAGTAATCAAAATCCTTACGAACTCAATATTAGTACCTGTAAAATCACAAATCGGCCGGAGGTTTCTTTTTCTTCTTCTCTGTCTCACAAATCCGCTTCCTGTGACTTTCGTGTACCCCCCACATTTCTAGAAACACCTCACGCAGCAAGGGGGGAGGCTTATGCAAATTTTAATACCCAGCAGCCTCTGGTGAGACAATGTATTGTCATAAAACAAGTAACCTTTCTATTTTTGAACCGAACGACACGTTTTTTTTTACTAAAACACCTTCCCAATATATCAAAGCTTGGTTTTACAATGGTTTTTGTTGCATATTCTGATTATTTAGGTCCTAAGCTTTCCAAAAAGGTGTCCTATTAGTTTTTTGGATGTTGGTAAGGGCCTGAACCATGGAGTTTGTAAAAGTTCGGCTACTTTTTTGGGGGGAAATCTAGCATTGATCATGCTGGACATTAATAGTTATGATCAAAATATGTTAAAAAAGTGTTTTTTTTGAAAATATATATTTTATTCACAAATAAATTCTGAAAAAAATGATATAAAATAATACAAGTAATATAACTCATTTGGGGTTCATACGACTACTTGAATAAAATAAGGACGTAAAAAAAGAACCATATACGAGCCTCAGGTTTCAAGAGGTTAATAATGTGTGTTATTTATTTTGAGATTTGGCATTTATTATTCATAATGTTGTTTTGGAGGGTATGAGACATCACTACTGATATCCTGCCGGGCTCAGGGGAAATACAATAATGTAGTCAGGTGTGTTATGAGAAGTAAGATGGAGAAGCGAGTCTGTGGGCCTGTGAATGTGTCACACGCTGCTCGTTTCCAGTCTGCTCCATCAGTCATAGTGCCACCTCGGGTTGTGTATTGTACTGTAGGAAGCTCCCAGTCTACTGTTTGATATTCTTATTTTCCCAGTTTCCAGGTACTCGCTGTGAATCATATATCAACCACTGAATTAGTTTAGAGTCAATGAGAAAAATTGCACAATCACCTCAGCGACGACGTCTCTGAGATTCAAAGCAATTCATCAAATTTCACGGACATGATAATTAGGTGCATCAATGTGTTTTCCATCCTATTTAATCTCCACTTTGATCCACGCTAATCTCCAACTGTACTTCTTTTCCAAGGGTTCCATCATGTATAAATCACAAGCCCTTTGGGCTTGTGATTTATGAATGAATTCTTAGTTTTCATTTGAGACCACGTTTGGCTTGGGTTCTCGATTCACCACTGTATCGGGGGTAAATTAAAATAATTCAAAGCATGCTTCACTGTAATAATGCTCTCTAAGCTGTTTCAACTGCAAATATATAATGGTGAAGGAGACTGGATGACTGGCTTGGTTATTGGATTTTGGCTGCAGCTCAAAGCAGTATCAAGAGATGAGAAGGCCCACACTCACTGAAGGTTAAATCAGTTGATTAATATAATATAATCAGTATATTACTTATCTTATCAAAGAGCATCATCATCTGCCAGAGTTTTCCCTTAGCTCAAAATAGCACAACACATGAAAAATCAAGCATATACATGGTATCCTCTCCAACTAGATGCCATCTGCAATTCACAAATCTTTTCCGCCCTGTTAAGCCTATTTCAGATAAAAAGAAGAAAAAAAATCTTTACACTACGTGATTAGTATTCCTATGATTTTTTTTCTTCAGTAAAAAAAAGTCACCATCTACTTAGGATGGATCAAGATTTCAGATTTTTCAAACAATCATTAAATAATACAAAAAATCAAGTATCATCTTGAAAATGCATTTTGCCATCGCAGACATTCGTGGTAGTAATGTTACTAGTGGTAGTCATTTTACTAGTAGTAGTAATGTTACTAGTAGTAGTAAAGCATCACCATACCAAACAGGTAGATGGGCTTTTAAAGCTAAACACACACACACACACACACACACACACACACACACACACACACACACACACACACACACACACACACACACTCTGAACTGATGTAAAAGGTACTAGCTTTTTGTTGTGCTTCACCCCTCATAGTACTGAATGTGCACAGGCCCAGTGGTTGTAACATTACTACTACTAACATTACTTTACATTAGGGAACAAAAAGAGTAAGCAAGAGTGGTTAGATAATCATGGAGTCTGAGGAACTCATGATGATCGGGCTGCACAAAAATAGCAACTCATGATGAAGTAATTATAAGTAATGAATGACTAGCAGTATGTGCCACTCAGTGGCTGGTGGTGGAGTAAATCTGGACTGATCATTACCTGAAGATTACTTAAAATAGTTTCTTATCATATAGTATTAGGTCCTTCCTGATTTGTTCCTCACTCATTAATTCCTCACACAATTTTAAAGATTTTTATGTACCATATTTTCTTTTCACCAGCATTTCTGGTGGCTTCTGTATGGTGCAAGACAGTGAGCACCACCCTGCAGTGGCAATCTTGCTTATCCATTCAAGCATACTTCCAACGAGTAAGGTACACATTTGCAGAGAGTGCCCTCTCCCACTGCGGCAGTGTCCTTGAGTATATTTAAATTTGCAATGCTGCTCGGTTCACTACAACAGTTAGGATAGCAATGTCATGAATAGTCGATGCATAGTAAGCTTGTTTCAGAATGAGCACCATAGCTAAAACTGGGAAAAATGTCAAATAAAAAAAATCGTTCAAATATACCACCAAAAAACTGATCATTAACAACTACCGCCCATAGCAGACACTCTTACGTAACATTACATAACAAGCATAAAGTCAACATGTGGTCTTGATTTCACACATGAGCAGCGGTCCGCCGGGTGAGAGTCTTGTGGTTTGTTTAACTTTCCATCCAGTCTGAATAGACTCTCTCACTTGTTAAACTCGTTATCATACCACATACATTTGAGACGCCGTTACTTTCAAAGTAACTGTTACGGAAGTTACTGCATCACTTGCTCTGACCAAATGCAAAAAAAAGTCTACATTCAACACATATCGCTGGTTTGCAGAAACGTGCAATGACAACATTACCTGGCGAATGTGCTGGATAATCTGTAATGATGATGTCTTAGTAGTAAAATGTGCAGTTTAGATTTTCCTCAAAAAAAGAAAAAGAAGACATGAAGCAAAAGCAATTTAACAATGAAAATGAAGTTTGATTTATGATTTTGTAAAACTCCCATTTCTCAAAGT
The DNA here is from genome assembly GCF_910589615.1 of Taurulus bubalis. NCBI lineage: Eukaryota > Metazoa > Chordata > Actinopteri > Perciformes > Cottidae > Taurulus > Taurulus bubalis. The sequence continues at coordinate 11,489,161 of NC_136597.1, read as the reverse complement.
AAGAACATTCCAGAGGAAGCTCTGTGACTGCCGCGGAAATGTGTTGCCAGACATATTGCCTTTTGAAACTTTGCCACTGTTTGGCCATATGGTAAAATACTGCACAAACAAACTCTCAGGCATTTGGTTACTGAAATGTGTGGGCATTATGATATTATGTATTCCTTTGAGGCTGTGTGCAACTTATTTTGGGTGCCACCATCAACATAATGTGATGCAAATACAATGTAGGAAGTCAAAACATACTGTGTAAAATTGATGGAGAGAGTGAAGATGATATGGGTGCTACATAGCATGATGAAATGGAGTTTTCCCAAATGTGTATCTTAACGTCTGTTGCTCATGCAAGCCTGGTAGTTTTGTCCCACAATGTTGTTTTTCACATCTTTCGGATAACATCCTGCATCCTGTTAGTCTGGTTACAGAAAAGTGCATGCAAAATACCTCTCTATATCATATTTGTTATATGAAAATGTTAAATATGTTGGGAGAATGATACAAAATTAAATGAAAAAAGGCAACTTAAGACATTCCTGTTCAGAAATAATTTTCCAAGACCTCCTTATTCAAACCATAGACTGTATAAAATATGGACATAGTCCCTGTGACGTCACCCATTGTTTTCTGAAGAGGTGTTGTGATGGTTAGCTAGTTAGTAGGTGGCTCCAGCCTACGCCATCAATGACACATCTTAACTCTTGTCAAATTCAAAAATGGGCAAAGGAGTGGATAATGGATGGAACTGAGGCGGGCCAGGGAGATGCAGCAGAGGAGACTAGTGACCTGGTACGGCACCCACCTGCCACTCCAACGGCCGGGCCTGCCTAACTTTGTCATGAACGGAGCAATTGGCTATAGAGACCAACTGTTCTCAACTTTACAACAGAGAACAGTTGGTCTCTGTAGTCAATTTCCCCATTTTCTTTAACATTTGGGGTCTGTGGGGATTGGTTCTCTTTTGGAGCCAGTTGTGTGGCCATTTGAAGAACTAAAGTTTTTGTCACTTTCGTGTTGGCTTCATTTCTCAGCACTTCTCTTTGTTTTAAACAAATAATTGAACCATTGATGTATTTTTTTTTTGTTGGCTGAGTATACATTCTAGGAGACATGTTAAACCTATCCACCAAATCTGATATTTGTAGGATTTTTAGGGGAGAAGATGATCAATGTGTCCCTTTGGCCACAAAAATGAAGATTAAAGATGTGAAAATGTGCCAGAAAAAACACATCAGAAAAAACACATTCCTCACCATAATAAAATGCATATTGTATAGACATATCCTCCCATGCTACTCATTGTAAATGAAGTAAGTATTGAGCACTTGAGAGCTGAGCCGGAGCCATCCCCAACGCTTTCATTTAAAAATTAAGCTTGAATTTATTAGTCATTAGCGGTTTCCTGAATCTTTCATCATACTTTTTATATCCCCCCAATGAATAGTTTTAATGTCCTCTCTCAAAATGTAGACTGTTCCCTCCACATTATATTGTTTTTATCTGCTGTTCACACATCTATTACAGTGTGAAATATCACATCCAAATAGTTGTAGAAAAGGCAAACTGACAAGAATAATGATGCCTTAAACCAGGGGTGCCCACACTTTTTTGGCTCATGAGCTACTTTTAAAATGACCAATTCAAAAAGATCAACCTACATTAATAATGGTAAATACCTATTTATTTTGATATATATATATATATATACATGTACAAATACCGAGTATACTTTATATTTACAATATTGGCGTACCTTGCATAACTGCATGAACCCTTATGACACAATACAATTCTGACGGCTGTTCCTTGCGCATCTGGTCATTACATTTTACTTCACTGAATGGAACCAGCAGGGTTGCATAGTCCTGACAGTAGCTGCTGCTAGCCAGCCTTAGGCAGACTTCCAAATGGTCATCAGTCATGGTGGAACGGTGTTTGGACTTAATATTTTTATAATATTATTATACAGTTGGCCTTCTCCAGATGCGCACGGAACAGCCGTCTTTGAAGAGCTCTCACTCGAACAGAACAGGCGATCTTCGTTGCCACATCCATGATCTCTTTCATGTTTAGCATTTTAGCGCATAATGCTTATTGGTGTATTATGCAGTGGTAAATAAGGAAGTCGGGAAAAACATTGTCCTCCCTGTACTTGGCAATAAATCCATTCAAGCTGCCAAACATTGCGGGCGCACCGTCCGCGGTGATTGACAATAATAGGTTTGTTCGAGATGAGCCAGTTCTGCACAGAATCGATCAATGTCGAATGTGTCCGACTTGATCCCGACTTAACCTGACATAATGCACATGTGGTCAGCGTTATTCTCACGAGAGCAAGGCGGCCCCCAATTTCAGAGCCAGGCGTCACAGTAGCTCTCCACTGACTGTGTGGCGCAGTGCATGATGGGAAACGCCTGGCTGTCGCCACCTTAGAGAGCTGATTGTCTCTTAGATCTGACAGCAAACACCTATTGTATAAAATCCTTATTTTATGTGTAGTTGTAATACTTAACGCTCAATTGTTGACTATTAGTCTCATATTTAATCTAAAAACATATCTTGTGTGGTTGATAATACAAAATCCTATATATACAACACACATCAAAACCAGTAGTAATGTATTTCACAGGCAGACATAAAAAGAACAAAGGATGCCGCTACATGCACATTTCTCCATAAATATATATTTATAAACACATATGAATACATCCAAACGTGATCTGTAAACTACTAGAAGCCTAAAGTTCTGAATCATTTTTTCTGTGACTTCCTGTTACTGACTACTTTGAAGTCAGCTGAAAACTGTCCGACTTGACCAGTTTTTTGACTCCGCCCCCTGCTGCTCCCGCCTGCTGTCGTCTGGATTACAGACGAGGCGCAGCTCTTTCGAACGAGCCTACTCATCTGCATACTGGGAGCTGCGTTTTGTCGATAAAGTTTTTGAAAGGCAGATTTTTTTTTAATGGCAAGTGATCTACCCGCCATCTACCCACACTACCTTCGCGATCGACTGGTAGATCGCGATCGACGTAATGGGCACTCCTGCCTTAAACACAAGACATTTACAAGTGAATGAAGTAATTTAACCTGAATTTAGTCTGTGTAGAAATGTACCGCCACAATAAAGTAAGATGTTTAAAGTCAAGCACAACTCGTGGGATTTTTTTCAGGAAACACACAGACTATGGATACAAACCAACCAAGGGACCAACATAGGGAATTATGTAGTTATGGTTTAATATTGAGTTGAATTAAATACATGCACTGCAGCAGGAAATTCCCAATAAAGAGCCCATTCTGAGCTGCAGCCATGCACAATGTAGTCTGTGCATGGCATATGTTTCATGCACAGAGTATCTTCCTGCTGATAGTTCAGCATCCATATGCTGTACATATTTTGACAACTCCCATATCCCTTCTAGAATTGTCTATTAATGCACAACCATTAAAGGCTTACTAAGTTTGCTACTGAGAAAATCTTGACTGACAATCAGAGGATGAAGATTTAAGCACGACATAAACCTTGTAATCCTGTATCAGAGCAGATTTAGACTTGGTATAACCTCAGCTTCAGCTTGTTTATCTCCCTGGCCGTGTCTCTGTTAATGCAAAACAAGCAGTGCTCCAGACAATGGCGTACCTATTCACATGTGAGACAGGGAGCAGATTTGGAGCATCTGGATGTGATGGCCGATCCTCTCGCTCTAATCCTCTGTGTGGTTGCCTTTCTGTTCAGACACATAGGGGATTGAGTGGGCCATCCGTTCACATCCTGCCTGCCATGGGGCAGATAAACAGAGGAAAACCGAGTAAATGGCTACATAATCAATAAGAAACATGCATTTCATTTGCTATGTCTGCATTTTGTCAGCTGGCAAAAAAAAACACAGCTCACATTTAGCTGGGATGGAGGTTGAATAGCTCTCAAAGTAAGTGTATCTTCAGGCTGGTGTCACAGAAATGGTAAAATGCATGCGAGCATTAGAGTTCATGATGAGTTGCGGATAGAAAGGAACATGTGATTTTTACAGCAGCTTAACTTTGACTATGTGATGCGATCCATACATGCACTCCATGAGATACTAAAACACCTCTGATCATGCTCGATGTCCTTAAATGACATACGTCAGTAACACTTTACTTTCAGTCCTCTTATGCAGCATTTATAAGCAGTACATACAAGTTCAATACACGGTTAATAACACAATAAACTGAAGGTATATGCAGATATAAGCACATGTTTGAGTGTTTCTCAATGTATTTTATGGACATTTATTATAGATAAGAAGACACATAAATGCCAGACACTTACAATTTCTTGGAGAAGTAATATGCAACTTTAAGAGGGGATAAAGAGTCCAGTCAGAGCTGTATTTGGTCACTGCAAGGTATCACCTTGAAAGGTTGGAAATAATGGAACACCATTAGGTTTACTCCTGATTATCTTCATCATCTTTCTCAAATGAAAGGTCATTTTGCAGTCTGGTTAACTACGGACAAAAAGAATCAATGACTGGTAAATGATGACATTCATACGGGCTGCTTGTGGTAATGTCTAATGGGCAAGCTAACACTTTTAAAAAAGATGAAGAAGCAGGATGAAGAATAGAATATGGAGCCAGACGTGACACGGCATGACAAACTGTGACCATTAAAAACAGTTGATGAATGGAAAGTAATTCAACAGCTCTGCTCTTGATGTAGTTACAAAATGGTCACTTCATGATTACTTTTGAACCTTTTTAACTATTCAAATAAATCAGACAAATCGGAGGGTACCTATACCTCGTAATTCCAGTCAATCTGCATCAAACATATATTTGGTTTGGAATTAGCATTTAGTAAAAAGCTTGCAACTTTGGGTATGTTATGGATTGAAAATATGGTGCTTTGATTAATGACACCCTTGTGTTTTGTTGCATTGTTTTTTTTTACTTTGAGAAAAATGTAAAGCATATTAATTAGTGATATCCTTTTTGTCGTCCAATATATTCAAAGCATCTTGGAATACATGTCCACAAAAAAACATGCAATCCAGTATTTACGATGAGTGTGCCTCTCATTTCGAGTATTCCTTACTTCTGCAAATGGACAATCAAAATGATGAACTGGAGTCAATAGTTAACAGCTTCAGCCAGAAATGTGGTGGGCAGTTTGTATAATGTTCCCCATGAAATGCTTTTAGGCATTTCTCTGTTAGCTTCAGCTCACGAGCTGCTCCACCGCACCAGAAAGAAAAAACACACACTTGATCTCTGCCACTTACAGTACAAATAGTAATAAAAAACAACATGAAAATACTATAACTCTGTTTGGATCAGGAAAACAGTGTGGGGGGTGAACAGATTACCGTGCCAAAATATATATTCACAAGTGAGAAGTCAGGTCAGACCACACAACTCAGAGGGCAAAGCAAAACTTTGAGTGGCTTTGGATGACCTGCAACTGTCTATCAGTCTAAATGTCAGTATCTTCTGTTCGACAGTTTTTGCACCACTGACGTTCAGAGTGAAGACCTATTTTAAAAAAAACTAATACATGCATTAAAGGTATAAATAATATTATTGTAATTTTTCACTCAACTCTTGTCGTCAATAGTATCTGACACAGTCACAATAAAACTGAATATTCAAAGTGTCATTACTATCGGATATATACGAGTGTGGTGTATTGGATTGCATCATATGTGGCTGCAGAGAAAAGAAAAAAAGACAAACAAAGAAAAAGAGAGATATAGACGGAATCAGACTACAAAAATCACAGTGAAACAAATAATCTGGTTCTCTATGGTTTGAGTGCTACTTAATTAATAAAGCTCTGCATTCTTCAACAAACAACACCCTATATTGGAGGCAAGTTTCTGCTCTATATTTAATCTAAGTGGAGGAGCTCAGACTGACCCGGTGCAAAGCCAACAGACACCAGTGATAAGCTTTTTCTCCAAACTCTCTACCAGCAATTTAAGCCATGCCCTTTGAGATAATCCCTTCCAGGCTCACTACTGACTGACATGCAGAAGAGTATCTATCCTAACTCAAGTTCCCAAACTGTGCCCTGCTGATAATGTTCTAAAAGTCAAATGCCAACAGATCTACCAGTGAATGAAGTGTAACCCCTGTGATCTTACTGTTCCATAATCTGCTTTAATTGAATATCTGACACATAGAAATCGTGACACTCTATATCAGTGATTCTCAACTGGTGGGGTCGCGGACCCGTTTTCAGTGGGTCGCAGGCCTTTGCCTTGGAATTTGTTATCTTTGTTTTAACCTCTTTTTTTTATGGTTTTATTTTGAAAGGACTTTCTTATGCAGCGGGAGTGTCGTTATTTTGCCGGCTCTGGTTTCAACTGGTTTTGCACTTGTCCCTCCATGTTGTCAGCATCTTGCCAGGTTGGGGCAAACCATCCTGATATGAGGGAGACTCTGGGTTTTTAGGATAATTTAATTAAACAGCCTACTGAATATAACATTCACAACTGATGGCGCTGCTGCCATAGTTCCCTCTAACTAACTCTAACAACTAACTCTAACCACTAGCTGCTTGTTTTGGTTATTAAACTTGTTTTTGTGTTGGCATACATATCATGTACTATCTCAGGTTAAAAATGCACCATCTTTTCATTAAATACATTAGAGAAGCTGAGAATGTTCCTCGATTTGGGTCGCGGCTTGTCATTCAGGGGTGATGGTGGGTCCCAGAGCCAGACCAGTTGAGAACCACTGCTCTATATCATGGAAATTATTGAAATATTACAGAACAGTACAACATGGTGTCAAAGTAAAACATGCTTTGTTATTAGCATTAACAGAGCCCTACATTTACACAGCATAAGGACAGTGGATTTTGCTTCACTTGCATTAAAATTGCTTAACCCTTCTTTAATTCACCTTTTAAAGGCACTTGCATATCAGATACATACCCATGTTTTACATCAAACATTGCAGAACAATCTCCGCTCTCTATATAATGAGGCACCATTGTCATAAGGCAAAAGTGTAAAGAGAAAATATGACTCTAAAGCTGAAACATTTGAATCTCGATTTTGGAAATTCTTCATATCTCTTGTGAAAACATAACTTTACTCAGGTGGTCGAACGGTTTTGGTGCTTGAATTTGGTTTACCAAAGGTCTTAGGTTCACAAAAGCAGTGAAATGTATGAATAAAATGGTAGATACATGGAAATAAATGTCTAAAATCAAATTTTGTATAATCGTTTTCTTTTTAGGTGTGGTCTGTCACAATGATGATTAAATACATAGTTAAACACTTTATATCTGCACTCATGCACCCATGCACTATTTACTTTGTTTCAAGTAAGTTTTTCAGTGAAACATGTTGGTCCTTAGATCTGTTATCAAACCTCAACTATAACAACACAGACAACATCTGTTTTACTGTCTGCAGTAACCCAATTTCCAATTGATCTGAATTTGCAGGGCTTGGTTTATGATTGATTTAACATTTATTAGCCAACAGCAGCAACACCTTATTGAAGCCACAAAATACAATAAGGGAGATTAGGGGGTATTACTGTTTGTGTTTATAGGCTTTACTTTTCTTTAACTCCAAGTAAAGGCAGGTAGATTTGTTAGATTAGAAAATCACCTCCTCACCATTTACCACCACTAACCCACAGAGTGAAGGTGAAGGCACAGAAGGGATTCATGCTCAGACTGAAAATGAAATAATACATTTTTAAGAACAAGGTTTACACATCCCACAGTATACTTGACACACTGGGATTAATCAGCACAGTTGTTTTTGTTTCTCTGATTGTAATCTAATACTATTTTCACTCGGACCCCTGAGTGACAGTTTCGGTATTTTGAACTTAAGTGGTATGAGTTTTACGCTTGTGAGTAGTAATGGCAGCAGATCTCTCACTCAGTCAATATAAGTATCAGCAAACAGGGTATTGCTCACAGAAACATGTGAAACCACAATGCAACATGATTTTCTTTTACCAAACACAACAGATCAAAACTAATTTGTTTTCTTTCTTATGCTCAAATCTGTTCTTTTCAGACATCAATTTAGACACAACTATTAGCATGCATGCACTGTTGGCAGCGATTCTGTGTCCATGGTCAACTATGCTCTAAACCAAAGGCTCCAGAAGTGCAACACTGAAAGGCTCAAACAAAGAAGCTCTTGGTGAGGTATAGTTTCTGCAAAACTTGTGCATTACAAAAGCTTTATCTGAAACTTCAACATTCTTTTTAAAAAGCCCTTTGGACTATGTGTCACAACACATATTTCTGGATATCTCTTTCTTTGTCACCCTCTGCAGATAGATGGTCTGGTGACTCCACGGAGTAAAGTGTAAAATGAATCATAAAAAAAGCCATCACCATAGAGCCCAGCCGTGGAGCATCTCCAGAAACATTATCACACGTTCTATTTCACAGCGGAGGCTAGAGCTGTTTACTTGTGAAGCATAATGCCATCCGTGCTTGTTCACTTTAGCTAGTCAATGACAGTGTCTTTGTCAAGGACTTAACTCTTTCATGTACTTAACACATCATTCACTATTTGTCTAAGTCCAGCCAAAAACCACAGAAGAAAGACAAATTAACATTAACATTTTCAGATATTTTGTTAAATTAAGCTAAGGGAAAGCCCTGGAAACATAAAAAATAACATAACGCAGAAGATAAATGACTGTTAATCTGTATTTATCTCTTATGTTTTTGCAGTGGCCAGATGAGTGGCCCAGCACTCAGCTCTGTGGCGTGTGAGTCTGAGAAAAACATTACAGATACACCCATCTTAGAATTACTGTATATACCTTTTATTAAATAATTTAATTCTTTCAGTGATAACACTTTCCTAATCGTAGATGCAAGAGTGTACACACATGCAATCACATTCAACACTGAATTATAATTATGGTCAAACATGAGGAAAAAACACTGTAAACTTGAAGATAGTAAAAAGTAAAGGTAACTAGGGGCTTAAAGAAATACTTCATATCCCTAAAATGCTATTACTTTGATTTCTAAGAAAGGATGTATTTTTGTACATTAATGCTGTCTCTTGAGAGGTATTTTCAAGACAAGGCATTTTGTAAAAAGAGCACATAGTTTACAAAGTGTAACATAAGTGCATAATAATGCTCATAACTTGAGTTAGCTTGGGGATTTTGGTTTGGTTGATGCCTGGTTACCCGCCGGTGGGAATACTGATGACAATACAGACATATTCCTAAGAAAGTGCCTGTGTTTACCCTGCGGCAGGCTGTAGGATCAGCACCATGGACAGCGTTGATGACAGAAACCAACATTGTGATGCAAAACTCAAAACATTATAAATTATTGCTATTTGTTGGTTTGTTTCACGCTGAAAGTAATTGCAATGCTGTTCTACACCTAATAAGTGTTCCAATTCAAAGGCATACATTGGTGAAAAACTAATAATGGATCTTACTACATATTTATACTGCAATTATTGGTTGTATTGTCTGCATAATACATTCTCTTCCTCCATACTGTATAATGTTTACCTCATTGTGGTTGGACAAGACCGACAGGAATTAGAATTAGAGGATATTATCTACTGCTGATCTTTTGTGTTTGACCCTGCTGACAAAACTCATGTATCACCATAACACTTAGAAGCATAACAGCTGAAACTACATTAATTAGTGCTTTGCACTAATTAAGAAAAACAACATAGTTATTTGTTCTAATACATGATGTAGTATATAGAACAATGGTCTTAATATTCTGAGGGTAATGCTATTTACAATGGTGAAAATCCAGCCCAAAATGTCCAACAGCAAAGTCATTTTTCCCATCATTCCAGGGCTTAAAGCTATTAAATGCAACCACATGCATGCAATTGGAACATTAATAAACATAGACAGTCTTGCGGGCTGACAGTAGGTGAGTCAAACCTCTTTTTTACTGACTCACACACTCACTGACTCACACACACACACACACACACACACACACACACACACACACACACACACACACACACACACACACACACACACATGCTTCAATACACGTTGTATACTTAAGAAAAGCAGATTTGTTTAATACAAGCTGTTGTCCCACAGCTGCAGCCCTGCTGCAGGGCTTTTATCTAAAGTGAAGCAATGAACTCAGATTCGCCGAGTCACAAGCTGAATTACTTTGCAACTGAAGCGTTGTGACCCTACCAGAATCCAGCAGCCAGCAATCCAACACAGCCTCAATAATCTCCAATGTGCGTGGGTAATATTCTTCTTTAAGGGAGTGTGGTCTAGTAGTTGATGTATAAACAATAGACACTTACATTACAGTAGATCACTTAATCAGCAGGTTAATTTATTTTCCCAAGTAGAAATACATACAGTGCATTCTGGTTTATAATCTTTACTCGTGTGGTCCAATAATTATTATGGTCCTTCCAGTAAGTAAGCTGTAAAATTGTAATTTGTGGCCTAGTTTTTATTCTATGCCTGATGGGAGCTCCATGTAGACTACCATTAAATTGAAATCTAATAAAAAAAAGAAACATCAAACACATGTAAATGTATTAGTCTAACTAGAGGCCATCAAGTGACCTTGCATAATGTCCTAAGCCCCATGTGTAGTTTCAAACTGAGTCCAAATGATGCGCATTTTGAAATAAAAAAATGTGTATTATTAAATTAAATGTTTTATTTAATCACAAATAACGTTTTCATTTCACACTCAAACTTCACTACTCAGACAAACTAAATGTGTGTGTTGTCGTGGTAGTAGCTCGATACCGGGTGCACAGTTGGTGATGCAGCAATGTGCCCTGATGCTTCCTGGTCAAAGCGGCATGAATTTTATTGGCTTGGTTAGTGTAGCGCTTTAATTCGCACCTGCTATAGACAGGTAGGTAAATTACTTTCTGAACTTCTACAAGTGTAGTCGCCAACTCACCAAACACCCCTCTATGACCTGTATGACCAATACTATGACCAATACATAAAAGTAAAATACATAATCAACTATCTTAAACTGGCATTAATATTTTCTTTTTGGCAACCTGACCTTAATGACTAAGCTTGTGGGTTACACACTAAATGTATCTGTGGAGCTAAGTGGGGCTGGGAATATGTTTTTAATACATTAGCATTAATATGGAAGCCCAATTCCACCAGTAAAATAAAAAGATAAATAAATGTACATTGTATTGAAAGGAGAAGCTGAAAAAAGACATAAAAACAAGTCAAATTTATGAGATGGAAAGTAAAAAATATATGTGTATTTCTTTCATCTCATTATGTCTTTTTTTTGTCAAAGACTTTGCCTACTATGTGATACCTCTCTTTTTATCACGATTAGACACCTCGTCCAGTTTTAGAATATAAATACACACATTCCTCTGATATTGCCTCTACCCCGAGATGAACATTAAACTATGGCTGAATTATGTGCTTTTAATTTCTGCCTTTTCCTCCTCATGTCTCTGCCTATTTCATAAACCATTTTAAAATAACCTGATGTAGAATTAACAAAACCTCAAGAGAGACACATCATGGATGATAATTAATTTCCTCGATGAACACTTATTCATATCCTGAACAACAAAGTCGGCCAGCCGATAATCACTACACGGTGTGGTCAAACACTCCACAGACATCATCCTGAGGGGCCAGAGCCTAGTGTGTAACAGGTACTGCAAATCGATGCCACCAAATGGCAGCTTGCAGATCACACATAATTAGACAGAGACACAAGGAGAAGGAGAGAGCTCCACTCACACAGACAGCGGAACATTAAACTAGTGCCTCTTACCAAGTTTCGCCGTTCATTGTCTTTCTATCCACTGCCAAAGCTACTCTCCCGCAAAGTGTTGATTGATCCAAGGTATACCTAAACAAAGCAGCTAAAACACAGCAAACAGCAGAAGTGTAGCATGGAATGCTAATGAACGTTATGATCTATTCCACTCTCTTATTTTATGATAATTAATCTTTGGGTATACTGAAAGCTCAGACAACTGCATGTCAACACAAGTTAGTGTTGATGAAGGGATACAAAACCCTCTTTGTTTTCTGTCTGATTATAAGTATTATTGTGGTGTAAGCATGGTTGTAGTTGGTAAGTACACCAGAATCAAGATGGAAAAAAGAATGCAACAATGTTGAGAAATCAGCTTTTTGATTGTTTCGCTTTGATTTATCTTTCACTCCACAGTGCTTACCGGTAACTGCTTAGCTGCTGTTATGTTTCTTCTACTTTAATGATCTATAAGGACAACGCATGACAAGATTAATTAAAAAAGATGTGAGACTGGCATTATAGAGTTTGTAAATCTGGAACATAAGTAGTGTTTTGCATATATGAGTGACTGAACAGTTCAGTGTATTTAACAACATGAAATAAAGCCAAGAGGAAAACTAAATGTAAAAACAAACCATATCCCCAGGGAGAGAGAGAGAGAGAGAGAGAGACTGATTGACTCCACTATCTTAAATAGCTAGGACCAGCAGCCACAGGAGGATATTAATGACACACATCCAGCTTCTCTCCTAAAATGGAGAGTCAGACAAAAAATACCCAACAGGAAATCAAGAGGCACCCATCCATAAGAACAGCCAATGGAACAAAGGCCATACCCTTAGCAATGAGTAATGTATATCTCTGTTGCTTCATTATCCCTCTTACTCACATTTTTACTTTTCCCCCCCACTTCCATTTCTCACACACACACACA